>NC_140991.1:242743851-242781351 GCF_052327205.1 Somniosus microcephalus | reverse complement strand
TAACCAAATAAATGTGTACCTTAAACTTTCTGCCCAAACTACAGACACAAAAAAGGAACCCAGTAAGCTACATAAAATAAACCAGACATACAGATGGGCCCCAGACAGTGGAGATAAATTCATCACAGCACTAAAGTCACCTGATCTCACAAGTAAAATATCAAAATTCAAAGAAAACCCATACGAGATCACCAGAGATGGTGTAAACATGGCCATAGAGGATATAAATATGATCTTCCATGAGGCAGCTGTAAAAGCCGACCTTGTGAAACAGAAGAGGAAGCGTCACAAAAGACAAAATAAAAATAAGAAATGGTTTGACCACGAATGCAAAAATGCCAGAAAAGACCTGAGAAAAATATCAAACCAAAAGCATCGCCAACCAAACAATCCGGACCTACGTACTAGATACAATGAAACCCTCAAAAGATATAAACACACCATTAGGAACAAAACACAAAACTATACCCACAAAATACTCGAAGAAATTGAAAACTCCACCAATCCAAAACAATTCTGGGAAATGTGGAATAACCTGAGTACAACACAATTGCAAGCATTACCAATCCAAGATGGCGACATCTGGAGAACACATTTTGAAAACCTCTACAAAGACATCCCAATAAACGAAACAAACCCAAGTCAACATCAGGTCACAGAAAAACTCCACACATTAGAAGCAACAATTAAAGACAACCAAAACCCTCTAGACTCCCCAATCACATGGAAAGAACTGGCCACAAAAACAAAATCTCTCCACCTAAAGAAAGCCTGTGGCCCAGACAACATCAAAAATGAAATGCTCAAGTTCAGCAATATGGAGATGCAGGGTGCGGTACTCAAATTATTCAACATCATATTACGTTCAGGCTGTTTTCCCGATATCTGGTGCCAAGGACTAATCTCCCCCATATATAAAAGTGGAAACAAATCAGACCCAAATAACTACCGCGGCATCTGTGTCAACAGTTGTCTAGGGAAGTTATTCTGCAGTATTCTAAATAGTAGATTACTTGATTTTCTTAACAAACATAATATCCTCAGAAAAAACCAAATAGGCTTTCTTCCAAAACACCGCACCGCCGACCATATCTATACCCTTCACACCCTCATTGAAAAACATATACACCAAACAAAAAATGGGAAAATATTCGCCTGTTTCATCGACTTCAAGAAAGCCTTTGACTCTATATGGCACGAAGGGCTCTATTATAAACTTCTTCAGTGTGGAATAGGGGGCAAAGTCTATGACCTTATTAAATCAATGTATCTGAAAAACAAATGCGGGGTCAAAATTGGAGACAAACGCACCGATTTCCTCACCCAGAGAAGAGGCGTCCGGCAGGGCTGCAATTTGAGCCCGACCCTGTTCAACATATACATAAATGAATTAGCAGACATGCTGGAGCAAAGCGAGTCACCAGGTCTCCGTCTCCTGGATGGAGAAGTGAAATCCCTGTTCTATGCGGACGACCTGGTTCTGCTGTCTCCCACAGAACAGGGATTACAGCAACAACTAGACCTACTCGACAAATACTGCCAAAATTGGGCTCTAACAGTAAATCTAAAGAAAACCAACATCATGATTTTTCAAAAAAGGCCCAGATGTCAGGAAAACAAATACCAGTTTACCCTCAGTGATACCACTATAGGACACACTATGAGCTACACCTACCTTGGTCTAACTATTACAGCATCAGGGAGCTTCAGCATAGCAGTGAATGCACTAAAAGAAAAAGCCCGAAGAGCCCTATATGCAATAAAAAGAAAATTCTACAACATCCAAATCCCAATCAAAATCTGGCTCAAAATATTTGACAGCATAATCCTGCCCATTGCACTGTACGGTAGTGAAGTATGGGGCCCGCTAAATCACCAAAGCTACACTAAATGGGAAAAACACACAATAGAAGCCCTACATGCAGAATTCTGCCGAAGCATCCTTCGCACCCAAAGAAAAACACCAACAAATGCATGCAGAGCCGAACTAGGCAGATACCCACTGATAATAAACATCCAAAAACGAGCACTAAACTTCCTAAATCACCTCAAATCTAGCTCCCCAGACACCCTTCATTTCAAAGCCTTTCAGACCCAAGAGCTAAACCCAGAAAAGAGTCCCCTGAGTCAGCTGCTACTGAAACTAAGTACTCAGCCGGACCCTGACCAGCCCCAGACCAACACAGCCGTCCAAACACCAATCCGAGTGAACCAAATCATTAAAAAATGCAAAGAAACCTACCTGGAACATTGGAACAAAATAACTGAAAGCCAAAGCAGATTAGAATGTTACCGGGCCCTAAAAAGAGAATATAAACTGGCAGACTACCTCACGACCATCAGAGACACAAAACAGAGACAGACCCTCACCAGGTACAGACTAAGCGACCACCAACTGGAAATTGAAAAAGGCAGATACAAGAAATCCTGGCAGCCTAGAGAGAATAGAATATGCGATCAATGTCTGGCCGGCGAGGTTGAAACAGAGATGCATTTCCTCCTAAAATGCGAAAAATTCAACACATCAAGAAACATATTATTCAACAAGCTAAGCCAAACAACCCCAGATTTCAAGGAATTGGATGACCTGTCAAAATTGAGATTAGTCCTAGGAGAAGGAGACAGACCATACCTTGGGGCCAAATATGTAACAACATGTCACAACCTGAGGACTGTTTAAAAATTAAGACTGTTTAAAATTAATATTGAACGTACCAAATGAAGTACAAAGACTGTTTAAAATTAATATTGTTTAAAAGTAATATTGTATGTAACCAACAAATGTCAAATTGATTGACACCTACAGAATGTTGGAAAACTGTACCTTTTTGCTATGTAAGCTTTGGCAATATGGTTCTCTGTAAACTTTCATGCCAATAAAGCATTTGAATTGGAATTGGAATTGGAGACAGACCGAGAGAGAGAGAGAGCGACTCATTTAAGTGTAGAAAAAGCTACACTTCAAGTTCTAAAAGTTAAATTTAACTTTAGTCAAAGTTAGCTCAGTTTAGTTTAGTTTAGTTTAAGTACCAAAGCACCTAAGAAAAAGACCGCCAAAAATAGCGCCAAAGAGAAAAAAAAAAACCCGGAAAAAAAGAAAAGACAGCGAGATAGAGTAAAATAAACCCGGGGAAAAACCGGAATAGCGAGGCACCAAAGCAGAGCCCGAGCAGCAGCCGCAGCACGGAGCCTGAAGCCCGGGAAAGGCCCGAGGAGCCGGGCCAAGACCGAGGCCCAGAGACCGCGGGGTCGGAGAGGGGGAGCAGCCCGGAGACACCGGGAAACAGCGGCTCCCAGACCCAGAGCCAGGACAGTGAGTACGAGGCCTGGGGAGGGTGAACCCGGGAACCGAGGCCCAGAGACCGCGGGGTCGGAGAGGGGGAGCAGCCCGGAGACACCGGGAAACAGCGGCTCCCAGACCCAGACCGGGAGGAGCGGCCCGAGCCAGGACAGTATAAAGAGACCGAGAGAGACAGCGAGAGAGGAACAGCCCGAGCCTGGAGAGTGGGGAAAGGGCCTGGAAGAAAGGGCCTGGAGAGCGCGAATTCGGGTAAGAGAAACAACCCGAGCCCAGGGCCTGAAACCCGGGGGAAACCGGACTGAAGCCCAGAGACCGCGGGATCGGAGGAAAACAGCCTGGTGAGTCAGAAAAACCGGGGGCCTGAGACCGACGCGACGACGCGAGGAAATCCACCCGGGGCGCGGAGAGCGAACGAGTCCGGGGCACGGAGAGTGGGCAAGTCTGGGACACGGAGAGAGAGCGAGTCCGAGGCCCGGAGAGCGAGTGAGAGAGTCGGAAGAGGAAAACACCGGGTCCTGAAAAAAAGTTTTACTTAATTCTACCTAAGTTTAATTTTATTTAAGTTTAGTTCGAAAAATAAAAACCCTGAAAAAAGCACAACAAACCCGCGAGAAAAAGAAAAAAATAAATAAATAAACTCGGGGGAAAAACCAGGAGAGCGAGGCCCAAAAACTGAGAGAAACCCCGAGAGAAACGGGAGGGAGAGGGAAACAACCCGAGCCAGGAGCCTGAAACCTGAGAAAACCCGAGGGCCCAGGCCTGAGACTGAGGCCCAGAGACAGATTCAGCCCGAGAGGGGAGCAGCCCGAAGGCACCGGCTCCCAAATACTGTGAGAGAGAGAGAAACTTTTAAGAGCAGCTATATCTAAGATGAACCCCTGAAAAACTCTCAATTTTGGACCTAAAAGTGGGATAAGGTGGAACACGACACAAAAAAAAGAGAAAAAAAAAAAGTTAGCTAGCTACGAAAAAAAAACAAACAACTACAATGACACAAAGCAGGGAAGTGAAATATCCTGAGAAATGCAACAGTTTAAAGGCAAAGGATAAACACAAGGATATAACACTACAAAATAACCCAGAGGTCCTCTACGTTGACTATGTCACACACAAAGGGATTAGGAAGAAGAACAACCTCATATTCTACACCGACTCCGTTCCCTCATGGAAGGAGGCTTTACAAAAAAACTACGCACACGTCTCCAGTGAAGGTATTAGCATGGGAGGCAGACTGAAAATATGTAAAGATGGAAATCTAGATAAAGATGACCCCCTGCTAACCATAAGCTACTACAACAAAAAAGGAAAGATCATGATACAGGGGAATGTAGAAAATTTGGACTCCTTTGAAAAGGAATTCCCCCAGTTGAAAACTAAGGCAGACACAAAGAGGACCAATGGACAGGAGGCAAAAGAGAGCCAAACAGAGGATGAAGAGAGCCAAGCGGAGGAAGAAGAGAGTCCAGCAGAGACACACACCTCCCTGACCATCTCCACCCCTCCCACGCCTCTCAACGCAAACAAACTGCTGAAAGAGAGTCTGTCCAAACTAGAACTCAATTTCAATGAATACAGGGAAACACAGGCCAAGAATTTGAAGGAGGAACTCAAACAGCTGAAAACAGAAAACGAGTCCACCATCCACGAGTTGAGAAAGATCGTGGAGGAGCAAAGAAATGAGATCAAAGAACTCCGTACTCAGCTAAACAAAACGAAGGAGGCCGTAGAAAGGCAGTAAAATGAACTCAGCAGGCAACACAAACTTCTTAAGGTCCAACAACCTGCTGGTACAAAAACAACACACACAGGGACACAGAACCCGTCGGATGCCCCCCCACACGAGGATGTCACACCCTCTTTACCTTGCGACCAGAACAGGAACACACCGCAGGTCCCAAACCCCGCTCCTGTCACACAGCCTACCCCAGAAACTCAGCCAACAACCAGCCCTCAGTCGAGTCCTGCCCATACTACTGCTACCCAGTCTGAAAAGCCAGCCCCTCAGGCGGTCCTGCTGACCGACTCCAACGGGAAGTTTTTGGACCCCCAGAGGACGTTCCCAGGTCTGCAAGTCCTGAAAAAATGGTGCAGCAACACAGGCCATGCAATGAAGATCCTGAACAGAGAATCCCTTGGAAGCCCAAAATGGCTTGTGATCCACACAGGCACAAACGACCTACGCACCCTACGGGAAGGCACTGCTAGAGCAGTGAGCAGGATGGCGGAGAAGGCCAGCATGGAATTCCCCGAGGCGCGGATTGTGATCTCCACTCTACTGCCCAGAGAGGACACCCCAGCCTATGTAATCCACAACACCAACAGGGAGATCGACACGAGATGTACTGCCCTCCCCAACGTCCACCTGGCCCATCACCCAAACATCAACACAAGGGACCTCTATGACGGAATACATCTACTCAAACAGCGGATGTGGATCTTCGCAAAAAACCTCATAAACACTGCCAAAAGACGCACCCCTCCCACCCCCTCTACCATTGGGAGCCCTAACCCAAACAGGACCACCACTGTCCCCCACCCCCCTATACAAAACCAGCAACAGAACTGTGCTATTGTACCTGACCCCAGACCCCACTCTGGACCACAGACTGTAGACCAAGAACTGAGAAAGATCATGACGATGATAAGCACCCTGATGGAAAGCCGGAGAAGAATGTACTAAATTATTATTATTGTTATTTTATTATTACTATTATTAGATAGCAGTATGTGCATGCCTTATGGAATTTATACTAAATCGTCATTTAGCATTATATAAACTAGTGTTTTCACACCCGTCCCACAAAATAGGTCCATTTTATTTCGTTTTTTTTGAACTATATAGATGCGTTCTTTCCACATAAGCTGCTGGAATATCCAGGGTCTCCGCTCCTCAACTTTTGGGATGAAGAGTACAGACCCTGAATTCCTAAAATCTATAAAAGACATTGATATAATTGTGTTAACAGAAACATGGTGTCAAAAGGACGTGCCCACCCACTGTCCTCCAATGTACCATGAAATCATTGTGCCCTCAGTAAAGAACACTAAGACACGCAAGGGCAGAACCTCCGGGGGAATCTTGGTGTGGTATAAAGGAGAACTGGACAAACACATCTCACATATAAAACAGGGGAAATCACATGTATGGCTAAAATTAGATAAAAATATAGGAATAGCAAAAAAAGATGTCTACTTATGTGCGATCTACATACCTCCAATAGAATCGCCATATTTTGAAGAGGAGTTATTTGATACTCTCCACATGGAAATCAGCCATTTCCAGGCCCAAGGAAAGGTGCTACTATGTGGGGACCTAAATGCAAGGACCGGATGTGAACCTGACTTCATAGACCCACAGGGCAACAACCATGTGTTTGGCCAGACCCCTTTATATGTCACACCAGCCATCGCAAATCGGAACAACCTTGACTGTGAAATAAATAAAAGCGGTAGGGAGGTAGTGCAACTCTGCCGAGCCTTAGGCCTGTACATAGTTAACGGTAGGTTCAGAGGGGACTCCTTAGGGAGATTCACATATTCCTCAACTCTTGGGTCTAGTGTGGTGGATTATACAATCACTGACCTGGACCCCTGTGATATCAACGCATTCACTGTCAGGCAGCAATCCCCCCTCTCAGACCATAACCAAATAAATGTGTACCTTAAACTTTCTGCCCAAACTACAGGCACAAAAAAGGAACCCAGTAAGCTCCATAAAATAAACCAGACATACAAATGGGCCCCAGACAGTGGAGATAAATTCATCACAGCACTAAATTCACCTGATCTCACAAGTAAAATATCAAAATTTAAAGAAAATCTGTATGAGATCACCAGAGATGGTGTAAACATGGCCATAGATGATATAAATATGATCTTCCATGAGGCAGCTGTAAAAGCCGACCTTGTGAAACAGAAGAGGAAACGTTACAAAAGACAAAAAAATGAGAAATGGTTTGATCACGAATGCAAAAATGCCAGAAAAGACCTGAGAAAAATATCAAACCAAAAGCATCACCAACCAAACAATCCAGACCTACGTATTAGATACAATGAGACCCTCAAAAGATATAAACACACCATTAGGAACAAAACACAAAATTATACCCACAAAAGACTCGAAGAAATTGAAAACTCCATTAATCAAAATCAATTCTGGGATATGTGGAATAACCTGAGTACAACACAATTGCAAACATTACCAATCCAAGATGGCGACATCTGGAGAACACATTTTGAAAACCTCTACAAAGACATCCCAATAAACGAAACAAACCCAAGTCAACATCATGTCACAGAAAAACTCCACACATTAGAAGCAACAATTAAAGACAACCAAAACCCTCTAGACTCCCCAATCACTTGGAAAGAACTGGCCACAAAAACAAAATCTCCACCTAAAGAAAGCCTGTGGTCCAGACAGCATCAAAAATGAAATGCTCAAGTTCAGCAATATGGAGATGCAGGGTGCTGTACTCAAGTTATTCAACATCATATTACGTTCAGGCTGTTTTCCCGATATCTGGTGCCAAGGACTCATCTCTCCCATATATAAAAGTGGAAACAAATCAGACCCAAATAACTACCGTGGCATCTGTGTCAACAGTTGTCTAGGGAAGTTATTCTGCAGTATTCTAAATAGTAGATTGCTGGATTTTCTTAACAAACATAATATCCTTAGAAAAAATCAAATAGGCTTTCTTCCAAAACACCGCACCACCGACCATATCTATACCCTTCACACTCTCATTAAAAAACATATACACCAAACAAAAAAAGGGAAAATATTCGCTTGTTTCATTGACTTCAAGAAAGCTTTTGACTCTATCTGGCACGAAGGGCTCTATTACAAACTTCTTCAGTGTGGAATAGGGGGCAAAGTCTATGACCTTATTAAATCGATGCATCTGAAAAATAAATGCGGTGTCAAAATTGGAGACAAACGCACCGGTTTCTTCACCCAGAGAAGAGGCGTCCGGCAGGGCTGCAATTTGAGCCCGACCCTGTTCAACATATACATAAATGAGTTAGCAGACATGCTGGAGCAAAGCGAGTCACCGGGTCTCTGTCTCCTAGATGGAGAAGTGAAATCCCTGTTCTATGCGGACGACCTGGTTCTGCTGTCTCCCACAGAACAAGGATTACAGCAACAATTAGACCTACTCGACAAATACTGCCAAAATTGGGCCCTGACAGTAAATCTAAAGAAAACCAACATCATGATTTTTCAAAAAAGGCCCAGATGTCAGGAAAACAAATACCAGTTTACTCTCAGTGATACCATCATAGGACACACTATGAGCTACACTTACCTTGGTCTAACCATCACAGCATCAGGGAGCTTCAGCATAGCAGTGAATGCACTAAGAGAAAAAGCCCGAAGAGCCCTATATGCAATAAAAAGAAAATTCTACAACATCCAAATTCCAATCAAAATCTGGCTCAAAATATTTGATAGCAGAATCCTGCCCATTGCGCTGTACGGTAGTGAAGTATGGGGCCCACTCAATCACCATAGCTACACTAAATGGGAAAAACACACAATAGAAGCCCTACATGCAGAATTTTGCCGAAGCATTCTTCGCACCCAAAGGAAAACACCAACAAATGCATGTAGAGCCGAACTAGGCAGATACCCACTGATAATAAACATCCAAAAATGAGCACTAAACTTTCTAAATCACCTCAAATCTAGTTCCCCAGACACCCTTCATTTTAAAGCCCTCCAGACCCAAGAGCTGAACCCAGAAATGAGTCCCCTGAGTCAGCTGCTACTGAAACTAAGTACTCCTACTCAGCCGGACCCTGACCAGTCCCAGACCAACACTGCCCTCCAAACACCAATCCGAGTGAACCAAATCATTAAACAATGCAAAGAAACCTACCTGGAACATTGGAACAAAATAACCAAAAGCCAAAGCAGATTAGAATGTTACCGGGCCCTAAAAAGAGAATATAAACTGGCAGACTATCTCTCGACCATCAGAGACACAAAACAGAGACAGACCCTCACCAGGTACAGACTAAGCGACCACCAACTGGCAATTGAAAAAGGAAGATACAAGAAATCCTGGCAGCCTAGAGAGAATAGAATATGTGATCAATGTCTGGCCGGCGAGGTTGAGACAGAGATGCACTTCCTCCTAAAATGCGAAAAATTCAACAAAACAAGAAACATATATTTTGACAAGCTCAGCCAAACAACCCCAGATTTCAAAGAATTGGATGACCTGTCAAAAAGACAGACCATACCTTGGTGCCCAATATGTAACAACATGTCACAACCTGAGGAACAGTGAGGGACTAACGAGCACACCCATAGCATATATAAACATTAATAATGTTTAAATCAATACAGAATGTACCCAACGACTGTTTAAAAATTAATACTGAATGTACCCAACGAGGGTCAACGACTGTTCAAATTAATATTGTCTGTACCCAAAGAAGGTCAAAATTGTTTGACACCTACAGAATGTTGGAAAACTGTACTTTTTGTTCTGTAAGCTTTGGCAATATGGTTCCCTGTAAACTTTCATGCCAATAAAGCATTTGAATTGAATTGAATTGAATTGAAATTGAATTGAGAGACTGGGGGAGAGAGAGCGAGAGAGACTGGGGGAGAGAGAGAGAGAGACTGGGGGAGAGAGAGCGAGAGAGACTGGGGGGGAGAGAGACAGAGAGACTGGGGGAGAGAGAGCGAGAGAGACTGGGGGAGAGAGAGAGAGAACGAGACTGGGGGAGAGAGAGAGAGAGAGACTGGGGGAGAGAGAGAGAGAGACTGGTGGAGAGAGAGAGAGAGAGACTGGGGGAGAGAGGGAGGGAGACTGGGGGAGAGAGAGCGAGAGAGACTGGGGGAGAGAGAGAGACTGAGAGAGAGAGAGAGAGACTGGGGGAGAGAGAGAGAGACTGGGGAGAGAGGGAGAGACGGGGAGAGAGAGAGAGACTGGGGGAGAGAGAGAGAGACTGGGGGAGAGAGAGAGAGAGACTGGGGGAGGGAGAGAGAGAGAGAGACTGGGGGAGAGAGAGAGAGACTGGGAGAGAGAGAGAGAGAGAGAGAGACTGGGGGAGAGAGAGAGAGAGAGACTGGGGGAGAGAGAGAGAGACTGGGGGAGATAGAGAGTGTGAGAGAGACTGGGGGGAGAGAGAGAGAGACTGGGGAGAGAGAGATAGAGAGAGAGACTGGGGGAGAGAGAGAGTGTGAGAGAGACTGGGGGAGAGAGAGAGAGAGAGACTGGGGGAGAGAGAGATAGAGAGAGAGACTGGGGGAGAGAGAGAGACTGGGGGAGAGAGAGAGACTGGGGGAGAGAGAGAGAGAGACTGGGGGAGAGAGAGAGAGAGAGAGAGAGAGACTGGGAGAGAGAGAGAGTGTGAGAGAGACTGGGGGAGAGAGAGAGAGAGAGACTGGGGGAGAGAGAGAGAGAGAGAGAGAGACTGGGGGAGAGAGAGAGTGTGAGAGAGACTGGGGGAGAGAGAGAGAGAGAGACTGGGGGAGAGAGAGATAGAGAGAGAGACTGGGGGAGAGAGAGAGACTGGGAGAGAGAGAGAGAGAGAGAGAGAGACTGGGGGAGAGAGAGAGAGAGAGAGACTGGGGGAGAGAGAGAGAAAGACTGGGGGAGAGAGAGAGAGAGAGAGACTGGGAGAGAGAGAGAGAGAGACAGACTGGGGGAGAGAGAGAGAGACTGGGGGAGATAGAGAGTGTGAGAGAGACTGGGGGAGAGAGAGAGAGAGAGACTGGGGGAGAGAGAGATAGAGAGAGAGACTGGGGGAGAGAGAGAGTGTGAGAGAGACTGGCGGAGAGAGAGAGAGAGAGACTGGGGGAGAGAGAGATAGAGAGAGAGACTGGGGGAGAGAGAGAGACTGGGGGAGAGAGAGAGAGAGACTGGGGGAGAGAGAGAGAAATGCGGGGTCAAAATTGGAGACAAACGCACCGATTTCTTCACCCAGAGAAGAGGCGTCCGGCAGGGCTGCAATTTGAGCCCGACCCTGTTCAACATATACATAAATGAATTAGCAGACATGCTGGAGCAAAGCGAGTCACCAGGTCTCCGTCTCCTGGATGGAGAAGCGAAATCCCTGTTCTATGCGGACGACCTGGTTCTGCTGTCTCCCACAGAACAGGGATTACAGCAACAACTAGACCTACTCGACAAATACTGCCAAAATTGGGCTCTAACAGTAAATCTAAAGAAAACCAACATCATGATTTTTCAAAAAAGGCCCAGATGTCAGGAAAACAAATACCAGTTTACCCTCAGTGATACCACTATAGGACACACTATGAGCTACACCTACCTTGGTCTAACTATTACAGCATCAGGGAGCTTCAGCATAGCAGTGAATGCACTAAAAGAAAAAGCCCGAAGAGCCCTATATGCAATAAAAAGAAAATTCTACAACATCCAAATCCCAATCAAAATCTGGCTCAAAATATTTGACAGCATAATCCTGCCCATTGCACTGTACGGTAGTGAAGTATGGGGCCCGCTAAATCACCAAAGCTACACTAAATGGGAAAAACACACAATAGAAGCCCTACATGCAGAATTCTGCCGAAGCATCCTTCGCACCCAAAGAAAAACGCCAACAAATGCATGCAGAGCCGAACTAGGCAGATACCCACTGATAATAAACATCCAAAAACGAGCACTAAACTTCCTAAATCACCTCAAATCTAGCTCCCCAGACACCCTTCATTTCAAAGCCTTTCAGACCCAAGAGCTAAACCCAGAAAAGAGTCCCCTGAGTCAGCTGCTACTGAAACTAAGTACTCAGCCGGACCCTGACCAGCCCCAGACCAACACAGCCGTCCAAACACCAATCCGAGTGAACCAAATCATTAAAAAATGCAAAGAAACCTACCTGGAACATTGGAACAAAATAACCGAAAGCCAAAGCAGATCAGAATGTTACCGGGCCCTAAAAAGAGAATATAAACTGGCAAACTACCTCACGACCATCAGAGACACAAAACAGAGACAGACCCTCACCAGGTACAGACTAAGCGACCACCAACTGGAAATTGAAAAAGGCAGATACAAGAAATCCTGGCAGCCTAGAGAGAATAGAATATGCGATCAATGTCTGGCCGGCGAGGTTGAAACAGAGATGCATTTCCTCCTAAAATGCGAAAAATTCAACACATCAAGAAACATATTATTCAACAAGCTAAGCCAAACAACCCCAGATTTCAAGGAATTGGATGACCTGTCAAAATTGAGATTAGTCCTAGGAGAAGGAGACAGACCATACCTTGGGGCCAAATATGTAACAACATGTCACAACCTGAGGACTGTTTAAAATTAAGACTGTTTAAAATTAATATTGAACGTACCAAATGAAGTACAAAGACTGTTTAAAATTAATATTGTTTAAAAGTAATATTGTATGTACCCAACAAATGTCAAATCGATTGACACCTACAGAATGTTGGAAAACTGTACCTTTTTGCTATGTAAGCTTTGGCAATATGGTTCTCTGTAAACTTTCATGCCAATAAAGCATTTGAATTGAATTGAAATTGAAATTGAGAGACTGCATTTGGCTCAAAATTTTTAATTCAGGAATTGAACCAATTGCACGCTATGGCAGTGAGGTGTGGGGGCCGCTAACACAACAAGAATTTGCAAAATGGGACAAACACCCAATTGAGATCCTACATGCAGAATTCTGTAAAAGTATCCTCCGTACTCAAAGGAAAACAGTAAACAATGCATGCAGGGCAGAACTAGGCCAATATCCATTAATAATTACTATCCAAAAAAGAGCCACCAAATTTTGGAAACACCGAAAAATGAGTAACCCCCACTGCTATCATTATGAAGCCCTGAAATGCCAAGAGAGGACCATAAAGAAGAATACCCTCAGTCAAGTAGTCCTGGGACTCAGTGAAGTAACTACTAACACGACTAACAATAACCAGCCCCAGGACAGTGACATCGTAGCACAGAGAATTCGACCCAACACAATTGTCACAAAGCAAAAGGAAAAATAACTGTCATATTGGGCAGAAACAACAAAAACCCAAAACAAACTCATTTGCTACTTGGCCCTAAACAAACAATGCAACATGGCTGAATACCTGACCATGGTAAAGGATAGCAAACTGAGAAAAACCTTGACAAGGTACAGACTTAGTGAACATAGCCTGGCCATCGAAAAAGGCAGACACAGACAGACCCGGCTGCCAAGAGAGGACAAGATATGCTCTCACTGCAGTCAGGGAGTGGTGGAGACAGAGATGCACTTCCTCACAGCTTGTGGAAAATATCAGGGCATCAGGGAGAATTTCTACCCAAAATTCACAAAACTATGCCCTGAATTCAGAAATTTGAATGACGACCAAAAACTCCCATACCTACTCGGGGAACAGAGAAATTGTGTAACCTTAGCGGCACACTATGTTACAGCTTGCCATAAACAGAGGGACAACCATTAAACCTAAGAAAAGAGTATATACAAATTATACGAATGTTATATTTATACACTCAGGGATATCTCTGTTTATACACTGTATGGATAGATCTGCATTTATGTGTTCAACCATAAAAGTTTTCGATGCTTTGTCAACATAAGATGTACCTTCTCATGCCAATAAAGCGATTTGAATTGAATTGAATTGAATTGAGAGAGACTGGGGGAGAGAGAGAGAGAGACTGGAAGAGAGAGAGAGTGTGAGAGAGACTGGGGGAGAGAGAGCCTCCTAAAATGCGAAAAATTCAACACATCAAGAAACATATTATTCAACAAGCTAAGCCAAACAACCCCAGATTTCAAGGAATTGGATGATCTGTCAAAATTGAGATTAGTCCTAGGAGAAGGAGACAGACCATACCTTGGGGCCAAATATGTAACAACATGTCACAACCTGAGGACTGTTTAAAATTAAGACTGTTTAAAATTAATATTGAACGTACCAAATGAAGTACAAAGACTGTTTAAAATTAATATTGTTTAAAAGTAATATTGTATGTACCCAACAAATGTCAAATCGATTGACACCTACAGAATGTTGGAAAACTGTACCTTTTTGCTATGTAAGCTTTGGCAATATGGTTCTCTGTAAACTTTCATGCCAATAAAGCATTTTAATTGGAATTGGAAATTGGAGAGAGATTGGCAGTGAGAGAGAGAGAGATTGGGAGTGTGAGAGAGAGAGAGAGACAGAGACAGACCCTCACCAGGTACAGACTAAGCGACCACCAACTGGAAATTGAAAAAGGCAGATACAAGAAATCCTGGCAGCCTAGAGAGAATAGAATATGCGATCAATGTCTGGCTGGCGAGGTTGAAACAGAAATGCATTTCCTCCTAAAATGCGAAAAATTCAACACATCAAGAAACATATTATTCAACAAGCTAAGCCAAACAACCCCAGATTTCAAGGAATTGGATGATCTGTCAAAATTGAGATTAGTCCTAGGAGAAGGAGACAGACCATACCTTGGGGCCAAATATGTAACAACATGTCACAACCTGAGGACTGTTTAAAATTAAGACTGTTTAAAATTAATATTGAACGTACCAAATGAAGTACAAAGACTGTTTAAAATTAATATTGTTTAAAAGTAATATTGTATGTACCCAACAAATGTCAAATCGATTGACACCTACAGAATGTTGGAAAACTGTACCTTTTTGCTATGTAAGCTTTGGCAATATGGTTCTCTGTAAACTTTCATGCCAATAAAGCATTTTAATTGGAATTGGAATTGGAATTGGAGAGAGACTGGGGAGAGAGAGAGAGACTGGGGGAGAGAGAGAGAAACTGGGGGAAAGGGAGACTGGGGGAGAGAGAGAGACTGGGGGAGAGAGAGAGACTGGGAGAGAGAGAGAGAGAGAGACTGGGTGGGAGAGAGAGAGAGCCTGGGAGAGAGAGAGAGAGAGAGAGAGAGAGAGAGAGAGACTGGGGGGAGAAAGAGAGAGACTGGGGGGGAGAAAGAGAGAGACTGGGGGAGAGAGAGAGAGACTGGGGGAGAGAGTGAGAGAGACTGGATAGGGGGAGAGAGAGAGAGAGATGCTGGAGCAAAGCGAGTCACCAGGTCTCCGTCTCCTGGATGGAGAAGTGAAATCCCTGTTCTATGCGGACGACCTGGTTCTGCTGTCTCCCACAGAACAGGGATTACAGCAACAACTAGACCTACTCGACAAATACTGCCAAAATTGGGCTCTAACAGTAAATCTAAAGAAAACCAACATCATGATTTTTCAAAAAAGGCCCAGATGTCAGGAAAACAAATACCAGTTTACCCTCAGTGATACCACTATAGGACACACTATGAGCTACACCTACCTTGGTCTAACTGTTACAGAATCAGGGAGCTTCAGCATAGCAGTGAATGCACTAAAAGAAAAAGCCCGAAGAGCCCTATATGCAATAAAAAGAAAATTCTACAACATCCAAATCCCAATCAAAATCTGGCTCAAAATATTTGACAGCATAATCCTGCCCATTGCACTGTACGGTAGTGAAGTATGGGGCCCGCTAAATCACCAAAGCTACACTAAATGGGAAAAACACACAATAGAAGCCCTACATGCAGAATTCTGCCGAAGCATCCTTAGCATCCAAAGAAAAACGCCAACAAATGCATGCAGAGCCGAACTAGGCAGATACCCACTGATAATAAACATCCAAAAACGAGCACTAAACTTCCTAAATCACCTCAAATCTAGCTCCCCAGACACCCTTCATTTCAAAGCCTTTCAGACCCAAGAGCTAAACCCAGAAAAGAGTCCCCTGAGTCAGCTGCTACTGAAACTAAGTACTCAGCCGGGCCCTGACCAGCCCCAGACCAACACAGCCGTCCAAACACCAATCCGAGTGAACCAAATCATTAAACAATGCAAAGAAACCTACCTGGAACATTGGAACAAAATAACCGAAAGCCAAAGCAGATTAGAATGTTACCGGGCCCTAAAAAGAGAATATAAACTGGCAGACTACCTCACGACCATCAGAGACACAAAACAGAGACAGACCCTCACCAGGTACAGACTAAGCGACCACCAACTGGAAATTGAAAAAGGCAGATACAAGAAATCCTGGCAGCCTAGAGAGAATAGAATATGCGATCAATGTCTGGCCGGCGAGGTTGAAACAGAAATGCATTTCCTCCTAAAATGCGAAAAATTCAACACATCAAGAAACATATTATTCAACAAGCTAAGCCAAACAACCCCAGATTTCAAGGAATTGGATGACCTGTCAAAATTGAGATTAGTCCTGGGAGAAGGAGACAGACCATACCTTGGGGCCAAATATGTAACAACATGTCACAACCTGAGGACTGTTTAAAATTAAGACTGTTTAAAATTAATATTGAACGTACCAAATGAAGTACAAAGACTGTTTAAAATTAATATTGTTTAAAAGTAATGTTGTATGTACCCAACAAATGTCAAATCGATTGACACCTACAGAATGTTGGAAAACTGTACCTTTTTGCTATGTAAGCTTTGGCAATATGGTTCTCTGTAAACTTTCATGCCAATAAAGCATTTGAATTGGAATTGGAATTGGACTGGGGGGGGAGAGAGAGAGAGACTGGGAGAGAGAGAGAGAGAGAGAGAGACTGGGGAGAGAGAGAGAGAGACTGGGAGAGAGAGAGAGACTGGGGGGAGAGAGAGAGACTGGGGGGAGAGAGAGAGAGAGACTGGGGGAGAGAGAGAGAAATGCGGGGTCAAAATTGGAGACAAACGCACCGATTTCTTCACCCAGAGAAGAGGCGTCCGGCAGGGCTGCAATTTGAGCCCGACCCTGTTCAACATATACATAAATGAATTAGCAGACATGCTGGAGCAAAGCGAGTCACCAGGTCTCCGTCTCCTGGATGGAGAAGTGAAATCCCTGTTCTATGCGGATGACCTGGTTCTGCTGTCTCCCACAGAACAGGGATTACAGCAACAACTAGACCTACTCGACAAATACTGCCAAAATTGGGCTCTAACAGTAAATCTAAAGAAAACCAACATCATGATTTTTCAAAAAAGGCCCAGATGTCAGGAAAACAAATACCAGTTTACCCTCAGTGATACCACTATAGGACACACTATGAGCTACACCTACCTTGGTCTAACTATTACAGCATCAGGGAGCTTCAGCATAGCAGTGAATGCACTAAAAGAAAAAGCCCGAAGAGCCCTATATGCAATAAAAAGAAAATTCTACAACATCCAAATCCCAATCAAAATCTGGCTCAAAATATTTGACAGCATAATCCTGCCCATTGCACTGTACGGTAGTGAAGTATGGGGCCCGCTAAATCACCAAAGCTACACTAAATGGGAAAAACACACAATAGAAGCCCTACATGCAGAATTCTGCCGAAGCATCCTTCGCACCCAAAGAAAAACGCCAACAAATGCATGCAGAGCCGAACTAGGCAGATACCCACTGATAATAAACATCCAAAAACGAGCACTAAACTTCCTAAATCACCTCAAATCTAGCTCCCCAGACACCCTTCATTTCAAAGCCTTTCAGACCCAAGAGCTAAACCCAGAAAAGAGTCCCCTGAGTCAGCTGCTACTGAAACTAAGTACTCAGCCGGACCCTGACCAGCCCCAGACCAACACAGCCGTCCAAACACCAATCCGAGTGAACCAAATCATTAAAAAATGCAAAGAAACCTACCTGGAACATTGGAACAAAATAACCGAAAGCCAAAGCAGATTAGAATGTTACCGGGCCCTAAAAAGAGAATATAAACTGGCAAACTACCTCACGACCATCAGAGACACAAAACAGAGACAGACCCTCACCAGGTACAGACTAAGCGACCACCAACTGGAAATTGAAAAAGGCAGATACAAGAAATCCTGGCAGCCTAGAGAGAATAGAATATGCGATCAATGTCTGGCCGGCGAGGTTGAAACAGAGATGCATTTCCTCCTAAAATGCGAAAAATTCAACACATCAAGAAACATATTATTCAACAAGCTAAGCCAAACAACCCCAGATTTCAAGGAATTGGATGACCTGTCAAAATTGAGATTAGTCCTAGGAGAAGGAGACAGACCATACCTTGGGGCCAAATATGTAACAACATGTCACAACCTGAGGACTGTTTAAAATTAAGACTGTTTAAAATTAATATTGAACGTACCAAATGAAGTACAAAGACTGTTTAAAATTAATATTGTTTAAAAGTAATATTGTATGTACCCAACAAATGTCAAATCGATTGACACCTACAGAATGTTGGAAAACTGTACCTTTTTGCTATGTAAGCTTTGGCAATATGGTTCTCTGTAAACTTTCATGCCAATAAAGCATTTGAATTGAATTGAAATTGAAATTGAGAGACTGCATTTGGCTCAAAATTTTTAATTCAGGAATTGAACCAATTGCACGCTATGGCAGTGAGGTGTGGGGGCCGCTAACACAACAAGAATTTGCAAAATGGGACAAACACCCAATTGAGATCCTACATGCAGAATTCTGTAAAAGTATCCTCCGTACTCAAAGGAAAACAGTAAACAATGCATGCAGGGCAGAACTAGGCCAATATCCATTAATAATTACTATCCAAAAAAGAGCCACCAAATTTTGGAAACACCGAAAAATGAGTAACCCCCACTGCTATCATTATGAAGCCCTGAAATGCCAAGAGAGGACCATAAAGAAGAATACCCTCAGTCAAGTAGTCCTGGGACTCAGTGAAGTAACTACTAACACGACTAACAATAACCAGCCCCAGGACAGTGACATCGTAGCACAGAGAATTCGACCCAACACAATTGTCACAAAGCAAAAGGAAAAATAACTGTCATATTGGGCAGAAACAACAAAAACCCAAAACAAACTCATTTGCTACTTGGCCCTAAACAAACAATGCAACATGGCTGAATACCTGACCATGGTAAAGGATAGCAAACTGAGAAAAACCTTGACAAGGTACAGACTTAGTGAACATAGCCTGGCCATCGAAAAAGGCAGACACAGACAGACCCGGCTGCCAAGAGAGGACAAGATATGCTCTCACTGCAGTCAGGGAGTGGTGGAGACAGAGATGCACTTCCTCACAGCTTGTGGAAAATATCAGGGCATCAGGGAGAATTTCTACCCAAAATTCACAAAACTATGCCCTGAATTCAGAAATTTGAATGACGACCAAAAACTCCCATACCTACTCGGGGAACAGAGAAATTGTGTAACCTTAGCGGCACACTATGTTACAGCTTGCCATAAACAGAGGGACAACCATTAAACCTAAGAAAAGAGTATATACAAATTATACGAATGTTATATTTATACACTCAGGGATATCTCTGTTTATACACTGTATGGATAGATCTGCATTTATGTGTTCAACCATAAAAGTTTTCGATGCTTTGTCAACATAAGATGTACCTTCTCATGCCAATAAAACGATTTGAATTGAATTGAATTGAATTGAGAGAGACTGGGGGAGAGAGAGAGAGAGACTGGAAGAGAGAGAGAGTGTGAGAGAGACTAGGGGAGAGAGAGAGAGAGACTGGGGAGAGAGAGAGAGACTGGGGGAGAGAGAGAGAAACTGGGGGAAAGGGAGACTGGGGGAGAGAGAGAGACTGGGGGAGAGAGAGAGACTGGGAGAGAGAGAGAGAGAGAGACTGGGTGGGAGAGAGAGAGAGCCTGGGAGAGAGAGAGAGAGAGAGAGAGAGAGAGAGAGAGAGAGACTGGGGGGAGAAAGAGAGAGACTGGGGGGAGAAAGAGAGAGACTGGGGGAGAGAGAGAGAGACTGGGGGAGAGAGTGAGAGAGACTGGATAGGGGGGGAGAGAGAGAGAGATGCTGGAGCAAAACGAGTCACCAGGTCTCCGTCTCCTGGATGGAGAAGTGAAATCCCTGTTCTATGCGGACGACCTGGTTCTGCTGTCTCCCACAGAACAGGGATTACAGCAACAACTAGACCTACTCGACAAATACTGCCAAAATTGGGCTCTAACAGTAAATCTAAAGAAAACCAACATCATGATTTTTCAAAAAAGGCCCAGATGTCAGGAAAACAAATACCAGTTTACCCTCAGTGATACCACTATAGGACACACTATGAGCTACACCTACCTTGGTCTAACTGTTACAGAATCAGGGAGCTTCAGCATAGCAGTGAATGCACTAAAAGAAAAAGCCCGAAGAGCCCTATATGCAATAAAAAGAAAATTCTACAACATCCAAATACCAATCAAAATCTGGCTCAAAATATTTGACAGCATAATCCTGCCCATTGCACTGTACGGTAGTGAAGTATGGGGCCCGCTAAATCACCAAAGCTACACTAAATGGGAAAAACACACAATAGAAGCCCTACATGCAGAATTCTGCCGAAGCATCCTTAGCATCCAAAGAAAAACGCCAACAAATGCATGCAGAGCCGAACTAGGCAGATACCCACTGATAATAAACATCCAAAAACGAGCACTAAACTTCCTAAATCACCTCAAATCTAGCTCCCCAGACACCCTTCATTTCAAAGCCTTTCAGACCCAAGAGCTAAACCCAGAAAAGAGTCCCCTGAGTCAGCTGCTACTGAAACTAAGTACTCAGCCGGGCCCTGACCAGCCCCAGACCAACACAGCCGTCCAAACACCAATCCGAGTGAACCAAATCATTAAACAATGCAAAGAAACCTACCTGGAACATTGGAACAAAATAACCGAAAGCCAAAGCAGATTAGAATGTTACCGGGCCCTAAAAAGAGAATATAAACTGGCAGACTACCTCACGACCATCAGAGACACAAAACAGAGACAGACCCTCACCAGGTACAGACTAAGCGACCACCAACTGGAAATTGAAAAAGGCAGATACAAGAAATCCTGGCAGCCTAGAGAGAATAGAATATGCGATCAATGTCTGGCCGGCGAGGTTGAAACAGAAATGCTTTTCCTCCTAAAATGCGAAAAATTCAACACATCAAGAAACATATTATTCAACAAGCTAAGCCAAACAACCCCAGATTTCAAGGAATTGGATGACCTGTCAAAATTGAGATTAGTCCTGGGAGAAGGAGACAGACCATACCTTGGGGCCAAATATGTAACAACATGTCACAACCTGAGGACTGTTTAAAATTAAGTCTGTTTAAAATTAATATTGAACGTACCAAATGAAGTACAAAGACTGTTTAAAATTAATATTGTTTAAAAGTAATGTTGTATGTACCCAACAAATGTCAAATCGATTGACACCTACAGAATGTTGGAAAACTGTACCTTTTTGCTATGTAAGCTTTGGCAATATGGTTCTCTGTAAACTTTCATGCCAATAAAGCATTTGAATTGGAATTGGAATTGGACTGGGGGGGGAGAGAGAGAGAGACTGGGAGAGAGAGAGAGAGAGAGAGAGACTGGGGAGAGAGAGAGAGAGACTGGGAGAGAGAGAGAGACTGGGGGGAGAGAGAGAGACTGGGGGAAAGAGAGAGAGAGACTGGGGGGGAGAGAGAGAGACTGGGGAGAGAGAGAGACTGGGGAGACACAGAGAGACTGGGGGAGAGAGCGAGAGACTGGGGAAGAGAGAGAGAGACTGGGGGAGAGAGAGTGACTGGGGGAGAGAGTGAGAGAGAGACTGGGGGAGAGAGAGAGAGAGAGAGAGAGACAGGGGGAGAGAGAGAGAGACTGGGAGAGAGAGAGAGACTGGGGGGGAGAGAGAGACAGAGAGAGACTGTGGGAGAGAGAGAGACTGGGGGAGAGAGAGAGAGACTGGGGGAGAGAGAGAGAGAGACTGGGGGAGAGAGAGAGACTGGGGGAGAGAGAGAGAGACTGGGGGAGGGAGTGAGACAGAGAGACTGGGGGAGAGAGAGAGAGAGAGACTGGGGGGAGAGAGAGAGACTGGGGGGAGAGAGAGTGAGAGACTGGGGGGGAGAGAGAGAGAGACTGGGGGGAGAGAGAGAGAGAGACTGGGGGGAGAGAGAGAGAGACTGGGGGAGGGAGAGAGAGAGAGAGACTGGGGGAGAGAGAGAGAGAGAGAGACTGGGGGGGAGAGAGAGAGAGACTGGGGGGAGAGAGAGAGTGAGAGAGACTGGGGGAGAGAGAGAGAGAGAGTGTGTGACAGACAGGGGGAGATAGAGAGAGAGAGAGACTGGGAGAGAGAGAGACTGGGGGAGAGAGAGAGAGAGCGACTGGGGGAGAGAGAGACTGGGGGAGAGAGAGAGAGAGAGACTGGGGGAGAGAGTGAGAGAGAGAGAGAGACTGGGGGAGAGAGAGAGAGACGGGGGAGAGAGAGAGAGACTGGGGGAGAGAGAGAGAGAGAGAGAGACTGGGTGGGAGAGAGACAGAGACTGGGGGAGAGAGAGACAGAGACTGGGGGAGAGAGAGAGAGAGAGAGAGAGACTGGGGGAGAGAGAGAGTGAGTGAGAGAGACTGGGGGGAGAGAGAGAGAGACTGGGGGAGAGAGAGAGAGAGACTGGGGGGAAAGAGAGTGAGAGATTGGCTGGGGGAGAGAGGGAGAGAGAGACTGGGGAGAGAGAGAGGGAGAGACTGGGGTAGAGAGAGAGAGAGAGAGAGACTGGGGTAGAGAGAGAGAGAGAGAATGGGGGAGAGAGAGAGAGAGACTGGGGGAGAGAGAGAGAGACTGGGGGAGAGAGAGAC
Organism: Somniosus microcephalus; assembly: GCF_052327205.1. NCBI lineage: Eukaryota > Metazoa > Chordata > Chondrichthyes > Squaliformes > Somniosidae > Somniosus > Somniosus microcephalus. The sequence goes on along the minus strand of NC_140991.1, from coordinate 242,758,483 downwards.
TGGGGGAGAGAGAGAGAGAGACTGGCTGGGGGAGAGAGAGAGAGAGACTGGGGGGAGAGAGAGAGAGTGTGGAACAGCCTGATAGAAAGCCGGAGAAATTATTAATATTGTTATTTATCATTGTCATTATTGTTATCTTATCAGTATTATTACTATTATTAGATAGATATATGTGCATGCCTCATGAAATTTATACTAAATCATCACTTAGCATTATAGAAAATAGTGTTTCCACACTCATCCCACAAAATAGGTCCATCTTATTTCGTTTTATTGAACTATATAAATGCGTTCTTTCCACATAAGCTGCTGGAATATCCAGGGCCTCCGCTCCTCAACTTTTGGGATGAAGAGTACAGACCCTGAATTCCTAAAAGCTATAAAAGACATTGATATAATTGTGTTAACAGAAACATGGTGCCAAAAGGACATGCCGACCCACTGTCCTCCAATGTACCATGAAATCATTGTGCCCTCAGTAAAGAACACTAAAACACGCAAGGGCAGAACCTCCGGGGGAATATTGGTGTGGTATAAGGGAGAACTGGACAAACACATCTCACCGGTAAAACAGGGGAAATCACACGTATGGCTAAAACTAGATAAAAATATAGGAATAGCAAAAAAAGATGTTTACTTATGTGCGATCTACATACCTCCAATAGATTCGCCATATTTCGAAGAGGAGTTATTTGATACTCTCCACATGGAAATCAGCCATTTCCAGGCCCAAGGAAAGGTGATAATATGTGGGGACCTAAATGCAAGGACCGGTTGTGAACCTGACTTCATAGACCCACAGGGAAACAACCATGTGTTTGGCCAGACCCCTTTAGATGTCACACCAGCCATCGCAAATCGGAACAACCTTGATCGTGAAATAAATAAAAGCAGTAGGGAGGTAGTGCAACTCTGCCGAGCCTTAGGCCTGTACATAGTTAATGGTAGGTTCAGAGGGGACTCCCTAGGGAGACTCACATACTCCTCAACTCTTGGGTCTAGTGTGGTGGACTATACAATCACTGACCTGGACCCCTGCGATATCAACGCATTCACTGTCAGGCAGCAATCCCCCCTCTCAGACCATAACCAAATAAATGTGTACCTTAAACTTTCTGCCCAAACTACAGACACAAAAAAGGAACACAGTAAGCTACATAAAATAAACCAGACATACAGATGGGCCCCAGACAGTGGAGATAAATTCATCACAGCACTAAATTCACCTGATCTCACAAGTAAAATTTCAAAATTTAAAGAAAATCTATATGAGATCACCAGAGATGGTGTAAACACGGCCATAGAGGATATAAATATGATCTTCCATGAGGCAGCTGTAAAAGCCGACCTCGTGAAACAGAAGAGGAAGCATCACAAAAGACAAAATAAAAATATGAAATGGTTTGACCACGAATGCAAAAATGCCAGAAAAGACCTGAGAAAAATATCAAACCAAAAGCATCGGCAACCAAACAATCCGGACCTACGTACTAGATACAATGAAACCCTCAAAAGATATAAACACACCATTAGGAACAAAACACAAAACTATACCCACAAAATACTCGAAGAAATTGAAAACTCCACCAATCCAAAACAATTCTGGGAAATGTGGAATAACCTGAGTACAACACAATTGCAAGCATTACCAATCCAAGATGGCGACATCTGGAGAACACATTTTGAAAACCTCTACAAAGACATCCCAAAAAACAAAACAAACCCAAGTCAACATCAGGTCACAGAAAAACTCCACACATTAGAAGCAACAATTAAAGACAACCAAAACCCTCTAGACTCCCCAATCACATGGAAAGAACTGGCCACAAAAACAAAATCTCTCCACCTAAAGAAAGCCTGTGGCCCAGACAACATCAAAAATGAAATGCTAAAGTTCAGCAATATGGAGATGCAGGGTGCGATACTCAAACTATTCAACATCATATTACGCTCAGGCTGTTTTCCCGATATCTGGTGCCAAGGACTAATCTCCCCCATATATAAAAGTGGAAACAAATCAGACCCAAATAACTACCGCGGCATCTGTGTCAACAGTTGTCTAGGGAAGTTATTCTGCAGTATTCTAAATAGTAGATTACTTGATTTTCTTAACAAACATAATATCCTCAGAAAAAACCAAATAGGCTTTCTTCCAAAACACCGCACCGCCGACCATATCTATACCCTTCACACCCTCATTGAAAAACATAAACACCAAACAAAAAATGGGAAAATATTCGCCTGTTTCATCGACTTCAAGAAAGCCTTTGACTCTATATGGCACGAAGGGCTCTATTATAAACTTCTTCAGTGTGGAATAGGGGGCAAAGTCTATGACCTTATTAAATCAATGTATCTGAAAAACAAATGCGGGGTCAAAATTGGAGACAAACGCACCGATTTCTTCACCCAGAGAAGAGGCGTCCGGCAGGGCTGCAATTTGAGCCCGACCCTGTTCAACATATACATAAATGAATTAGCAGACATGCTGGAGCAAAGCGAGTCACCAGGTCTCCGTCTCCTGGATGGAGAAGTGAAGTCCCTGTTCTATGCGGACGACCTGGTTCTGCTGTCTCCCACAGAACAGGGATTACAGCAACAACTAGACCTACTCGACAAATACTGCCAAAATTGGGCTCTAACAGTAAATCTAAAGAAAACCAACATCATGATTTTTCAGAAAAGACCCAGATGTCAGGAAAACAAATACCAGTTTACCCTCAGTGATACCACTATAGGACACACTATGAGCTACACCTACCTTGGTCTAACTATTACAGCATCAGGGAGCTTCAGCATAGCAGTGAATGCACTAAAAGAAAAAGCCCGAAGAGCCCTATATGCAATAAAAAGAAAATTCTACAACATCCAAATCCCAATCAAAATCTGGCTCAAAATTTTTGACAGCATAATCCTGCCCATTGCACTGTACGGTAGTGAAGTATGGGGCCCGCTAAATCACCAAAGCTACACTAAATGGGAAAAACACACAATAGAAGCCCTACATGCAGAATTCTGCCGAAGCATCCTTTGCACCCAAAGAAAAACGCCAACAAATGCATGCAGAGCCGAACTAGGCAGATACCCACTGATAATAAACATCCAAAAACGAGCACTAAACTTCCTAAATCACCTCAAATCTAGCTCCCCAGACACCCTTCATTTCAAAGCCTTTCAGACCCAAGAGCTAAACCCAGAAAAGAGTCCCCTGAGTCAGCTGCTACTGAAACTAAGTACTCAGCCGGACCCTGACCAGCCCCAGACCAACACAGCCGTCCAAACACCAATCCGAGTGAACCAAATCATTAAAAAATGCAAAGAAACCTACCTGGAACATTGGAACAAAATAACCGAAAGCCAAAGCAGATTAGAATGTTACCGGGCCCTAAAAAGAGAATATAAACTGGCAGACTACCTCACGACCATCAGAGACACAAAACAGAGACAGACCCTCACCAGGTACAGACTAAGCGACCACCAACTGGAAATTGAAAAAGGCAGATACAAGAAATCCTGGCAGCCTAGAGAGAATAGAATATGCGATCAATGTCTGGCTGGCGAGGTTGAAACAGAAATGCATTTCCTCCTAAAATGCGAAAAATTCAACACATCAAGAAACATATTATTCAACAAGCTAAGCCAAACAACCCCAGATTTCAAGGAATTGGATGATCTGTCAAAATTGAGATTAGTCCTAGGAGAAGGAGACAGACCATACCTTGGGGCTAAATATGTAACAACATGTCACAACCTGAGGACTGTTTAAAAGTAAGACTGTTTAAAATTAATATTGAACATACCAAATGAAGTAGAAAGACTGTTTAAAATTAATATTGTTTAAAAGTAATATTGTATATACCCAACAAATGGCAAATCGATTGACACCTACAGAATGTTGGAAAACTGTACCTTTTTGCTATGTAAGCTTTGGCAATATGGTTCTCTGTAAACTTTCATGCCAATAAAGCATTTGAACTGAACTGAACTGAAAAAAAAAACTGAACTGAGTGTGTGAGAGACTGGGAGAGAGAGAGAGACTGGGTGGAGAGAGAGAGACTGCGGGAGAGAGGGAGAGACTGGGGGGAGAGAGAGAGCCTGGGGGTGAGAGAGAGAGAGACTGGGAGAGAGAGAGAGAGAGACTGGGGGGGAGAAAGAGAGAGACTGGGGGAGAGAGCGAGAGAGACTGGGGAGAGAGAGAGAGACTGGGGGAGAGAGAGAGAGAGACTGGGGAGAGAGAGAGAGACTGGGGGAGAGAGAGCGAGAGACTGGGGGGGAGAGAGAGAGAGACTGGGAGAGAGAGAGAGAGAGACTGGGAGAGAGAGAGAGAGACTGGGGGGGAGAGAGGGAGAGAGAGACTGGGAGAGAGAGAGAAACTGGGGGAGAGATAGAGAGACTGGGGAGAGAGAGAGATAGAGAGAGACTGGGGAGAGCGAGAGACTGGGGGGGAGAGAGTGAGTAACTAGGGGAGAGAGAGAGAGACTGGGGGAGAGAGAGAGAGTAACTAGGGGAGAGAGAGAGAGAGAGAGACTGGGGGAGAGAGAGAGTGTGAGAGAGACTGGGGGAGAGAGAGAGCGACTGGGGGAGATAGAGATAGAGAGAGAGACTGGGGGAGAGAGAGAGTGTGAGAGAGACTGGGGGAGAGAGAGAGAGAGCGACTGGGGGAGAGAGAGATAGAGAGAGAGACTGGGGGAGAGAGTGAGACTGGGGGAGAGAGAGAGAGAGAGAGACTGGGGGAGAGAGAGAGAGAGAGAGACTGGGGGAGAGAGAGAGAAAGACTGGGGGTAGAGAGAGAGAGAGAGACTGGGGGTCGAGAGAGAGAGAGAGAGACTGGGGAGAAAGAGAGAGACTGGGGGAGATAGAGAGTGTGAGAGAGACTGGGGGAGAGAGAGAGAGAGAGACTGGGGAGAGAGAGATAGAGAGAGAGAGTGGGGGAGAGAGAGAGTGTGAGAGAGACTGGGGGAGAGAGAGAGAGAGAGACTGGGGGAGAGAAAGAGAGAGAGAGAGACTGGCGGAGAGAGAGAGAGAGAGAGTGGGGGAGAGAGAGTGAGAGAGACAGAGAGAGAGAGAGAGAGAGTGTGGAATAGCTCCCCAGACACCCTTCATTTCAAAGCCTTTCAGACCCAAGAGCTAAACCCAGAAAAGAGTCCCCTGAGTCAGCTGCTACTGAAACTAAGTACTCAGCCGGACCCTGACCAGCCCCAGACCAACACAGCCGTCCAAACACCAATCCGAGTGAACCAAATCATTAAAAAATGCAAAGAAACCTACCTGGAACATTGGAACAAAATAACCGAAAGCCAAAGCAGATTAGAATGTTACCGGGCCCTAAAAAGAGAATATAAACTGGCAGACTACCTCACGACCATCAGAGACACAAAACAGAGACAGACCCTCACCAGGTACAGACTAAGCGACCACCAACTGGAAATTGAAAAAGGCAGATACAAGAAATCCTGGCAGCCTAGAGAGAATAGAATATGCGATCAATGTCTGGCTGGCGAGGTTGAAACAGAAATGCATTTCCTCCTAAAATGCGAAAAATTCAACACATCAAGAAACATATTATTCAACAAGCTAAGCCAAACAACCCCAGATTTCAAGGAATTGGATGATCTGTCAAAATTGAGATTAGTCCTAGGAGAAGGAGACAGACCATACCTTGGGGCTAAATATGTAACAACATGTCACAACCTGAGGACTGTTTAAAAGTAAGACTGTTTAAAATTAATATTGAACGTACCAAATGAAGTAGAAAGACTGTTTAAAATTAATATTGTTTAAAAGTAATATTGTATATACCCAACAAATGTCAAATCGATTGACACCTACAGAATGTTGGAAAACTGTACCTTTTTGCTATGTAAGCTTTGGCAATATGGTTCTCTGTAAACTTTCATGCCAATAAAGCATTTGAACTGAACTGAACTGAACTGAACTGTGTGAGAGAGAGAGAGAGAGTGGGAGAGAGAGAGTGGGAGAGAGAGGGAGAGTAAGAGAGAGACTGGGGGAGAGAGAGAGAGAGACTGGGGGAGAGAGAGAGAGAGAGACTGGGGGAGAGAGAGAGAGAGTGAGAGAGAGTGAGAGACATACTGGGGGAGAGAGAGAGAGACTGGGAGAGAGAGAGAGAGAGAGAGAGAGACTGGGGGAGAGAGAGAGAGACTGGGAGAAAGAGAGATAGAGAGAGAGACTGGGGAGAGAGAGAGAGAGAGAGTGTGAGAGAGAGAGACTGGGTGAGATAGAGATAGATTGAGAGAGACTGGGTGAGAGAGAGAGAGACTGGGGGAGAGAGAGACTCCAAAACAGGGAGAGAGAGAGAGCAGAGCCCGAGCAGCAACCGGAGCACGGAGCCTGAAGCCGGAGAAAGGCCCGAGGAACCGGGCCGAGCGAGGCACCGGAGAGAAGGAGAGCGAGCAGCAACAGGAGTAGACCCAGACCGGGAGGAGCGGCCCGAGCCAGTCAAAGAGGCGAGTGGAGAGGTAGGGGTGCCGGATCGGGTCGGGCCTGGAGAGCGAGCAAGCCCGGGGCCTGAAACCCGAGAAACTCCGGGGTCGGAGAAACTCGGACAAACACCGGGCCGGGACAGCACAGCCGAGCCGAGGGGCTGGGGCCAGGGCAGAAGCCCGGAGAGAGCGTTGGGAGCTGAGAGCTGAGAGCGCGAAATTTGAACGAAGGGAAACGGCTGAAAGGAGAAAAGGAGCAAAGAGAGGTAACTGCACCTAGAGAGAGAGAGACGGAGCGAGAGAGCGTGAGAGAGAGAGAGAGAGGAGAGGAAACACCAGCTGGAGAGAAAAAGCCGGAGAAATAAGTTTTACCTAACTCTACCTAAGTTTCATTTTAGTTAAAGTTAGTTCGGAAAAAGTTTAATTTTATTTAAATTTAGCTCGAGAAAAAAAAAAAAAAAAACCTGAAAAAAGAACAACAAACCCGCGAGGAAAAGGAATAGAAACCCGAGAGAAACGATAAACTACCCGAACCAAGAGCCTGTGAGAAAAAGAGAAAGATAAACCTTTAAGAGCAGCTATATCAAAGATGAACCCCTGAAAAACTCCCAATTTTGGACCTAAAAGTGGGCTAAGGTGGAACACGACACAAAAAAGAGAAAAAAAAAAGTTATCTATCTGAGACAAAAAACAAACGACTACAATGAGCAGGGAAATGATATATCCTGAGCAATGCACAAAAAATAAAGCAAAGGAAAAATACAAGTACACAACACTAAAAAATAACCCAGAAATCCTCTACGTGGACTATACCACACACAAAGGGACTAAGCTGAAGAACAACCTTATATTCTACACCGAATACGTCACCTCCTGGAAGGAGACTTTACAAAAACACTACACATACGTCTCCAGTGAAGGTATTGGCAGTGGAGGCAGACTGAAAATATGTAAAGATGGAAACCTAGATAAAGATGACCCCCTGCTAACCATAAGCTACTACAACAAAAATAGAAAGATCATGATACAGGGGAATGTGGAAAATCTGGACACCTTCGAAAAGGAATTCCCCCAGTTGAAAACTAAGGCAGACACAAAGAGGACCAATGGACAGGAAGCAAAAGAGAGTCGAACAGAGGATGAGGAGAGTCAAGTGGAGGAAGAAGAAGAGAGACCAGCAGAGGAAAACACCTACCTGTACATCTCCACCCCCCCCACACCTCTCAACGAAAACAAAATGATGAAAGAGAATCTGGCCAAACTAGAACTTGATTTCAACGAATACAGAGAAACACTGGCCAAGAATTTGAAGGAGGAATTCAAACAGCTAAAAACGGAACACGAGTCCACCATCCACAAGCTGAGAAAGACCATAGAGGAGCAAAGAAATGAGATCAAAGAACTCCGTACTCAACTAAACAAAATGAAGGAGACCGTAGAAAGGCTCAGCAGGCAACACAAACCTCTTAAGGTCCAAAAACCTGAGGACACAAAAACAACACACACAAGGACACAGAACCCGCCGGATGACACCCCACACGAAGACACACCGAAAGCCACAAACCCCGCTCCAACCAGCCCTCAGTCGAGTCATGCCCAGACTACTGCTACCCAGTCCTCACACACAGGAACACAAAAACCGACAGATACCCCCCCAAACGAGGACACACCGAAAGCCCCAAACCCCGCTCCTGCCACACAACATATCCCAGAAACCCAGCCAACAACCAGCCACCAGGCGAGTCCTACCCAGACTACTGTTACCCAGTCTGATAAACCAGCCCCTCAGGCGGTCCTGCTGACCGACTCCAACGGAAAGTTTCTGGACCCCCAGAGGCTGTTCCCAGACCATCAAGTCCTGAAAAAATGGTGCAGCAACACAGGCCAAGCAATGAAGATCCTGAACAAAGAATCCCTTGGAAGCCCCAAATGGATTGTGATCCACACAGGCACGAACGACCTACGCACCCTACAGGAAGGCACGGCTTGGGCGGTGAGCAGGATGGCAGAAAAGGCCAGCAGGGAATTCCCCGAGGCGCGGATCGTGATCTCCACACTACTGCCCAGAAAGGACACCCCAGCCTATATAATCCACAACACCAACAGGGAGATCGACACGAGATGTTCTGTCCTCCCCAACGTCTCCCTGGCCCATCATCCAAACATCAACACAAGGGACCTCTATGACGAAATACATCTACTCAAACAGCGGATGTGGGTCTTCGCAAGAAACCTCATAAACACTGCCAAAAGACGCAGCCCTCCCACCCCCCCTACCATTGGGAGCCCAAACAGGACCACCAATGTCCCCCACCCCCCTTTACAAAACCGACAACAGAACCGTGCTTTTATACCTGACCCAAGACCCCCCTCTAGACCACAGACTGTAGACCAAGAACTGAGAAAGATCATGACGATGCTGAACAGCCTGATAGAAAGCTGGAGAAATTATTAATATTGTTATTTATCATTATCATTATTGTTATCTTATCAGTATTATTACTATTATTAGATAGATATATGTGCATGCCTCATGAAATTTATACTAAATCATCACTTAGCATTATAGAAAATAGTGTTTCCACACTCATCCCACAAAATAGGTCCATCTTATTTCGTTTTATTGAACTATATAAATGCGTTCTTTCCACATAAGCTGCTGGAATATCCAGGGCCTCCGCTCCTCAACTTTTGGGATGAAGAGTACAGACCCTGAATTCCTAAAAGCTATAAAAGACATTGATATAATTGTGTTAACAGAAACATGGTGCCAAAAGGACATGCCGACCCACTGTCCTCCAATGTACCATGAAATCATTGTGCCCTCAGTAAAGAACACTAAAACACGCAAGGGCAGAACCTCCGGGGGAATATTGGTGTGGTATAAGGGAGAACTGGACAAACACATCTCACCGGTAAAACAGGGGAAATCACACGTATGGCTAAAACTAGATAAAAATATAGGAATAGCAAAAAAAGATGTTTACTTATGTGCGATCTACATACCTCCAATAGATTCGCCATATTTCGAAGAGGAGTTATTTGATACTCTCCACATGGAAATCAGCCATTTCCAGGCCCAAGGAAAGGTGATAATATGTGGGGACCTAAATGCAAGGACCGGTTGTGAACCTGACTTCATAGACCCACAGGGAAACAACCATGTGTTTGGCCAGACCCCTTTAGATGTCACACCAGCCATCGCAAATCGGAACAACCTTGATCGTGAAATAAATAAAAGCGGTAGGGAGGTAGTGCAACTCTGCCGAGCCTTAGGCCTGTACATAGTTAATGGTAGGTTCAGAGGGGACTCCCTAGGGAGACTCACATACTCCTCAACTCTTGGGTCTAGTGTGGTGGACTATACAATCACTGACCTGGACCCCTGCGATATCAACGCATTCACTGTCAGGCAGCAATCCCCCCTCTCAGACCATAACCAAATAAATGTGTACCTTAAACTTTCTGCCCAAACTACAGACACAAAAAAGGAACACAGTAAGCTACATAAAATAAACCAGACATACAGATGGGCCCCAGACAGTGGAGATAAATTCATCACAGCACTAAATTCACCTGATCTCACAAGTAAAATTTCAAACTTTAAAGAAAATCTATATGAGATCACCAGAGATGGTGTAAACACGGCCATAGAGGATATAAATATGATCTTCCATGAGGCAGCTGTAAAAGCCGACCTCGTGAAACAGAAGAGGAAGCATCACAAAAGACAAAATAAAAATATGAAATGGTTTGACCACGAATGCAAAAATGCCAGAAAAGACCTGAGAAAAATATCAAACCAAAAGCATCGGCAACCAAACAATCCGGACCTACGTACTAGATACAATGAAACCCTCAAAAGATATAAACACACCATTAGGAACAAAACACAAAACTATACCCACAAAATACTCGAAGAAATTGAAAACTCCACCAATCCAAAACAATTCTGGGAAATGTGGAATAACCTGAGTACAACACAATTGCAAGCATTACCAATCCAAGATGGCGACATCTGGAGAACACATTTTGAAAACCTCTACAAAGACATCCCAAAAAACAAAACAAACCCAAGTCAACATCAGGTCACAGAAAAACTCCACACATTAGAAGCAACAATTAAAGACAACCAAAACCCTCTAGACTCCCCAATCACATGGAAAGAACTGGCCACAAAAACAAAATCTCTCCACCTAAAGAAAGCCTGTGGCCCAGACAACATCAAAAATGAAATGCTAAAGTTCAGCAATATGGAGATGCAGGGTGCGATACTCAAACTATTCAACATCATATTACGCTCAGGCTGTTTTCCCGATATCTGGTGCCAAGGACTAATCTCCCCCATATATAAAAGTGGAAACAAATCAGACCCAAATAACTACCGCGGCATCTGTGTCAACAGTTGTCTAGGGAAGTTATTCTGCAGTATTCTAAATAGTAGATTACTTGATTTTCTTAACAAACATAATATCCTCAGAAAAAACCAAATAGGCTTTCTTCCAAAACACCGCACCGCCGACCATATCTATACCCTTCACACCCTCATTGAAAAACATAAACACCAAACAAAAAATGGGAAAATATTCGCCTGTTTCATCGACTTCAAGAAAGCCTTTGACTCTATATGGCACGAAGGGCTCTATTATAAACTTCTTCAGTGTGGAATAGGGGGCAAAGTCTATGACCTTATTAAATCAATGTATCTGAAAAACAAATGCGGGGTCAAAATTGGAGACAAACGCACCGATTTCTTCACCCAGAGAAGAGGCGTCCGGCAGGGCTGCAATTTGAGCCCGACCCTGTTCAACATATACATAAATGAATTAGCAGACATGCTGGAGCAAAGCGAGTCACCAGGTCTCCGTCTCCTGGATGGAGAAGTGAAGTCCCTGTTCTATGCGGATGACCTGGTTCTGCTGTCTCCCACAGAACAGGGATTACAGCAACAACTAGACCTACTCGACAAATACTGCCAAAATTGGGCTCTAACAGTAAATCTAAAGAAAACCAACATCATGATTTTTCAGAAAAGACCCAGATGTCAGGAAAACAAATACCAGTTTACCCTCAGTGATACCACTATAGGACACACTATGAGCTACACCTACCTTGGTCTAACTATTACAGCATCAGGGAGCTTCAGCATAGCAGTGAATGCACTAAAAGAAAAAGCCCGAAGAGCCCTATATGCAATAAAAAGAAAATTCTACAACATCCAAATCCCAATCAAAATCTGGCTCAAAATTTTTGACAGCATAATCCTGCCCATTGCACTGTACGGTAGTGAAGTATGGGGCCCGCTAAATCACCAAAGCTACACTAAATGGGAAAAACACACAATAGAAGCCCTACATGCAGAATTCTGCCGAAGCATCCTTCGCACCCAAAGAAAAACGCCAACAAATGCATGCAGAGCCGAACTAGGCAGATACCCACTGATAATAAACATCCAAAAACGAGCACTAAACTTCCTAAATCACCTCAAATCTAGCTCCCCAGACACCCTTCATTTCAAAGCCTTTCAGACCCAAGAGCTAAACCCAGAAAAGAGTCCCCTGAGTCAGCTGCTACTGAAACTAAGTACTCAGCCGGACCCTGACCAGCCCCAGACCAACACAGCCGTCCAAACACCAATCCGAGTGAACCAAATCATTAAAAAATGCAAAGAAACCTACCTGGAACATTGGAACAAAATAACCGAAAGCCAAAGCAGATTAGAATGTTACCGGGCCCTAAAAAGAGAATATAAACTGGCAGACTACCTCACGACCATCAGAGACACAAAACAGAGACAGACCCTCACCAGGTACAGACTAAGCGACCACCAACTGGAAATTGAAAAAGGCAGATACAAGAAATCCTGGCAGCCTAGAGAGAATAGAATATGCGATCAATGTCTGGCTGGCGAGGTTGAAACAGAAATGCATTTCCTCCTAAAATGCGAAAAATTCAACACATCAAGAAACATATTATTCAACAAGCTAAGCCAAACAACCCCAGATTTCAAGGAATTGGATGATCTGTCAAAATTGAGATTAGTCCTAGGAGAAGGAGACAGACCATACCTTGGGGCTAAATATGTAACAACATGTCACAACCTGAGGACTGTTTAAAAGTAAGACTGTTTAAAATTAATATTGAACATACCAAATGAAGTAGAAAGACTGTTTAAAATTAATATTGTTTAAAAGTAATATTGTATATACCCAACAAATGGCAAATCGATTGACACCTACAGAATGTTGGAAAACTGTACCTTTTTGCTATGTAAGCTTTGGCAATATGGTTCTCTGTAAACTTTCATGCCAATAAAGCATTTGAACTGAACTGAACTGAAAAAAAAAACTGAACTGAGTGTGTGAGAGACTGGGAGAGAGAGAGAGACTGGGTGGAGAGAGAGAGAGAGACTGCGGGAGAGAGGGAGAGACTGGGGGGAGAGAGAGAGCCTGGGGGTGAGAGAGAGAGAGACTGGGAGAGAGAGAGAGAGAGACTGGGGGGGAGAAAGAGAGAGACTGGGGGAGAGAGCGAGAGAGACTGGGGAGAGAGAGAGAGACTGGGGGAGAGAAAGAGAGAGACTGGGGAGAGAGAGAGAGACTGGGGGAGAGAGAGCGAGAGACTGGGGGGGAGAGAGAGAGAGACTGGGAGAGAGAGAGAGAGAGACTGGGAGAGAGAGAGAGAGACTGGGGGGGAGAGAGGGAGAGAGAGACTGGGAGAGAGAGAGAAACTGGGGGAGAGATAGAGAGACTGGGGAGAGAGAGAGATAGAGAGAGACTGGGGAGAGCGAGAGACTGGGGGGGAGAGAGTGAGTAACTAGGGGAGAGAGAGAGAGACTGGGGGAGAGAGAGAGAGTAACTAGGGGAGAGAGAGAGAGAGAGAGACTGGGGGAGAGAGAGAGTGTGAGAGAGACTGGGGGAGAGAGAGAGCGACTGGGGGAGATAGAGATAGAGAGAGAGACTGGGGGAGAGAGAGAGTGTGAGAGAGACTGGGGGAGAGAGAGAGAGAGCGACTGGGGGAGAGAGAGATAGAGAGAGAGACTGGGGGAGAGAGTGAGACTGGGGGAGAGAGAGAGAGAGAGAGAGACTGGGGGAGAGAGAGAGAGAGAGAGACTGGGGGAGAGAGAGAGAAAGACTGGGGGTAGAGAGAGAGAGAGAGACTGGGGGTCGAGAGAGAGAGAGAGAGACTGGGGAGAAAGAGAGAGACTGGGGGAGATAGAGAGTGTGAGAGAGACTGGGGGAGAGAGAGAGAGAGAGACTGGGGAGAGAGAGATAGAGAGAGAGAGTGGGGGAGAGAGAGAGTGTGAGAGAGACTGGGGGAGAGAGAGAGAGAGAGACTGGGGGAGAGAAAGAGAGAGAGAGAGACTGGCGGAGAGAGAGAGAGAGAGAGTGGGGGAGAGAGAGTGAGAGAGACAGAGAGAGAGAGAGAGAGAGTGTGGAATAGCTCCCCAGACACCCTTCATTTCAAAGCCTTTCAGACCCAAGAGCTAAACCCAGAAAAGAGTCCCCTGAGTCAGCTGCTACTGAAACTAAGTACTCAGCCGGACCCTGACCAGCCCCAGACCAACACAGCCGTCCAAACACCAATCCGAGTGAACCAAATCATTAAAAAAATGCAAAGAAACCTACCTGGAACATTGGAACAAAATAACCGAAAGCCAAAGCAGATTAGAATGTTACCGGGCCCTAAAAAGAGAATATAAACTGGCAGACTACCTCACGACCATCAGAGACACAAAACAGAGACAGACCCTCACCAGGTACAGACTAAGCGACCACCAACTGGAAATTGAAAAAGGCAGATACAAGAAATCCTGGCAGCCTAGAGAGAATAGAATATGCGATCAATGTCTGGCTGGCGAGGTTGAAACAGAAATGCATTTCCTCCTAAAATGCGAAAAATTCAACACATCAAGAAACATATTATTCAACAAGCTAAGCCAAACAACCCCAGATTTCAAGGAATTGGATGATCTGTCAAAATTGAGATTAGTCCTAGGAGAAGGAGACAGACCATACCTTGGGGCTAAATATGTAACAACATGTCACAACCTGAGGACTGTTTAAAAGTAAGACTGTTTAAAATTAATATTGAACGTACCAAATGAAGTAGAAAGACTGTTTAAAATTAATATTGTTTAAAAGTAATATTGTATATACCCAACAAATGTCAAATCGATTGACACCTACAGAATG
>NC_140991.1:242461537-242743351 GCF_052327205.1 Somniosus microcephalus | reverse complement strand
AAGGGGGGGCGAGGGGGGATCGAAGGGGGTGGCGAGGGGGAATCGAAGGGGGGGGGCGAGGGGGGATCGAAGGGGGGGGCGAGGGGGAATCGAAGGGGGGGCGAGGGGGGATCGAAGGGGGGGCGAGGGGGGATCGAAGGGGGGGCGAGGGGGGATCGAAGGGGGGGCGAGGGGGGATCGAAGGGGGGGCGAGGGGGGATCGAAGGGGGGGGCGAGGGGGGATCGAAGGGGGGGCGAGGGGGGATCGAAGGGGGGGCGAGGGGGGATCGAAGGGGGGGGCGAGGGGGGATCGAAGGGGGGGGCGAGGGGGGATCGAAGGGGGGAGCGAGGGGGGATCGAGAGGGGGGATCGAGAGGGGGGATCGAGAGGGGGGATCGAGAGGGGGGATCGAGAGGGGGGATCGAGAGGGGGGATCGAGAGGGGGGATCGAGAGGGGGGAGCCGAGAGAGAGGATCGAAGGAGGGAGAGAGGATCGAAGGAGGGAGAGAGAGAGGATCGAAGGAGGGAGAGAGAGGGGATCGAAGGAGGGAGAGAGAGGGGATCGAAGGAGGGAGAGAGAGAGGATCGAAGGAGGGAGAGAGAGAGGATCGAAGGAGGGAGAGAGAGGATCGCTACATGTAACCCCACCTGACGTAGAGTCATCCAGACTCGAGTCGTCATTGGCTTGTTCTCTCTACACAGATGCGGCCGGACCTGCTGTGATTTCCAGCAAAAAAAAAATTTTTTGTTTCTCATATGGACCCCAGCATCTGCAACATTTGACCCCTTGTGACCCCACCTCATTGTTCTTTGATGTAATGTTTTCCTGACTGACCTGTTTGGACACCATTCACAGCTTTGATTACTGTGATTATCTCTCTGCCGAGGTGTGATAAAGGGCAGTTAGAAAGATTACCTGTAATCATCTGGCAGTGTTCTCTGACTATATATGCTGTGCCTATATGCATCTCTCCACTTCACCTGACGAAGGAGCAGCGCGCCGAAAGCTTGTGATTTCAAATAAAGCTGTTGGACTATAACCTAGTGTTGTGCGACTTCTCACATTTGTCCACCAGAATATGCAGGGATGCATCACTCTATCTGGGTGCAGCACTCTGCCTTTGTGTATCCATCTTTTAATGTTTGGGACAGTAATCAGATATTTGTAACTGACCTTGAACTCTCCTGCAGCAACATAAGAACTAGGAGCTGGAGTCGGCCATTTGGCCCTTCAAGCCTGCTCCACCATTCAATAAGATCATGGCTGATCTTCGACCTCAACTCCACCTTCCCGCATTATCCCCGTATCCCTTAATTCCCAAAAATGTATTGACCTCTGTCTTGAATATACTCAACAACTGAGCATCCACAGCTCTCTGGGGTAGAGAATTCCAAAGATTCACAACCCTTTGAGTGAAGAAATTTCTCCTCATCTCAGTCTTAAATGGCCGACCCCTTGTTCTGAGACTGTGACCCCGTGTTCTAGATTCCCCAGCCAGGGGAAACATTTTCTCAACATTAACCCTGTCAAGCCCCTTAAGAATTTTATATGTTTCAATTAGATCATCTCTCATTCTTCTAAACTCTGGGGAATACAGGCCTAGTCTACTCAATCTCTCCTCAGAGCAATCCCCTCATCCCAGGAACCAGTCTAGTGAACCTTCATTGCACTCCCTCTAAGGCAAGTATGTCTTTCCTTAGATAAGGAGACCAGAACTGTACACAGTACTTCAGGTGTGGCCCTGTATAAATGTAGTAAGACTTCTTTACTCTTATACTCCAATCCCTTTGTAACAAAAGCTAACATACCATTTGCTTTCCTAATTGCTTGCTGTACCTGCCTGTTAACTTTCTGTGATTCATGTACAAGGACACCCAGGTCCCTCTGAATGCCAACATTTCCCAGTCTCTCATCATTCAGAAAATATTCTGCTTTCTTGTTTGTCCTACCAAAGTGGATAACTTCACACTTCCCCACATTGTATTCCATTTGCCATGTTCTTGCCCACTCAGTCAACCTGTCTATATCTCTCTGCAGCCTCTCTGCATCCTCCTCACAGCTTACTTTCCCACCTAACTTTGTATCATCAGCAAACTTGGATACGTTACACTCAGTCTCTTCATCTAAGTCATTAATATAGTTTGTAAATAGCTGAGGCCTAAGCACTGATCCTTGCGGTACCTCGCTAGTTACAGCCTACAAACCCGAAAAAGTCCTGTTTATTCCTACTCTCTGTTTTCTGTCCATTAACCAATCCTCAATCCATGCTAATATATTACCCCAATCCTATGAGTCCTAATTTTACGTAATAACCTCGTGTGGCACCTTATCGAATGCTTTTTGAAAATCCAAATACACTATAGCCACTGGTTCCCCCTTATCCATCGTATTAGTTAAATCTTCAAAAAACTCTAACAGATTTGTCAAACACAATTTCCCTTTCATAAAACCATGACAACTCTGCCTAATCATATTATGATTTTCTGAGTGCCCTGTTGCCACGTCCCTAATAACAGATTCTAGCATTTTGTCTAGTACTGATGTCAGGCTAACTGGCCTATAATTCCTTGTTTTCTCTCTCCCTCCTTTCTTAAATAGCGGGGTTATGTTTGCTTCCTTCCAATCCTTGGGGACTGTTCTAGAATCTAGGGGATTCTGGAAGATTAATACCAGTACATCCATTATCTCTGCAGCTACTTCTTTTAAAACCCTAGGATGCAGGTCATCAGGTCCAGGGGATTTGTCGCCACTTAGTCCCATTAATTTGTCCAGTACCATGTCTTTACTTACACCGATTTCTTTAAGTTCCTCATTCTCTCTAGACCCTTAGTTCCCCATTTTTTGCAGATTGTTTTTTGTGTCTTCGGCCTTGAAAACAGATACAAAGTATTTGTTTAATGTCTCTGCCATTTCCTTATTGCCCATTATAATTTCTCCTGTCTCTGCCTCTAATTGGCCCATGTTTACTTTCACTAAACACTTCCTATTTACATACCTTTGAAACATTTACAATCTGTTTTTATGTCTCTTGCTAATTTATTCTCATGTTCACTTTTCTCTTTCCTTATCAATTTCTTGGTCCTCCTTTGCTGAATTCTAAAATTTTCCCAATCCTCAGGCTTACTACACTTTTGGCAACAATGATCGAATACTATCTTTAACATCTCTTGTTAGCCACGGTTGGACCACTTTTCCTGTGGGATTTTTGTGCCTTAAAGGAATGTGCCTAAAGGAATTGTACCTAAAAGCAACCTTCAAATGAGTTGTGTGCAAGACTGCTTCAAATATCAGTGCTGGAAACGAATCCTCGATGACGTCATCAGACCCGCTCCATTTAATTGGGCTAGGAAACGCGCATGACTGCTATAAGTGGAGCCATTAAGTTAAATATGCACTGAACAACACGCTGAGCAAAACATCGTGTTCCCAACCCGCTACGCGGCCCATATACATAGAAACATAGAAGATAGGAGCAGGAGTAGGCCATTCGGCCCTTCGAGCCTGCTCCGCCATTCAATGAGATCATGGCTGATCATCCAAATTCAGTACCCTGTCCCTGCCTTCTCCCCGTATCCCTTGATCCCTTTAGCCTCAAGAAATATATCCAACTCTTTCTTGAATATATTTAATGAACTGGCCTCCACTGCCCTCTGTGGCAGAGAATTCCACAGATTCACCACTCTCTGGGTGAAGAAATTCCTCCTCATTTCAGTCCTAAATGGCTTACCCCTTATCCTTAGACGATGACCCCTGGTTCTGGACTCCCCGGCCATCCGAAACATCCTTCCTGCATCTAGTCTGTCCAGACCTGACAGAATTTTATAGGTTTCGATGAGATCCCCTCTCAATCTTCTAAACTCCAGTGTGTATAAGCCCAATCGACACAATCTCTCCTCGTACGTCATTCCTGCCATCCCAGATATCAGCCTGGTGAATCTTCGCTGCACTCCCCCCATGGCAAGAACGTTCTTCCTCAGGTAAGGTGACCAAAACTGCACACAATACTCAAGGTGCGGTCTCACCAAGGCCCTGTACAACTGTAGCAATACATCCTTGTTCCTGTACTCGAATCCTCTTGCTACGAAGGCCAGCATACCATTTGCCTTCTTAACCGCCTGCTGCACCTGCATGCTTACCTTCAGCGACTGGTGCACAATAACACCCAGGTCTCTTTGCACTTCCCCTTCTCCCAATCTATTGCCATTCAAATAATAATCTGCCTTCCTGTTTTTGCCACCAAAGTGGATAACCTCACATTTATCCACATTATAGTGCATTTGCCATGTTTCTGCCCAATCACCCAACCTGTCCAAATCGTACTGGAGTTTCACGACATCCTCCTCACAGCTTACCCTCCCACCCAGCTTTGTGTCGTCTGCAAATTTGGAGATATTACATCCAATTCCCTCGTCCAGATCATTAATATATATTGTGAACAGCTGGGGTCCTAGGACTGATCCTTGCGGTATCCCACTAGTCACTGCCTGCCACTCAGAAAACGACCCGTTTATTCCAACTCTTTGCTTTCTGTCCGCCAACCAGTTCTCTATCCAAGTCAATACCTTGCCCCCAATCCCATGTGCCTTAATTTTGCACACTAATCTCTTATGTGGGACCTGATCGAAAGCCTTCTGAAAGTCCAAATACACCACATCCACTGGTTCTCCCTGATCTATTCTACCAGTTACATCCTCAAAAAATTCCAGTAGATTAGTCAAGCATGATTTACCTTTTGTAAATCCATGTTGACTTTGTCCGATCCTGTCACTGCTTTCCAAGTGCTCTGCTATTACATCTTTTATAATAGACTCCAGCATTTTCCCCACTACCGATGTCAGGCTTACCGGTATAATTCCCTGCTTTTTCTCTACCACCTTTTTTGAATAGTGGGGTAACATTAGCTACCCTCCAATCCATGGGTACTGTTCCAGAGTCGATCGAGTTCTGGAAGATGACCAGCAATGCATCTACTATCTCTAGGGCCACTTCCTTAAGTACCCTGACACCCGACCCCCGACTCCAAGGTAAAAATTCTGGCCAACATCTCAGGTTGAGATGTTGCCTGACCTGCTGAGTATTTCCAGCATTCTTGGCTTTTATTTCAGATTTCCAGCATCTGCTCGCAGAGGGAAGAGGAAGACGAGGAAGCAAAAGAGGAGGAAGCAGAAGGAAGGATGCAACCCAGACAGCCTCTTTCTGGCCGGGATATCTAGGATGGAATCATCCACCTGCAGTACCAGAGACCACAACCCCAATTCCCTTTTCAACATTTGTCGCACACATTACCTTCTCTCTGTTACTGACAATCACAGCGTTCTCTTGGCCATGATGCTGAAATAAAAGTCACTACAATGTAAAGTTCCCAGTTAGATTTTATACATCTATCCATCCAATATGGCATCAAGAAATCAACTAATCACCCTTGTGCATTCCCTTAGTGAATGTTTTCCGTGTGCCTTTCCATATCCTAGTGATGTTACGCAGTGCTACCTCAGTAGCTGCAGCATGGCTGGTGGAAGGCTGCTGAGTTTCAGTGGGGGACACCACAGATGGCCTTTAAGGATGACCTCGAGGAGCTGGTGGGTGGGAGTGTCAAAACAAGTGATGTTTCTTCTTCTTCTTCACTGTTCTCTCCCTCTTCTTGGACAACCACTGGCTGGGCAGGCTGCATATCTTGGGCGTGTGAAATGAGGAAGGCACAAAGATGGAGTTGTGGTGAGGGGAGGGTGGGAAAGCTTACACCACGCACACCTTGTAAATCAGAAGATAGTGAGATGAGGGGGAAGTGAGATGTGAGAAGGAAGATAACGTATGAGGATACCAGCATCTTGTATCCTTTCAGCCCCGCCACTGGCCAAGGGCTCAGCCATGCCCTTGCCAAGAATGGCCAGCACCGTCTCCTTCAAGGGAGTGAAGTGAAGCTAGGAATGTGAGGTATGCATCATCTTTGGTACAGATTGTTGGTAGGTGAGTGATGGGTGGGTGGGGGCGGTCGTGCAATGAGCAGTGTGTGAGGCTAGTGGTACATTTGTTAGGAGACAGCTTTTGAAGATGCAGTCACTGACCTTCACCACTGGTCTGAGGTCATGAAGCTTCTTTGGCCACTGGCGCCAGGAGGTGGGGGTGACACGGCTGGCAGTGACGGCCTCTGTGATCTGGTCCCACATCCTTCTTTCTGGAGGTCCTCCTGGCCCCTGTGGGCAGAGGACCTCTCTTGCAGTGTTGACCCCCTGCACAAAGTTGGAGTGCTCCATGTGAGATCCTGGGTGCGCCTTCCCTGGCTTTTTGAGCCATTTGTGTTTGTGCTGAAGCACTTTTTTATGTGCGGAAGGCAGTTCAGCTTTAAGAGCTGAAGACTGCCATTTTGGATTTATTTTTAATGGGTTTTTTTTCCAGAAGGCAGTTGAGCTCTAAGGGCTATTTTTAAATGATTTTTATTTTTAAATGATTTTTATTTTTTCATTTTAGAAGGCAGTTCCTCTTAATGGGATCGACACTGCTTTCTAAAATGACAGGCTAGCTTTAAGACAACGCTACTCTTGCTCCAGGGACGCTGCGGCCTCGCTACATTGGGCCTCCTGCTGAGACTACTGCCGGAAAACCAGTGTTGCACTCCAGGTTTTGCTTTGGGTTAATTAAATTAGCAGGCAGCACCAAAATACCGGCCTGCACTATTATTTTGGCCAGCCATTAACTTTGGCCTGCAGTGGCACCAGCATGTTTCCAGCCTTCTCCAATTTCTAGGCCTCTAGTACATTAGTGGCCAACAGTTTAGTGGGAATGGGATCAAGGGAACCAGGAAGTGGGTCTCATTCACGTAGAAAGAACAGAGGGTAAGGGAGAAACTAGAGAAAGACATGGGTTCAGGGCTAGGGCACAGGGGAGCCTTGGGAGAGGTTCGGGTTGGTAGACAAGGGTGTAGCAGAGGCAGATGAACAAATGGCCTTAATCTTTGTGTGAAACAAGTCTATGAGCTCATTCCACATGTTGTTGGTGAGAACATTGGAATTTCCATAATACACACACTGGGCAAAATTCTGAAAGCTGAAAACCCTCAGCTATAGGAGGGAAGATGGGCTGAAGCAGGAGCAGAGATGGGCAATGTTATGGAGGTGGAAGTGGGCGGTCTTTGTGATGGAGAGGATTATGGAATTGGAAGCTCAGTTCGAGGACACTGCGGTAGCAAACCATTTGGTTCAACCTGAGATAGTGGCCAGGGAATGGAGAAGGAATCAGTGGCCAAGGAACGGAGTTTGTGGTGGAGCTGAAAAACAATGGCTTAGGTGTTCCCAGAGTTTAACTGGAGGAATTTTTGGCTCATCCAGGATCGGATGTCAGACGAGCAACCGGACAACACAAAGGCAGCGGAAGTGTTGAGAGAGGCAGTGGAGAGGTAGAGGTGGGTGTCAGTCAGTGTACAGAAAGCTTGGAACTAACAGTTGTTGTACTCTGTGGTCATCAGTGTGTAAACTAAAGATGGGAACATGGGTAAACCATCAGAGATTAGTGATGGTTGATGGAGGTTAATCTCTACGCGTATTCCTCTAGCAGAAGCAACAAAGTCATGCAGGTTTTCTTTAAACTCGGAGATAGCACAGCAATCATTAATAAATCTGTGAAAAATAAATGACATGGGCAGTGATATGAAGAAAGATTTTCTGAATAGGTCATATAGACAGTGGGTACGAAAACTGACGTTCCTGAGCAGTATTATTGTATTATTTATAAACGGTGTCTGAATGCACTTCAATAATGTGACGTCACATCCGCGGTAATTATATGCATAGGAACAGGAGTAGGCCATTCAGCCCCTCGAGTCTGTTCCGCCATTCAACGAGATCATGTCTGATCTGTGACCTAACTCCATATACCCGCCTTTGCCCCGTATCCCTTAATACCTTTGGTTAACAGAAAGCCATCAATCTCCGATTTAAAATTAACAATTGATCTAGCATCAATTGCCGTTTGCGGAAGAGAGTTCCAAACTTCTACCACCCTTTGTGTGTAGAAGTGTTTACTGATTTCACTCCTGAAAGGTCTGGCTCTAATTTTTAGACTGTGCCCCCTAGTCCTAGAATCCCCAACCAGTGGAAATAGTTTCTCTCTATCTACCCATTCTGTTCCCCTTAATATTTTGAAAACTTCGATCAGATCACCCCTTAACCTTCTAAATTCCAGGGACTACAACCCTAATTTGTGTAATCTCTCCTCGTAATTTAACCCTTGGAGTCCGGGTATCATTCTGGTAAACCTACGCTGCACTCCCTCCAAGGCCAATATATCCTTCCTAAGGTGTGGTGCCCAGAACTGCTCAGAGTACTCCAGCTGTGGTCTAACCAGGGTTTTGTATAGCTGCAACACAACTCCTACCCCCTTGTATTCTAATCCTCTTGATATAAAGGCCAGCATTCCATTAGCCTTTTTGATTATTTTCTGTACCTGTTCATGGCATTTTAATGATGTATGTACCTGGACCCCAAAGTTTCTTTGTTTCTCCATTGTTTTTAGCCTTTCACCATTTAGAAAGTACCCTGTTCAATTCTTTTAGGTCCAAAGTGGACGACCTCACATTTGCCTACATTGAAATCCATTTGCCACAGTTTTGCCAATTCACTTAATCTGTTAATATCTCCTTGTAATTTTATGCTTCCATCTGCACTGCCTACAATGCCATCTATCTTTGTGTCATCGGCAAATTTGGATATGTGACTTTCTATGCCATCATCTAAGTCATTATGCACATTTGTTTCGCATTTGTAGTGTATATGTGCAAATGTTAAAATATAGGCTGCTAAAAAATTTTGCCTCACTACACTGCCAACCTACATTTTCCATCCTGGCTACTTTGCGGTGTTACAACCCTGTGTCACAGAATCACAGAAACCCCACAGTGCAGATAGAGGCCATTTCGGCCCATCGAGCCTGCACCGACACATATCCCACCCGATCCCCGTAACCCCTGCACCAACACATATCCCACCCGATCCCCGTAACCCCACGTATTTAATCCCCCTAATACCAAGGGTCAATTTATCATAGCCAATCATCCTAACCCGCACATCTTTGGACCCCGGATTTGGGTTAGAAAATATAGTCCCCCTACTCTATATCCTTTTTATAATATGATGAAGAACAGCACTGTTCACAGTACTCCAAGTGTGGTCTAATGAAGATTCTATACAAGTTTAACATAACTTCTGTTTTTCAATTTTATCCCTCTAGAAATGAACCCTAGTGCTTTGTTTGCTTTTTTATGGCCTTATTAAGCTGTGTCGCTACTTTTAGTGATTTGTGCAGCTGTACCCCCAGATCCCTCTGCTCCTCTACCCCACTTAGATTCTGATTTTCCAAGGAGTACGTGGCCTCCTTATTCTTCTTACCAAAAAATACCCAGTCTGCAAGTTTATTAATGTCTTCCTGTATTTTGTTGCAGTCCTCAACTGTATTAACTATACCCCCCAATTTGGTGTCATCAGCAAATTTTACTTCTGATTCCCGAGTCCAAATTGTTTATGCAAATGATGAACAACAGTAGTCCCAGCACCGATCCTTGTGCAACACCATTTCCCACCTTTTGCCAGTCTGAGTACCTTTAACTCCAAGGGCTAGAAATTCCGTAGCACCTGGGGCGCTAACTTTCAAAAAAGTAGAAAAAGTAGCGCCAGGCACTAATGATTCTCTCCTGTCGGGAAATTCAGCTTTCGTGCTCCATCAAGCGCTAACCACTTCACTTAGAGCACTAAAGTCTGAGAGCAGGGCGGGGGCAGCAGAGCGCTGAACAATTTGTAGCGCATTGCTAACTGCATCAGAGGCTGCTTCCCTTGCTTAAAGGGAAGGGCCAATGATGGTGCACAACCTACTTGTCGACAGTTCTGCATTGCAAGGTGACCTGTGTGACTGACATTACAACCCCAAACAAGGAGGGGGGCTGGACATCTTGCAGCAATGAAACATCCAAAACTTTGAGCAGGCACCTGCAAATAATACAGGTTGGCCTACCTGAAAACCATTCCCTTTAATTCGCGCTCCCCAAACAGCCAGTCGAGTTGACAACACCTCCTCTTCCTGCCGCTGTTCACGCCCAGCAGTACAGCAGGGGGCGGGAGGCAATTTCACATTGGGGCGATAACAGGGCGCTGCGCACTTTATGACGTCACCATCTGCGAGGCGCTAGAGGCCCAGGCGGTAAGAGTTAGCGCCAGCATTAAACGGGCACTGAAGTTGGCGGGCGTCACTGCATTCGCCACGCCCGATCGCTAACCCCTTAGCGCCCCGTTAGCGACACCCCCAGGTGCTAATGGGAGGCGCTAACCAACCAAATTTCTCCCCCCTACTCTCTGTTTTCTGATTTGTAGCCAGCTTGCAATCCATTCTGCTACTTTCTGTTACTTCTTCAAAGAATTCAATAAGGTTGGTCAAGCATGACCTTCCCTTTTGAAATCCATGCTGGCTAGTCATCATCATTATATTTCAGTTTCTAGAGATTTTTTATTACATGTTTGAATAAGGATTCCATTATCTTTCTTACCACTGACATTAAGCTAATTGGTTTATAGTTCCCTGGACTTGTTCTATTTCCCTTTTTAAGTAGGCTTGAACCCACTACCTTCTGATTTGACAGGAGGAGTGTTGACAGCTGAACTAAGACACAATTAAGGACAGCTGTAGTTTTCATACTGCCACCCGAACTGAGATCAATACAACATTTACAATCTGCCTTCAGTCCTGAAAATGATCCTTACTTATGCCTTATACATGGTAACTTTTCTTGTAAGGGCTTATAATGGAAGTACTCCAACATTTTAAATGTAAGAAAGAAAAAATGTCAATAAATAGTAATTGGGTTGCAGCAGTGGTTAATATCACTTTGAAATTTCCTTTGACTAACATGAAAATGTGGGCACACAATGCTTTTAAGCATTCTTTCTCTGCTCCTTGCTGGAATATAATTCAGTGGGCACCAGGCAACCTCTATAACTCACTCAAATGGCCAGTATTCACGCATGATCCTCAACAGCGAGTGTCAGCAGGTCAGTTGACCTTGGGCCTGATCCTGTTCTCATGAAACGTCCACTCATGCACTTCCAGCCAGGGCCAATAGATAGCCACCAGCAGTGGGAACTCTGCCAATTTCCCAAGGGTTTTAAGGCCAATTATAGCACCTCTACTACTGCTGTCCCAGCTGAGATCAGCAAACTCAGCACAGACTGCGGATGCAATCATGGACCTTCCTTTTCTGTAAGGCTAAGCCACTCACCAGATAGACTCGCTGAGTCATTGGGGAGCACTCGGGTGATTTTATTTTATGTTAACCCTTAGACTGCTGAAAGCTTCAGGTAAACTCACGTTCCACTAGGCCAATTGGGTTCCTTGGTTTTCAGCTCGCACACTGTGATACTGAAAATAATACTAATATTACATTACTAAAGCTGCTCAAATATTAGGAACAGTTTTGTTTAACTCTATTAGCCCCAAACTACAACAATAAGCATCCAAAACACAGCTGCACATAAAAATAAAATGTTTCAATACTTTACCTGCTCACCCTGTAATCCTTTTTTGTGCAATTTTCTTTTTCCTTATTCTCTATTATTTTATGTTAACTTTAATGTTATGCCTTTTACCTATTCTAGCTCTTTTTTCTTTATTTAAAACCTTTACTTATTTCTGCTCCTGGTGTTCATTTTGGAAGTTAAATAACTATTTTTCATTGGCTGACAATTGGCTTTAAAGAATATAAATAATGTGAACATCCCTGAAATATTTTCTACCTCTGATGTTTTTAATATTAGTATTTAAACAACAAGTTCTAATGACATTATCAGGGCTACTGGCTTGAGGGGGTTACTGTGAAAGAAAGCTTAAGTAACAATACTATCATCAATTCAAGATGCTGCCGTTTCTGCTGTGTGTGTGTTAACATTATACCATTGGACCCTTGGGCTTAGTAACTCCCTCAAACCATTTCACTAATGAGGCTGTTCAAACAAAAATAATTTAAAAGCACAAAAATTAGAGGGGAACATAATCAAAGGATGTTGAGGTTGATACTAATTCTTTTAAACAGGTAGCACAGTTGGTTATCACACTCTCCTCTCACCTCTGGAAACCTCAGCTCAGACTGATAATAAGGGAATTAATCGCCTGGATTTTGCTCAGGTGTGGATTCGCCACTGGAATAGAGTCTCGACGGGACCTCCTCACCCCGTCATGATCCTGACCCATTTTCCTGGGTTGGGACTGTTCGCCTATGTAGGGCAGGCTCCCAGGGGGATTTCTGTTAGAAAAAAAGGGAGCCTGCCACTGCTGGAGGGGAAGATGCGGAGTTCCTGCAGAACTCACCGCAGCATCAGGAAGAGCATTGGGATAAGGGCTTCAAGGGGGTAATGCTTGGGACAACAGAGAGGGAAAGGCGCCCACTCTTAGGCTTTCTCCCTCCAACATTGTCCTGTGTGGACTTTCCATTGCCACCACCCCTCCCCTGGCAGTCCCCGAGTAGCAGAAGTGAGAGGCAGGGCAATCGGCTGGGTTCTTGGCGCCATCTCCCCAACATCATTTATACACAGCAAGGCTGCTGAGACATGGGGAGGAAGGGGAAAGGGATGTGGCAGTCGGCCACCCCACCCCATTTCCTTTCAATTTCCACCACCACGCTGCCCAATTTTGTGTGTTGCAGAGGAGGAAAATCCAGCTCTGTAAGTTTGGGCAGTTTTGAATCAGATTGTGTGGGGAAGGATCCACAACATAAAACTGTCTAGAATTCTTCACTAAACTGCTTACCTGATTTGAGGAGTCATAAAGAAAGCTGGTATTAAAATAGAAATGTCACATTGCTGCAATAGGGATACACTTCTGATCTTAGGAGACAAGTTACACTGTCAGGGCAGAGCAGAGGGAAGTTTATTTCTAACCTGCGCTGTACCCTTTGCCTGAGAATACTTCATGTTGAAACTGGGTACAAAAACTTACAGGGGGAAAAATTCAATTGGTTAGTGCCTCCCGTTAACACTAACGGGGTGCTGATGTAGTAGCGCTGGGGCGAGGCAAATCCAGCGACGCACAACAAATACCGAACCCCCGTTGCGCTGCCGGTACGAGGTACCGCCAGGGACTACAACGCCGGGCAGATTGTGACATCAGTGAGCATGCAACGCTCACTAGGCGCCCGATCCGCAAAATTGATTTTTTACCACTTACCTTTGCGCCTCGACCAGACAGCCACAAGGAAAGCAGGCGCACAGCTGATGGAAGCCGGTTCCAGCGACGTTATTTAAAGGCATCAGCATTAATCACTCGCAGGTTAGTTTCAGTGGCTTCTAGTCAGTTTCAGCCAGTGCAGCAGTTTGTATGAGTAATTTCAAGCTTCTATTTTATCAGCAGTCTTCTGGCAAGTGCAAAGTGGCTACATTTATTGTTCAAAGATTCAAACTGCTACACTTGGCAACATTAATGGGGGCTGTGCTGGCATGCCACCTCGCCCTCCAGGATCTACAGCAGAGGAAGCGTAGGCAGCCAAAAATATGGGAACGATAGCATAGTGGTAATGTTACTGGACTAGTCCAGAGGCCTGGACGAATGATCGGAAATATATGAGTTCAAATCCCACCACGGCAGCTGTGGAATTTAAATTCAGTTAATTCAATAAATTTGGAATAAAAAGTTAGCATCAGTAATGGTGACCGTGAAACTATCGGATTGTCATAAAAACCCATCTGATTCACTAATGTCTTATAGGGAAGGAAATCTGCCTATATGTGACTTCAGACCCACAGCAATGTGGTTGACTTTTAACTGCCCTCTGAAATGGCCTAGTAAGCCACTCAGTTGTAACATAAGAGCAGGAGTAGGCCATACGGCCCCTCGAGCCTCCTCCGCCATTCAATAAGATCATGGCTGATCATCGACCTCAACTCCACTTTCCTTCCCGATCTCCATATCCCTGGATTCCAAAAATCTATCCATCTCAACCCTGAATATACTCAAAGACTCAGCTTTCACAGCCCACTGGGGCAGGGAATTCCAAAGATTCACAACCCTCTGAGTGAAGAAATTCCTCCTCATCTCAGTATTAAATGGCCTATCCCTTATCCTGAGACTTTGCCTCCCTAGTTCTAGACACTCCAGCCAGGGGAAACAACCTCTCAGCATCTACCCTGTCAATCCCCCTCAGAATCTTGTATGTTTCAATGAGATCACCTCTCATTCTTCTAAACTCCAGAGAGTATAGGCCCATTCTACACAATCTCTCATCATAGGACAGCCCTCTCATCCCAGGAATCAATCTAGTGAACCTTCGTTGCACCGCCTCCAAGGCAAGTATATCCTTCCTTAGATAAGGAGACCAAAACTGTGCACAGTACTCCAGGTGTGGTCTAACCAAGGCCCTGTACAATTGTAGCAAGACTTGCTTACTCTTATACTCCAACCAACTTGCAATAAAGGCCAACATGCCATTTGCCTTCCTTATTGCTTGCTGTACCTGCATGCTAGCTTTCTGTGTTTCTTGCACGAGGACACCCAAATCTCTCTGAACACCAACATTTGAAAGTTTCTCACCATTTAAAAAAAGTTTTTCTATTCTTCCTACCAAAGTGAATAACCCCACATTTCCCTACATTATACTCCATCTGCCACCTTACTGCCCACTCACTTAGTCTATCTATATCCCTTTGCAGACTCTGTGTTCTCCTCACAGCTTACTGTCCCACCTAGCTTTGTATCAGCAAACTTGGATACATTACACCCTTCATCTAGGTCATTAATCTAGATTGTAACAAGAAACAATAATAAGAATAAAACCAGACGGACCACCCGGCATCGACCTCGGCACCAGCTATGAACATGACAACGGCACAACCAGCCCAGTCGACCCTGCAAAGTCCTCCTCACCAACATCTGGGGACTTTTGCCAAAATTGGGAGAGCTGTCCCACAGACTAGTCAAGCAACAGCCTGACACAGTCATACTCACAGAATCATACCTTTCAGCCAATGTCCCAAACGCCTCCATCACCATCCCTGGGTATGCTCTGTCCCACCGGCAGGACAGACCCACCAGGGGTGGCGGCACTGTGGTATACAGTCAGGAAGGAGGGCCCTGGGAGTCCTCAACATTGACTCCGGACCCCATGAAGTCTCATGGCTTCAGGTCAAGCATGGGCAAGAAAACCTCCTGCTGATTACCACCTACTGTCCTTCCTCAGATGATGAATCAGTACTCCTCCATGTTGAATACCACTTGGAAGAAGCACTGAGAGTAACAAGGGCACAAAATGTACTCTGGGTGGGGGACTTCAATGTCCATCACCAAGAGAGGCTCGGTAGCACCACTACTGACCGAGTCCTGAAGGACATAGCTATCAGTCTGGGCCTGCGACAGGTGGTGAGAGAACCAACACGAGGGAAAAACCTACTTGACCTCGTCCTCACCAATTTACCTGTCGCAGATGCATCTGACCATGTGACCACCGCACAGTCATTCTGGAGACGAGGTCCCGTCTTCACAATGAAGATACCCTCCATCAGGTTGTGTGGCACTACCACCGTGCTAAATAGGACAGATTCAGAACAGATCTAACAGCTCAAAACTGGACATCCATGAGGTGCTGTGGGCCATCAGCAGCTGCAGAAGTGTATTCCACCACAATCTGTAACATCATGGCCCGGCATATCCCTCACTCCACCATTACCATCAAGCCAGGGGACCAACCCTGGTTCAATAAGGAGTGTAGAAGAGCATGCCAGGAGCAGCACCAGGCATACCTAAGAAAGAAGTGCCAACCTGGGGAAGTTGCATGCATGCTAAAAAGCGGAAACATGCTATAGACAGGGTTAAGCGATCCCACAATCAACGGATCAGATCAAAGCTCTGCAGTCCTGCCACATCCAGTCGTGAATGGTGGTGGACCATTAAACAACTAACAGGAGGAGGAGGCTCCATGAATATCCCCATCCTCAATGATAGTGGAGCCCAGCACGTGGGTGCAAAAGACAAGGCTGAAGCATCTGCAACCATCTTCAGCCAGAAGTGCCGAGTGGATGATCCAATTCGGCCTCCTCCCGAGGTCGCCACCATTACAGAAGCCAGTCTTCAGCCAATTCGATTTACTCCATGTGATATCAAGAAACGGCTGAGCACACTGGATACAGCAAAGGCTATGGGCTCCAACAACATCCCATGTCGTGCTGAAGACTTGTGCTCCAGAACTAGCCACGCCTCTAGCCAAGCTGTTCCAGTACAGCTACAACACTGGCATCTATCCAACAATGTGGAAAACTGCCTAGGTATGTCCTGTCCACAAAAAGCAGGACAAATCCAATCCGGCCAATTATTGCCCCATCTGTCTACTCTCAATCATCAGCAAAGTGATGGAAGGTGTCGTCGACAGTGCTATCAAGTGGCACTTACTCACCAATAACCTGCTCACTGATGCCCAGTTTGGTTTCCATCAGAACCACTCAGCTCCAGGCCTCATTACAGCCTTGGTCCAAACATGATCAAAGGAGCTGAATTCCAAAGGTGAGGTGAGAGTGACTGCCCAAGACATCAAGGCAGCATTTGACTGAGTGTGGCATCAAGAGCCCCAGTAAAACTGAAGTCAATGGGAATCAGGGGAGGAAACTCTCCACTGGCTGGAGTCATACCTAGCACAAAAGAAGATGGTTGTGGTGGTTGGAGGTCAATCATCTCAGCCCCAGGACATCGCTGCAGGAGTTCCTCAGGGCAGTGTCCTAAGCCCAAACATCTTCAGCTGCTTCATCAATGACCTTCCCTCCATCATAAGGGCAGAAATGGGGATGGTCGCTGATGACCGGTGTTCAGTGCCATTCACAACTCCTCAGATAATGAAGCAGTCTATGCCCGCATGCAACAAGACCTGGACGACATTCAGGCTGGGGCTGATAAGTGGCAGGTAACATTCGCGCCACACAAGTGCCAGGCAATGACTATCTCCAACAAGTGAGAGTCTAACCACTGCCCCATGACATTCAACGGCATTACCATTGCCAAATCCCCCACCATCAACATCCTGGGGGGTCACCATTGACCAGAAACTTAACTGCACCAGCCACATAAATATTGTGGCAACAAGAGCAGGTCAGAGGCTGGGTATTCTGCGATGAGTGTCTCACCTCCTGATTCACCAAAGCCTTTCCACCATCTACAAAGCACAAGTAAGGAATATGATAGAATACTCTCCACTTGCCTGGATGAGTGCAGCTCCAACAACACTCAAGAAGTTCGACACCATCCAGGACAAAGCAGCCCGCTTGATTGGCACCCCATCCACCACCTTAAACATTCACTCCCTCCACCACCAGCATACCATGGCTGCAGTGTGTGCCATCTACAAGATGCACTGCAGCAACTCGCCAAGGCTTCTTCGGCAGCACCTCCCAAACCCGCGACCTCTACCATCTAGATGGACAAGGGCAGTAGGCGCATGGGAACACCGCCACCTCCAAGTTCCCCTCCAAGTCACACACCATCCTGACTTGGAAATATATCGCCGTTCCTTCATTGTCGCTGGGTCAAAATCCTGGAACTCCCTCCCTAACAGCACTGTGGGAGTACCCTCACCACATGGACTGCAGCAGTTCAAGAAGGCGGCTCACCACCACCTTCTCAAGGGCAACTAGGGATGGGCAATAAATGCTGGCCTTGCCAGCCATGCCCACATCCCATGAATGAATTAACAAAAATATGCGCAGAGGGATGAGGAGGGACATCAGGGCTCTCACCATGAGGCCTTACCCTCCAAGCATATTCCGACAGCACTTCTCCTGCCTTTAATTAAGTGAGGAGCAGTGTATTAGACGGCTCCGCATCACCAAGGTGATGGCCACAGAACTCTGCCACCTCCTCCAAACAGACATCCAGCCTCACAGCAGGATGACTTAAACCCCAGATCCCTTTTGCTCACCACATGCCCATCATACCATCCCTGTGCCATGCCATATCACAGCATCCTCCTGGGTGCAGAGGTGAAATGAGAGAGACCACAAAATATTTTAAACTCCATTAATAAACGTTTGCATAAACAAATCACCCATAACACATTCATTCTAATAACTAATAATCCTTGTACCTGCCATAGTTAAATAGCTGTCATTGTGTGCAAGACATGAGATGTGGGTGTGAGTGTTGGTCAGTAGAGATTGTTGGTGGGTGAGCACTGGGGGTGTGGTGCTTTGGGCAGTGTGTGAAGCTTGTGGTACAGATGGTGGTATGTAGCATTTGTTGAAGCATTCAATCACCTTGACCACCTGACTGAGGTGGATCTGCCATGAGCACACCTGCTTCAGTCCTTCGGCTCCTTCTCCTTGTTGTGCTTCTCCTTGCTGAGGCAGCTGCACAGCCAGCAATGCTGAGAATAAGGTGCTGTTGTATCAATGAACCTCCCCTTTAAGTACTGGGAAAGCCTGTGGCAATGATGAGTTGAGATTAGACTGCACCCGATATTGGTCCACCCTTTAAGTGTAATGTCACGGAGCTTGGCCTTTAAGACTTGGTTTAGCGCCCCAATCATTTATTTGAGCAGCGAGAAGGAATTTTGCGTGCAGTCTAAAGCAATAGTGCCTGGCACTAATTCTCAAACTTTTCCAATGATACTGCCCATTCTTGGGCTGTAATGAATTTCTAGCCCTATATAAAGTTTACTGGAAAAACATTTAAATTGGGACAGAAAAATAAATGAATGGTGGATAGATCTAATATAGAGTTGTGCTTCTGTGAAACTTTCCAGTGGTCAGTTTGGTATCTCTCCTGTAAAGAAACAGTGGCAGTACTGGTTGTAATCTAGTGTTCAATGGTAGAACATTTTATATAAAACCTCAATAAGTTTAACAGTTACAAATTCAGTTTTAATGATGCAGTGGAATTTTTCTGAGCCATTACATAAAGATGATGATAGCCAAGGGCTCCCCTGATGGATCCATTAGTAAATGCATTGTGTGGTGTGGCACTGAGCCACACAGACAAAGCAGGGTTCAAGGTTCCAGCTCTGGTCTATGCGGAGTTAGCTGACCTTAGCCAGAGGGAATTTCAGCTGGCTTCAGAATTCCTAAACTAGGTAAAGGGAAAATCAGTGAGGATTCAGCGATCACCACCACCCTCCCTCCCTCCCTCCCCACAACAAACAGAAAATACAGATACAGATGTTAAGTGAGTACCAGAGAGAACATGACTGTGATGCGCCCTGCAGTGGAATAGCCTAGGCACTCACTGGACTCACAAATGGAGAATTATTACTTAGGTACCAATAAGAATCTTTGGAAATTACCCCAGATTGAGTGACTCATTTTCAGAAGTGGAAGAAATAAAACTGGGAGGGTTGTGGGGGAGGCGAAAAAATAGATACTAGAAGTTATTGCTGCTAATGTTACTGTACAAATGCTCATCATAATTGTAACGAATTCCATTCTTCACTATTTTAGCAGACACATTAACTGACTTATTTTAAATGATTTAATATCTCTTATATATAACAGAAAGAGTAATCTGGTACAAGTGCATTATATGTTTATACAATTATGTCATCAATAGTAATTTCTACAATTAAATATTGTAATACTATAGTTGTTCTGCCTTATAATTGCAGGTGTTACGTTTTGTTGCCGCCAGTAGGTGGCAGTAGATGGTAATGGCCAGTAGGGTCACTCAACAGGAACAGGAAGCAGTATAATGATAAACAAACAAAGAGGTCACATCAGCATGAAGTGTGCTGCAAGTTAATCTGCTGTAATCTTACATTGTTATGCTTTCGAAGCATTGCCTGTGAGTTGAATGGTTTCATTACATATTCATGTTTAGATGTTAGTTATATCTCATGTATGTAACAAGGTACATTTCTTTCTTTTTTCTTTCTCAGTTTTACTCCAACCCAATACAACTGATTTGTATTGTTTCATTGACCTCATGCAAGTGTGGCATCATTAAACACCGGAGCTTGGACGCTACATCCTGACTCCCATGTTGTTATTGAAAAGAGTTTGGCTGGCTGTCTAACTGCGTACAGACACATACATGTAGGGAGGACGGTACAATAGTCATTCTGTTTAAGATCCTCCCAATATTACAATAAGGTTGACACTTTGAAACAACAATGTTTTCCATAGATTGTATTATTGAGATTGAAACCTGTTAAATAAAATTGTGTCTCTTATAGTTCCTTATATAATACCTCACTGCAGTTCAAATTTATGATATTCAACATCTACAACATATTTTCTAAAAAATACCTTGTGTAATGTACAACTCGTGAGTCCTTGAAAGTAATCATGTTCTTAAATACACTGTAATTAGAGGGATTACAGTACCAAGCACTGAACTGCAATTATAATCTGTCTGTCTTCATTTCTACTGTAGGATCATATATATTTTAAACAAATCCTGGTCACAAAATCAGAAACACATTGACATCCCCTTGGGAAAGCTTCTTTAACTCTTTCCATCCTGTTTGATTCACATTATTACCTTTATAGAATCATAGAATGATACAGCACAGGAGGAAGCCATTCGGCCAATCGTGTCTGTGCCGGCTCTTTGATAGAGCTATCCAATTCATTCCACTCGCCTACTCTTTCCCCATAGCTCTGTAATTCTTTTCCTTTAATTATTTATCCAATTCTCTTTTGAATTTTATTATTTAATCTGCTTCCACCACCCTTTCAGGCAGTGCATTCCAGATCACAACTACTCACTGTGTCAAAAAATATTTCCACATGTCGCCTCTGGTTCTTTTGCGAATCACCTTAAATATGTGTCCTCTGGTTACTGACCCTTCTGCCACTTTAAACAGTTTCTCTTTATTTACTCTATCTCAACCATTCATAATTTTGAACACCTCTATCAAATCTCCTCTTAACCTTCTCAGCTCCAAGGAGAACAACCCCAGCTTCTCCAGTCTATCCACGTAACTGAAGTTCCTCATCCCTGGTACCATTTTAGTAAATCTCTCCTGCACCCTCTCCAAGGCCTTGACATCCTTTCTAAAGTGTGGTGCCCAAAATTGAGCACAATACTCCAGCTGAGGCCTAACCAGTGTTTTATAAAGGTTTAGCATAACTTCCTTGCTTTTGTATTCTATTCCTCTATTAATAAAGCCAAGGATCCTATATGCTTTATTAACAGTTTTCTTAACATGTCCTGCCACCTTCAAAGATTTGTGTACATCATAGAATCATAGAAAGTTACAGCACGGAAGGAGGCCATTTCGGCCCATCGCGTCTGCGCCGGCCAACAAAGAGTTATCCAGCCTAATCCCACTTCCCAGCTCTTGGTTCATAGCCCTGCAGGTTACAGCATCCCAAGTGCACATCGAAGTACTTTTTAAATGTGGTTAGGGATCCTGCCTCTACCATCCTTTCGGGCAGTGAGTTCCAGACCCCCACAACCCTCTGGATGAAGAAGTTTCTCCTGAAATCCCCCCTTAACCTTCCACCAATTACTTTAAATCTGTGCCCCCTGGTTTTTGACCTACACCTCCAAGTCTCTCTGTTCCTGCAGCCCCTTTAAAATAGTGCCATTTAGGTCATATTGCCTTTCCTCATTCTTCCTACAAAAATGTATCACTTCATACTTCACTGCATTAAATTTTATCTGCCATGTTTCTGCCCATTTTACAAGTCTGTCTATGTCCTCCTGAAGTCTGCTGCTATCCTCCTCATTGGCCCGGAATTTGCGGCGGGTAATGATGGCAAACTTTTTCTTTATTCGCTCCTGGGATGTGGGGGGTCACTGGCAAGGCCAGCATTTATCGCCCATCCCTAATTGCTCGAGAAGGTGGTGGTGAGCCGCCGCCTTGAACCACTGCAGTCCGTGTGGTGAAGGTATTCCCACAGTGCTGTTAGGGAGGGAGTTTCAGGATTTTGACCCAGCGACGATGAAGGAACGGCGATATACTTCCAAGTCAGGATGGTGTATAACTTGGAGGGGAACTTGGAGGGGGTGGTGTTCCCATGCACCTGCTGCCCTTGTCCTTCTAGGTGGAAGAGGACGCGGGTTTGGGAGGTGCTGTCGAAGAAGCCTTGGCAAGTTGTCGTTCGTCGTCATTACTCCTCTGAAACTGACCGCAACTTCAGGATTTAGCGCGTGCGCATCTAAACACGGAATCCTGAAGTTGTGGTCAGTCAATCACTGCTCCAACACTGGCTACGCTGTTGACCCCGCACCCCTCCAACCACCCCGCAACCCCCGCCCCCCCCATAGCTGGCAATCAGTGTAATCAGTGAAATCAGTGAAACTGACAAAAACTTGGGCTTTTCCGCGGTAATATCACTGTTAAATACCCCATTAAATGTAAAGCCTTGTTAAAATAGGTGTAACTGGGGTTTTAACAGCATATTGACTGTAAACAAACGTTCTGGCCCTGAAAAATTAATTTTTGTATTTGTGGAATGTCAGATTTCTCCATTATGATAAAAAGTTACAATTTTTAAAAAACTTAAAAAAAACATTTCTTTAAAGTTTGTTCATGATATTTCAGGTTCTACCTTATTCCCAAGTGAGAGTCCCAATCTTTGTTTCGCTCCTTGTAACATTTTTAAAAGTCCAGATAATAGCAGCTTCACATTTCCACTCTGAGAATTCTGCTTAGACAGCTTGTTGGCGTCTTCTTATCGTGTCCACGGACAGTCTATACATAGCCCAGCCAGAACTGGACACATTTTTGCGCCATGTTGTTGAATTCGGCACGATCTGCAACAGTGTAGGGTTCCTCTAACGATGGGCATTGCAGGCGATGTTGCATAGTCTGTGCCTCAGTTCCACATTCACAAGTTGTCGGGCTGGTTGAATATCCCCATTTGCTTAGTGACACCTTTGAGCAACCTACACCGGTCCTAAGTCTGTTAAGGCACTTCCAGGTTGCCCAGTTGCAATTAGCTCCTGAGGGAAGGCTTTCATCAAGTAAATTTCCATCACTGGGGGTTGTTCAAGACTGGCGAGCTGGTCTTTCCACAAGGCGATGCGGGCTTCAGATGAGGTTGATTGTAATGGAACAACACTGTTCATGAAGCTCTTTCTTGACTTTAGGCGGCTGGGTGTAGGTGTATGACAATGCAGAGGGTGTCTCTGATC
This sequence comes from Somniosus microcephalus, assembly GCF_052327205.1. Lineage (NCBI taxonomy): Eukaryota > Metazoa > Chordata > Chondrichthyes > Squaliformes > Somniosidae > Somniosus > Somniosus microcephalus. Next base: position 242,720,292 of record NC_140991.1, on the reverse strand, counting down.
TGATGTTTGACGGAGTCGTTCTTTCTTGCTGGCTACCGTTCTTCTTATATCAAGGGGAGCGATACCCGCCAGGATATATAGGCTGTTGGTGTTTGTTGGTTTTAAGCAACCTGTGATAAATCGGCAGCTTGCATTCAGAACGGCATCCATCTTCTTGGCATGAGTAGACCTTTCCCATGCAGGGCAGGCGTATTCGGCAGTGGAATAGCAAAGAGCAAGTGCACTGGTTCGCAATGTTTTCGGGCTTGTTCCCCATCTTGTGTTAGTGAGCTTATTCAGGATGTTGTTTCGTACGCTCACTTTTGCCTTTGTCTTCTCGATGTGGTTCTTGAAGGTGAGGCTGAAATCACTGAGCGACAAAAAAGGCAAAAGTCTCGCCACAGTGATCGCGTGATCTCTGTGGGCAGCTTTCTTTGGGGCCAGCGGCAAACGCCTTTGCTTCGCCGCTGACCGCAAATTATGAGCCATTGTTTACTACATTTCTGAGTATTGTATCATCTTCAAACTTTGAAATTATAACCCAAGTCCAGGTCATTAATATATATCAAAAAGAGCAGTGATCCTAATACCGACCCTTGGTGAACACCATTGCATACTTCCCTCCAGTCTGTAAAATAACCATTCACCACTGCTTTCTATGCTGTAGCCAATTTTGTATCCATGTTTAACTGTCCTTTTAATCCCATGGGCTTTAATTTTACTAACAAGTCTGTTATGTGGTACTTTGTAAAATGCCTTTTAAAAGTCCTTATATACATCAACTGCACTAACATTTTAACCCTTTAGCTATAAAAAATGTAATCACACAAGCTTAATGCCCTATATCAATGTGAAGCATGGGCAATGTGTGTCCAACCTGTAGCCCGAGAGCCATGTGCAGCCCTCAAGCTCTGCCAATTGGCCCTCAATGGGCAACTCAACCATATTTGCATTTACAGGCCGTGATCTCCCCGACCTCGGCGGGTCAGTCGCGGGTGACGAGTCCCGGCCTCGCTGCTGGCTGTCCAAAATGATTTTCCTGATTGGGCTTGTTAAGCCTGCCCAGCCCGTTTCCCAGACAACTGAAGGAAACGGGTCTCATGACGTCATTTGATGACGCGTCATCAGCCGGTTTTCTTAAAGGGACCATGCGCAAATTGATTTTGACAGTTGTGCTGTCAGTGTTCTACAGCATTGAGGTGCTGCAAACACTGACAAGCACTGCGCAAAGGTGCACGGCTGCACCTAGGCTCTCCCACAGCACGCAGGGAGGTTCTCTTCCCTTCCAATGAGTGGAAGAGACCTCCCCAGGAGACCAACACAGCCTGGTTACACATTGCACAGGAGGACACAAGTAGGAATGCCGTCAGGAGGACCAGACTGCAATGGTGCCTGGTCCTCCTGATGACATCCCTGTTTGTGGATTTGGACTCGAGGGGAATCAAGGGATATGGAGATCGGGCAGGAAAGTGGAGTTGAGGTCTGTAGTGTATGTGCCTTTAAGACAGAACTACTTTTACAGCTCCTGTATACTGTAGTACCGGCAGTGACCACACCTGTATATAAGCCTTGCGCATGCCTCTGTACCCCCAGTCTTGAGACTACCCTCCTCCAGAAAATACCTGTTTATCGTTAAGTTACAGCATCCGTGTGGTTATTGAAAAACAGCCTACTCTCAGAATCACGGATCTAACAGTGGCGACGAGTGTCGATTCGAATCTACCTGCAACTCTGCATTTCCCTTCGAGGATTCGCTCTGGGAGGGCAGTGTAACAAAAAAAGTCGAGGCCAGGAACACGGGCGTCGACCACGAGCAACCGCCCAGTCGTCCGGCAGAGAGTGAACATCGCAGGGGAGGCTGTGGAGAGCCAGGCTTGGTTCCCCAGCCACGACGATCAGCAAGAGACTGACGACAGGTCCAGCACAGACCCTTCCCGGACAGCGGCGGCTGGAGCCGACCGACGGCGGAGAGAAAGCCGAGCAGCGTCGACGGGGTAAGACAAAGGGTGAAGCGCACAGGGCGCAGCCGGGGGTTGAAAACCGAGCGGCGTCGAGAAAAAAAAAAAAAAAAAAATGGAGAGAGGGTAAAGCAACAGCCGGGTTCAGGACCGAGCGGTGTCGAGAAAAAAAAAAAGAACGCGCAGAGCACAGCCAGGGCTCAAGGGCTGAACAGTGTCCGTGGGGAGAAGAAGGGAGAGCGCGGGAGACGCCATTGAGCCGCGGAGAAGGAAGAGCGCGGGAGACGCCATTTTTAGAAGCCACAGCGGAGAAGAAGGGTGAGCACAGAAAGGAAGGAAAGCGCGGGAGACGCCATTTTGTGCCAGCGGAGAAGAAGGGGAAGCGTGGGAGATGCTATTTTTGACAGTTAAATCACACCCAGGGATGCTGAAGAGTGGCAGTATCTCTACGTTCGACAATGAAGTCGAAGATTGGGCAACATATGTGGAACGTATTGAGGTGTACTGCAGGGCGAATGAAGAGCCAGATGCAAGTAAAGCACTGGTTTTGTTCAATTCCATGGGTGCAAAAACTTATGGGTTACTGCAAACTCTAATAACCCCAGAGAAGCCGGTGAACAAGAATTTCGAAAGCATAGTAGAAATCCTACAGGACCACTTAAACCCCACACCGCTGCTGATAGCAGAATGATTTAAATTCCATAAAAGGAATCAACACAAAGACGAAAGCAATGCTGAGTACCTAACGGAACTGCGCAAGCTATTGAAACACTGCCAGTTTGGAGCAGGACTAGCAGATACGTTAAGGGACAAGTTTGTGTGTGGGCTATAAAGTGAAGGAACCCAGAAACGGCTTCTATCAGAAAAGGATCTTACGCTGGACAAGGCTTTCAGTATGGCAGTATCACACGAAGCAGCCGCAAGGGGAGCTGCAGAGATACAACGGAGACCGCAAGAATATGGCACCAATGAAATGTCCTATGGAACAGGGAAGTGCTATCGCTGCGGCAGAACAACACATGACCAGAAGGATTGTTGGTTCAAGGACCAAGTGTGCAGACAGTGTGGAAAAGCAGGACACATAGCAAGAGTCTGCAGGTCTGGGAAGAAAACCAACAGTAAGAAATCTCCACAGGAGAAGTACAAAAAGGTACACCAGGTGATGGACAGTGGTTCAGACGAACAGAAAAGTGACACAGACTCCGGAAGCAAGGAGCTGGGTTGTCTGAAACTACATAAGGTAACCAAAATTGAGGATCACCAGACTATCTGGGTTACACTCAAGATAGACGGAGTCCAAGTGAAAATGGAATTGGACACAGGATCAGCCCTAACAGTCATAAACCAAAGGGACTACAAGCGGCTATTTTCACATATACCCTTGAAAGCTACAGAGATTGTCTTGAAGACGTATACGGGGCAAAAAGTCTACCCCAAAGGAAAAATAAGGGTGAAAGTGATATATAAAGGCCAGGAAATACCTAAAATGGATATATATGTATTGCCAGATGGAGGACCACCACTACTAGGATGTGAATGGATCCGGAAGATACAATTAGATTGGCATTCCATACAGGCACTGAAGGTTGAGGCCAAAAAGGATGACGACGTCACACCTGGACGACTGTCAAAAATGCTAACTGACGCAAAAGAAGTGTTCCAGGAGGGACTAGGAACACTAAAAGGCATAACAGCAACGATTAAAATAGAGGAAAATGCAAGCCCAAAGTTTCTTAAGGCCAGACCAGTGCCTTATGCGATCAGACCAGTTGTCGAAGCAGAGCTGGAAGGGTTGGAACATTCAGGAGTGGACTGGAGCGAGTGGGCTACATCCATTGTTCCTGTAATGAAGAGGTCGTTGAGTAATACGCCTGGGGAACCTTAGAAGGTCCGCATCTGTGGGGATTTTAAGGTGACAGTGAACCCAGTCCTTCACACGGTACAATATCCGCTTCCACGAATTAAGGATATTTTCGCCTCGCTATCTGGAGGTAAACGCTTCACCAAAATTGATCTAGCCCAGGCGTACTTGCAAATGGAGGTAGAAGAAGCTTCGAAACAATACCTTATGATTAACACTCATAAAGGTCTCTATCAATACAACCGGCTGGTGTTCGGGGTAGCCTCGGCTCCGGCTATCTGGCAAAGGGCAATGGATCAAGCCCTGCAAGGGATTCCAGGGACCCAGTGTTATTTGGACGACATCTTGGTCACGGGCGAAAATGACAGTGATCACCTCGCCAACTTGGAGAAGGTGCTCACCAGATTAAAGGAGTATGGGCCACGAGCTAATCGCCACAAGTGCGAGTTTTTCCAGAAACAGATCTCGTATTGTGGCCACGTCATCGATGAAGAGGGGTTACATAAGTCCCCTGAAAAGATTGAGGCAGTAGTCAAGGCTCCAGCACCGGAAAATGTGTCACAACTGAGGTCGTTCCTCGGGCTGGTAAACTACTACCACAAGTTCTTACCAAATTTGTCCACGGATTACACCCACTGAACACCCTACTGCAAACAGGGGTACCATGGAAGTGTGATGACGAACGTAGACGAGCTTTCCAGAAGTGTAAAGAATTGATCACATCAAAAGAGGTGTTGGCCCATTTCAACCCAGCGCTACCAATTCGTTTGGCATGTGATGCATCACCCTATGGTATTGGAGCGGTGCTGTCGCACAAATTCCCAGACGGGTTGGAGAGGCCTTTGTGTCTCGGTCACTAACCTCAGCCGAGCGCAACTACGCCCAGATTGACAGGGAGGCCCTCAGCCTAGTATGGGGAGTAAAAAAATTCAACCACTATCTGCATGGGCAGAAGTTCACCTTGCTGACTGACCATAAACCACTTGTCTCCATCTTTAATCCTAAGAAGGGCGTTCCAGTGATGATTGCACAACGGTTACAAAGATGGTCCCTGTTTCTAGGGGCGAATCAATATGAAATAGAATATAAAGGCACGAAACAGCATGGGAACGCTGATGGGCTATCGCGCCTGCCACTGCCTACTGTGGAGGAAGCACCAGCAGTGGACCCTATCGAGATATTTTACTCGTCAATAATTGAACGATTGCCAGTAACGAACGCGGATATAGAGGAGGAGACCCGCAATGATCCGACGCTGTCTCGGGTATATGATTTGACGGTGAGGGGATGGCCAACACATGGCGACTCACTGTTGCCAGCATTCTCATCCAGAAGAGAACAGCTGTCAGTATGCCAGGGGACAGTGATGTGTGGATCCAGAGTGGTGATTCCACCCAAGTTAAGGGAGAGAGTGCTAAATGAGCTACATGAAGGTCATCTGGGGGGAGTGAAAATGAAAAGCCTTGCTAGGGCTTATGTGTGGTGGCCGGGGATCGATCAACAAATCGAAGACCTAACTAAGAGCTGCTTAGGATGCCAGAAGGTCCAAAATGCACCACCACATGCCCCTGTACACCCATGGGCGTGGCCCTCCTCTCCATGGCAACGGGTGCATATTGATTTCGCTGGTCCATTCATGGACTCAATGTTCTTAATAGCAGTGGATGCTCATTCGAAGTGGCCTGAGGTGATAAAAATGTCCTCAACCACTACAGAGAAAACGATTGCAGTCCTACGGACCATATTTGCCAGAAACGGTTTGCCAGAGCAGATTTGCTCTGATAATGGACCACAGTTTGTGTCCGAAGAGTTTCAAAAATTTATGAGAAGGAATGGGGTAAGGCATTACACATCCGCCCCGTATCATCCAGCCACAAATGGATTGGCTGAGAGGTTCGTACAAACCTTTAAGAAGGCGATAAAGGCCATGTGCGACGATGAAATTCCACTACAGCATAAGATGGACAATTTCTTATTAGCCTACCGAAACGCGACACATGCAGTTACCAACCAGACCCCGGCCATGATGTTCTTTAACCGAAGGTTGAGATCTTGTCTGGACTTGCTCAGACCAAATGTGCGAAGAAATGTTGAGGACAAACAATTCCAGCACATCAACGAGAAGCCGACAAGGAGCTTCAATGTAGGATAACCAGTCTTGGCCCGTGACTATCGAACAGAGAAATGGCAACCCGGAACGATATGCACAAGGCAGGGGCCATTAATGTACACAGTGGATGTTGGGGAGAACATTGTGAGACGCCACGTCGATCAGATCTTAGCGTCACAGGAACGCGTCAACCCCATGTCTCGAGTACCTGGGGATGAACCCGACATACCGGTAGCATCTACCTCAGAAGCAGTAGCAGTGGAACCCGATGAACTACCCGATGAAAAGGGGTCAGAATCGCCTCTGCACCAAGAACAAGAATCTCAGGAAAGGCGCTATCCCGAAAGGGTCAGGAAGCCGCCCCAAAGACTGAATCTATAAATGGACTATTGTTGTTTAATGTACATGTTAAAGTGTTAATTGTTATTTGAATATTAGGGGTACTACTAATCTAAAAGGGGAGGAATTGTAGTGTATGTGCCTTTAAGACAGAACTACTTTTACAGCTCCTGTATACTGTAGTACCGGCAGTGACCACACCTGTATATAAGCCTTGCGCATGCCTCTGTACCCCCAGTCTTGAGACTACCTGTGGTAAACCACTGTTAACCTATACATGCCTGTGTGGTAAACCACTGTTAACCCTGTACAAGTCCAGGCATGTCTCAGCCCCTGGCTCCACCCCTAAGCCCGGGTATAAAGGTGACTCACCACCCTTCCCCCGAGAGCTCTTAGGATGGATTCACTAGCAGAGGCATGCTCTAGTTCTTAGTCAATAAAAGCCTACTTCATTTAAGTCCATCTCGTAGTCTTTGGTATTGTTGATAGCGCATCAATTTTATTGACTAATTTTCAACATGGAGCAAATCTTGAAGCTGGAACGTTTAGACCTGGATCCTCAAGCAGCAGATGCAGCCAATAACTTTGAACACTGGCTGAGCTGTTTCGAAGCCTTCCTGGAGGCCTCCAGCACTACTGTCACTACAGATGACGCGAAACGGCTTGTCTTGAACTCACGGGTGAGCCACCGAGTCTACTCGATCATCCAAGACGCCACTACTTACGCGGCCGCCATCGCAACGCTAAAGGAACAATACGTGAGGCCTGTTAACGAGGTCTACGCCAGACACCTCCTGGCTACCCGAAAACAGCGCCCCGGGGAATCGGGCGCTGAATATTTACTGACACGGAGAGTCCTCGGCCGGGACTGTAATTGCAAAGCGGTGACGGCCAAGGAATGCACGGAAGACCTGATCCGAGACGCCTACGTAGCCGGCATCAGGTCCAACTATACTCAGCAGAGGCTGCTGGAACAGAGGGGGCTCGACCTGCAGAAGACGGTGGCCCTCGCTAACTCGTTAGACGTGGCCCTCCAGAACATGGACGCCTACCCCCCTGACCGGATGGCCACGTGGATGCCACGGGAGCAGCCATCTTGGGACCCGGTAAGGCCAGAAGCCGCCAGCAGCCCAACTACAGCTGCAATGACCAGAGGCCGGAAATGCTACTTCTGCGGCCAGGCCAAGCACCCCAGACAGCAATGCCCAGCAAAGGACGCGACCTGCTCCAAATGCGGCAAGAAAGGCCACTACGCGAGAGTGTGCAAGGCGAAATCGACCCCCAATTCCAGCAGCGCCACGTGTGAACCATACAGGCCGCCATTTTGGACCCCACCAACCACGTGAGAGCCGTGCGGGCCGCCATTTTGGACACCACCAGCCAAGGGGGAGCCGCCATCTTGGACACCATCTCGGGACCAGGCCCTCGGCGCGGGCGAATACTACAGCGACCCACCGACCTCGACGATGGCCTCCATCACCCTGGACCAATCTAGGCCCCATCAACTAGCCAGGTCCATGATGAACGTAAAGGTAAATGGCCATGCCACAAATTGCCTTTTCGACTGCGGAAGCACGGAGAGCTTCATCCACCCCGACACGGTGCGACGCTACTCCCTATCGGTTACGTGCACACGCCACCAGGTCTTTATGGCCTCAAAGTCCCATACGGCGGACGTCGGCGGCTACTGTGTAGCGACTCTGACAGTGAACGGCGTGGAGTACAGAGAGTTTAAATTCCTCGTCCTGCCACAGCTCTGCGCTCCCGTACTGCTAGGATTAGACTTCCAGTGCCATCTGGAGAGCGTCATGATGGCATATGGCGGGCCCCTGCCCCCACTTACAGTCTGCAGCCAGCAGAATTTAAACACGGCGCCGCGCAAAGTATGCAGCCTGCCCACCCTGAAGGTCAAACCCCCCCCGTTGTTCGCTAACCTCGCCAAAGACTGCAAGCCAATTGCTACTAAAAGCAGGCGGTAGTGCCGGGGATAGGAGCTTTATTAAATCAGAAGTACAAAGACTCCTGAGGGAAGGGATTATCGAGGGCAGCACCAGCCCATGGCGAGCCCAAGTGGTGGTAGTAAAGACCGGCGAAAAACAGCACCTGCTTATTGATTACAGCCAGACGATCAATCGATACACGCAATTAGACGCATACCCACTTCCCCGCATATCTGACATGGTCAACCAGATAGCACAATACCGGGTATTCTCGACGATTGATCTGAAGTCGGCATACCACCAGCTCCCCATCAGGCCTGAGGACCGCCAGTACACGGCCTTCGAGGCTGACGGTCGCCTCTACCACTTCCTCCGAGTCCCCTTCGGCGTCACCAATGGGGCCTCGGTCTTCCAAAGGGGGATGGACCGGATGGTTGACCAGAACGCGCTGCAGGCCACCTTCCCCTATCTAGACAACGTCACCATCTGCGGCCATGACCGGCAGGACCACGACGCCAACCTAGAAAAATTCCTCTGTACGGCCCAACGGCTGAATCTGACATACAACAGAGAAAAATGTATGTTCCGCACCGCGCGCCTCGCTATTCTTGGCTGCGTGGTGGAAAACGGAGTCATCGGCCCCGACCCCGACCGAATACGCCCCCTCCTGGAACTACCCCCCCCCCCCCACAGCCTAAAAGCCCTGAAGAGATGCCTAGGGTTCTTCTCTTACTACGCCCAGTGGGTGCCCAACTATGCGGACAAAGCCCGGCCCCTCATCAAGTCAACCTCCTTCCCCCTGACGGCAGAGGCCCGTGCGGCCTTCACCCTCATAAAAGAGGACATTGCGAAGGCCACAATGCACGCAGTGGATGAGTCCATCCCTTTCCAAGTGGAGAGCGATGCATCCGGCTTCGCCCTAGCCGCAACCCTTAACCAGGCGGGGAAACCCGTGGCCTTCTTTTCACGGACCCTCCAGGGCCCCGAAATTCGACACTCCTCAGTCGAGAAGGAGGCCCAGGCGATAGTGGAGGCTGTACGGCACTGGAGACATTACCTGGCCGGTAAACGTTTCACCCTGCTCACTGACCAACGGTCAGTAGCATTTATGTTTAACAACAGACAAAGGGGGAAAATCAAAAATGATAAGATATTGCGGTGGAGGATCGAGTTATCCACCTACAACTACGATATCTTATACCGGCCCGGGAAACTTAATGAGCCCCCAGACGCCCTATCCCGTGGGACATGTGCCAACGCACAAGTCGATAGGCTACGGACCCTCCACAATGATCTCTGCCACCCGGGGGTCACCAGGTTCTTCCACTTTATTAAAGCTCGCAACCTGCCTTACTCCATCGAGGAGGTCAGGACCATGACCAGGAACTGCCAGGTCTGCGCCGAATGCAAACCGCATTTTTATAGGCCAGACAGGGCATACCTGATTAAAGCCACCCGCCCCTTCGAACGTCTCCGCGTCGATTTCAAGGGGCCCCTTCCCTCATCTGACCGCAACATGTACTTCCTCAATATTATTGACGAGTACTCCCGTTTCCCCTTCGCCATCCCCTGCCCAGACATGACCAGCGCCACAGTCATCAGGTGCCTCCACGACCTGTTCGCCATATTTGGCTTCCCCAATTACATCCACAGCGACAGGGGCTCGTCGTTCATGAGCGACGAGCTGCACCAGTACCTGCTCGAGAAGGGCATAGCCACGAGCAGGACTACCAGCTACAACCCCCGAGGTAACGGACAGGTAGCGAGGGAGAACGCAACGGTGTGGAAGACCGCCATGCTCGCCCTAAAATCCAAGGGCCTCCCAATCTCCCGCTGGCAAGATGTCCTCCCCGATGCGCTCCACTCCATACGATCACTGCTCTGTACTACCACAAACGCCACCCCTCACGAGAAGATGTTCGTCTTCCCCAGGAAATCCACCTCGGGGACATCACTACCGCCATGGCTGATGTCTCCGGGACCCGTCCTGCTCAGGAAACACGTGAGGAGCCATAAGACAGACCCCCTTGGTCGAAAAGGTTCAACTCCTCTACGCCAACCTACAGTACGCCTACGTGGCGTATCCTGACGGGCGGGAGGACACAGTCTCAATTCGAGACCTCGCACCCTCAGGTACCACCCGAAACACCATCGATCACCATCCACTACCTCCACCCACCACCACTACCCACGACACACCACCGGGGTGTCTACCACGAACTGCCAACATGCCGGTGCCATCCCTACCCCGACAGGACGACACGCCAGTGCTCCGTCCCACGCGAGAAGCGGCCGCGGGCAAAGAACCGCCGCAACCGGCACCACGAAGATCATTACGGCAGACAAGACCCCCGGAGAGACTTTCGTATACGAACTTTTGAAACACTTCACCCCGCCGGACTCTTTTTAAACGAGGTGTGAATGTGGTAAACCACTGTTAACCTGTACATGCCTGTGTGGTAAACCACTGTTAACCCTGTACAAGTCCAGGCATGTCTCAGCCCCTGGCTCCACCCCTAAGCCCGGGTATAAAGGTGACTCACCACCCTTCCCCCGAGAGCTCTTAGGATGGATTCACTAGCAGAGGCATGCTCTAGTTCTTAGTCAATAAAAGCCTACTTCATTTAAGTCCATCTCGTAGTCTTTGGTATTGTTGATAGCGCATCACTACCCTCCTCCAGTAAATACCTGTTTATCGTTAAGTTACAGCATCCGTGTGGTTATTGAAAAACAGCCTACTCTCAGAATCACGGATCTAACAAGGTCGATGATCAGCCATGATCTTATTGAATAGCGGAGCAGGCTCGAGGGGCCGTATGGTCTACTCTTGCTCTTATTTCTTATGTTATTATATTCTTAAACCTTTCAACAAGCTCAGTAGATCACAAAGCGTAAGTACAAAGCTACACGCAACCTCATCCTGCTGTGCCACTCATCACATCCCCATCACTCTACCTTCCCTACCCTATTCCTGCACATCCTTACCCACACCAACTTACCTTGCACCTCAACCTATCCCTCTCTATCTATATTATCAGTTCCCCATCTCACTAGCCACCCCTTACACTCACCCTCATCCTAGTCCAATCATACCAACTAACAACACACAAGGGTAGGCAATGTTCATGTAAAGTTTCTGTTAATGTGGTGTCAAACATTGAAACCTTTATTTTCAACATTTTGCATTCTTGGACAGATTTGTGTGCACCTTTGGAAGTGGCTTAGTGAGTTGCAGTGAATGGTGAAACATAACGGTACCCCCTGCAATGGTGATGAGTGTGAAACAAATGGCTTGGGCATTGTAGGGATGCTGTATGGTATTCTTGTAGGGTGGTGCCAACCTGGCACATCATGTGGCAGCCAGGGTGTACAGCATCAAGTGATGTAAATCTGGCCAGGGTGAGGCCATCCCTGGCCTCCCGGGCAGCAATGTGGTCAGGTGCTGATGCCCTGTGTCCTGTGCAGCAACAGTTGATTGCGGAGAAGGTTGGTGTTGTTGTTGGTGTTGGGGCTGATCGTGGTGGGATTCTGAGGACCAAGGTGAGATAGTTTCAAGGACACTGATGCTGATGTAATGGATGGCAGGTGAACTTGAGATGACAGAAGTGATCTGTCAGTGGTGAGAGATTGTTCCAATGAGGTGACACTGGATAGAGAGTTTACTCCAAACACTTGCAACGTGCATAAAGCTCAATCTGTCTTCCAAATGCAGTAAGCAACAGCTTCTGAGCTTGGAAAGAGAACAGCTGTGAGATGGGAGCTTTTATAGCACATTTACAGCTGTCAAGTAATGAGATGATTCCACAGTCATGCAACTCCCAACCTGCTTACTGACATGAGCCCCGGCAGCGAGGACCCCATGGGCAACCTCGTAAAATGTAAAGGTGAGCTCAAAATAGTTCTTAATGGGATGTTAACAAGGTCATAATGACCTGAATTGCCTCCCCCGCCACTGCGTGTCAGGTCTGTACTGCGCTGAGAGACCCAACATCTGGGAAAAGCGTGTGGCGGCGGGTTGACAGTGGGGTCCCGACCTGCTGTCTAAAAAAAAGTTTCCCACTCAACCCGCCACCGAACACGCCCACTGGCCCCCCGAAAAATTCCTCCCATAGTTCTTATTTTACTGCTTTCTTCTGTTTGAATTTAATTGATCTGGAAGTTTGGAAAGGGCTGTTGTCAGCACTCTGGTCTAATTAATGGATAAATCCTAAATCATAACACCAAGATCTGCAAGTAGCAGTACTTTGATTTTTATGAAAACTTATAGGGTGTATGGATTCAGACTTCATGTATAGTCCTCAAGGTTGCATGGCCCATGAAGACAGAAGCTTGGGCATTGCTGATGTAAGGTATCGAGAGCCACTTTATGACCCTTGCCCTGGGAATACCTGTTTTCCTGGGTGCCATGAACTGGGAAAATTGGGAGGAAACCTATTTGACATAGAATTTACAGCTCAGAAACAGGCCATTCTGCCCAACTGGTCTGTGCCAGTGTTTATGCTCCACATGAGCCTCCTCCCATCCTACTGCATCTCACTCTATCAGCGTAACCTTCTATTCGATTCTCCCCTCATGCACTTCCCCTTTCGCCAGTTCTCGACCCCTTTCATGTTACTGCAGGATTCCTGTGACTTGCAGAGAAGGAGGCAGGGCTGGGTATGCTAATGAGGTGAGAGTGGGTGTTCCCAGCCTCCTGCCTCTTTTTGCTGGAGAAACACTTGTATGCACACTACTGTAGGGTTTGGGTTAGGGTTAGGCAATAAAACATAGCACTGTGGCTTGCTCCCAGATCCATTGGAGGGTCCCTGGGCAGGTCAAACACAAGTCAGGAAAAGGTTTTAATTGTAACCCTGTGGCGACACGCCACCACTGGACATAATCCGCTCACGGCGGCACGGACAGTTTAAGCAGACGCCCCCAGCCGGGGGCCCTCTCCTCCAGCAACTTGTTTCCCGCAGGGACAGGCTCCCCAGCCTTGGTGAAGCCTCACCATCGGATCTGCTTTCCCACATGCTGTCCCTCTCGGACGACAAAAACACCGGCGCCCTCTTTCGCACGCTTTTCATTCGGCAGCTCCCCGCCAGCATCCGCCCGCTCATTGTGGAATCTGGCTCTACGGACCTGAATGAGATAGCCGAAAAGGCCGACCGGCTGCTCTCTGCGCAGTCCGTCCGCGACGTCGCGCCCGACCTCACGGCAACGACCACGCGGTCTTCCCGGCCCACTAGGCCCGACCGCCCTACCACTCCAGGTCACTGCTACTACCACACCCGTTTTGGCACTAGGGCCCAACGCTGCACACCACCGTGCACTTTCAAACCCCCCCCTGCACCGGCCCCCACGATGGCCGCGGGGCAAAAGGGGCCTCTACTGTACGTCACCGACGACAGCACCAACCGCCGATTTCTGTGCGACACGGGCCCAGCACAGCATCACCCCCGCCTCCGCCCTCGAAATCCAACGCGGCGCACGGGGTATCACGCTGGCCGCAGCCAATGGCTCTGACATCCGCATATATGGCACCCACATGGTCACGCTCGACCTCGCAGGCCGCCGCTACCGCTGGGAGTTCCTCACAGCCAGGGTCCTCTGCCCAGTCATCGGCGCCGACTTCCTACGCGCCCACGGCCTCCTCGTCGACATCAACACTATGGCCCCCATCCCTGGCGCATTTACCCCGGCCCGTTCGGCCGGCCTGACGACCTACTGCCTCGCCAGAGCCACGGACGACTACTCGGCACTTCTAGCCGAGTTTCCCGCCCTCACTAACCCGACCTTTTCGGCCAAAGCCGCCAAACACGGTGTGGAGCACTATATCCCCACCACCGGCCCCCCGGTTTCTGCCCACGTCCGCAGACTCAACCCGGCCAAGCTGGAAATCGCGCGGGCCGAGTTCACCACCATGGAACAACTCTGCATCATCCGCCGCTCCAGCAGCCCTTGGGCCTCGCCCCTCCACATCGCCCCCAAGCCCGGCGGAGGCTGGCGCCCTTGCGGGGACTACCGCCACCTCAACGATGCCACCACCCCCGACCGATACCTGGTGCCGCACATCCAGGACTTCTCGGCCCGACTGGCCAGACGAACCGTCTTTTCCAAGGTCGACCTGGTGCGCGGTTACCATCACGTCCCCGTACACCCCGCGGACATCCCCAAAACGGCCATCATCACCCCATTCGGCCTGTTCGGGTTCCTGAGGATGTCCTTCGGCCTCAAGAATGCAGCCCAGGCTTTCCAGCGCCTTATGGACTCAGTCCTCCGGGACCTGAACTTCCTATTCGTCTATCTAGACGACATTCTCGTGGCCAGCTCCTCCCAACAGGAACACCTTGAACACATTCGCATCCTGTTCGGGCGCCTAGCCCAACACGGGCTCATCCTCAGCCCGGCGAAGTGCCAATTCGGCCTAACCGAGATCGATTTTCTCGGTCACCACATCACCCCTGCTGGGGCCGTCCCCCTGCCCAACAAGGTGCAGGCCGTCCAGCAATTCCCCCGCCCCAAAACCATCAAGGGCCTCCAGGAGTTCCTCGGGATAGTGAACTTCTACAACAGGTTCATCCCCAGCGCTGCAGCCCTCATGAAGCCCCTATACGACTCCGTCCGAGGTAAATCCGGCAAGATGGCCGTAGCCTGGACCACTGACACGTCAGCCGCCTTCGACGCCACCAAAAACGCGCTCGCCGACGCCACCCTGCTCGCGCACCCGAGGGCCAATGCCCGGGTCGCGCTCACCACCGACGCCTCCGATCACGCGGTCGGAGCCGTGTTCGAGCAGTGGGTCAGTGGCGCGTGGCAGCCACTTGCCTTCTACAGCCGCCAACTGCGCCCCTCGGAGGTCAAATACTCTACTTTCGACCGCGAGCTTCTCGCGCTCCACCTGTCGGTCCGCCATTTCAGGTTCCTCCTGGAGGGCCGCCCCTTCACCGCGTACGTGGACCACAAGCCGCTCACATACACGATGGCCAAGCACACCGAACCCTGGTCCGCTAGGCAGCAACGCCAGCTCGCGGCCGTGTCCGAGTTTACTACGGACATCCAGCACGTCTCCGGTAGAGACAACGTTGTCGCCGACTGCCTTTCCCGTCCCGCCATCTGCGCGAATCACCTCGCGGTCGACTACGCGCAACTAGCAGCGGCCCAGCTCACGGGCCCAGACCTCCTCTCGGCGGCTACCAGCCTGCCAGGGCTACGCCTAGCCAAGGTCGTGCATGGGCCTGAAGCCACGGCAGTCACTTGAGACGTCTCACTCGGCCAACCCAGGCCGGTCGTCCCTGCAACCTGGTGCCGCCGCATCTTCGACGCGCTACACGCGCTCTCCCATCCGGGTGCCCGCGCATCCGTCAAACTCCTCTCCCAGCGTTTCGTCTGGCGCGGCCTCAGCAAAGATGTTCGGACTTGGGCCACCTCCTGCCTCGCCTGCCAACGGGCTAAGGTACAGCTACACACAAAAGCACCCCTGGGAGACTTCGAGGTACCCAGCCGCCGCTTCGACCACGTACACGTCGACATCGTCGGTCCTCTGCCGCCATCGCAAGGCCAAACTTATCTCCTCACGATGGTCGACCGCTACACACGCTGGCCTGAGGCAGTGCCGCTGCCCTCCACCACCACAGCCGACATCGCCAGGGCGTTCGTTAACACCTGGGTCGCAAGGTTCGGCGTACCAGCTGACATAACCTCCGACAGATGTGCCCTGTTCATCTCCGAACTCTGGACGGCCACAGCACGCAACCTCGGGGTGACGCTCCACCGAACCACGGCGTACCACCCGCAGGCCAATGGGCTGTGTGAACGCTTCCACAAGTCACTCAAGGCCTCACTCCACGCCGGCCTGCAGGACAGTACCTGGACTGACCGCCTACCGTGGGTGCTACTAGGCCTACGCACTGCGGTCAAGGAAGACCTCCAGTCCTCGGCAGCGGAGTTAGTCTACGGACAGCTGCGCGTCCCAGGCGAATTCCTTCCGGAGGCTACCACGCCTTGGTCGGCCGAACAGCAGTGGCTCCACTCTTTCTCTTCCGCTCAACAGTTCGCCCCACTTCCGGTCAACCGACACGGCGAACTCGCACCTCACGTCCCGCCAAACTTACAGCAGGCACGCTTCGTCTTCGTGCGACACGACGCGCACCGCGGACCCCTGCGACCCCCGTACGACGGACCGTACGAGGTACTACAAACCGGGGACAAGGTCTTCAAGCTGCGACTCGGCGACAGGGTCGACACAGTCTCCATCGACCGGCTCAAACCAGCACACACAGAACCAGGGGAACAGGTCCCCGTGGCCCGACCTCCAACTAGAGGCCGTCCCGCCAGCAAGCCAGCACAGCCGGCGGCGAAACGCCCAGCCCCACCAACTAGACCGGCGACCACTCAGAGCCGTTCCGGCAGAACCATTAGACCACCGTCACGACTCGTCCACTCCTCCTAAGCGGATTCTGGGGGGAGCTCTGTGGCGACACGCCACCACTGGACATAATCCGCTCACGGCGGCACGGACAGTTTAAGCAGACGCCCCCAGCCGGGGGCCCTTTCCTCCAGCAACTTGTTTCCCGCAGGGACAGGCTGCCGGGAGCACTTCCTGTCTGGGGAGTATTTAAGTGGTTGCGCGGGCTTTTCCAGTTTCTCTTTGCCATGAGGTTGATTAAAGCAGTTGTGTTTCACTAACTCTGGTCTTGACTCCCACGTTTGCCGCAGTATCTCAACAACCCCCCACCTCTACAACGAATGTTTATGGCAATTAGGTCCTTCTACTTCTAGTTGCTGACCTCCATCAACAGCCAGAAGGCCCTGATCTCAGAGACCTAACATTTTAAATTTCCTGACTTTTTTGCTGGTGCTTCATACTGCCAGAGGGTGGGCTTATGTCAGGAGTTCCCTCAAGCCAGGACAGGAAATAGCGCCACTCCTGGGCCTCGACAGGAGCAGTGTACTTCGGTTGTGCTGCTTCTCTCCAGCACTGGGACAAAGAGACCCAGGAAAATCAACCCTTTGGAGTTTAAAGACATTTTTTGCTTGAGGGAGTGCTGCTATGGTACAGTTTTCCTGTTATCAATAGCACTCCAAATAAAAGTTCCATTCCAAAATATTTGTGCATTCTATAATCTAAGGTCCAATAGGTGTCTCCTGTTCTGGCCAAATAAATACATTTAGCCTGTTCCACACATCTGCCAGCTTGATCATGAATTTTGTATGGTGGTGTACAAGCTACCAACTTGCCCACTGCTGTTTCTAGCTATTTAAAAAAGGTTGACTTGGCTCATACCCTCATTTTCCATTACAGGTAATGGGAAAAAAATATTTTTAACCAAAAGAGTTTATTTTAAACAGGTCTCTTATCTTAAAAATTGGCTTTCAACATTCCTACAGAGGGAGTGTCAGCATATCACAAGACAAATCAGGGAGAGTGGCGAACAGAGATCCCCTCTGCGTAGCTCCCCTGAGAACCAATCAATAAGTTAAAAGTGCTTCAAGTCTCATCACTGCCATCCAGAGGATAGCCATGACATGCACTTGTTATGTGGCTACATTGTCAGATTGGCACCTGGGAATATTGGCTTGATAGTCTGTATGTGAAATCTGGGAATCATAACTGGATGATTAATCAACAACTCAATTATTGTTGTATCATGCGACTACCAGGATGGTAAAAGGCAAACTAGCTGGACCACAGTCTTCTGTCATCTAGCAATTCCGATGTTGCTACGGGCCTTTTGATCATTGGGGCTTTCACAAGATACTTTTAACTTTCATTCACAGCAAAAAGGCAGTTTCCATAATCAAACTGTGTCTCCTATGATCCAAAATTTACACTGTTATGCATGTGTGAATGGGATAACATGCCTCAGGACTTACAAGTACCCTCTAATGCACCAGAGATGATATAGAATGCCTAACAGACTCTCCTGTCCACTCCAAAAGATGTCAAACTGTTACATTCAGGCTAAAACTGACAGTGAAAATTAGTTACAAGTAAAACAATTGCACCGAAACAAAAAATCACACAAGATAGTGATGGTGTAAATACAATCTGATAACTTGCAAGGCCTTTCGGAGAAACCAATCCTTCATAGATTTCTCAATACGTGTGCATGGGTATGCACTTTGAGATATCCTAAGAGATGCATATGGCATTAAAATACACGTTCTTTCTTCTCTTTCTATTTCTGCACACCAGAGTCTGAGTGTGAAATATAAGGGGGGATTTTTTGGGAGGTCAGTAGGCACAATCGGTGGCGGGTCGGGTAGGAAAATGTCGGGCAGGAAAATGTCGGGCAGGACCCCGTTGTCAATCCACACCACACGCCTTTCCCAAATATCGGGTCTGTCATCGCAGTGGCGGGGGAGGCAATTAAGGTCATTATGACCATGTTAACAGAGGATTAAGAACTATTTTCAGCTCACCAGAGTTTACCAGGTCGCCGACGGGGTCTACGCTGCTCGGGGATCACGTCAGGCAAGGAGGTTGGGAGCTGTATTAACATGGGATCATTTCATTACTGGACAGCTGCAAATGTGCTACAAAAGCTCCCATCTCACAGCTGTTCACTTTCCAAGCTCAGAAGCTGTTGCTTACTGCATTTGGAAGACAGATTGAGCTTTATGCAGGTTGCAAGTGTTTGGAAGAAACTCTCTATCCAGTGTCACCTCATTGGAACAACCTCTCTCACCATCGACAGGTCGCTTCTGTCATCTCAAGTTCACCTGCCATCTATTATATCAGAATGGCTATGGTATATACTGTTTCACCTTGGTCCTCAGAATCCCACCACGATCAGCCCCAACACCAGCAGCACCAGGCACACCAGCAGCACCAACAATAACACCAACTTTCTCCGCAATCAACTGTTGCTGCACAGGACACAGGGCATCAGCACCCGACCACATTGCTGCCCAGGAGGCCAGGGATGGCCTCACCCTGGCTAGATTTACTTCACTTGATGCTGTACACCCTGGCTGCCACATGATGCGCCAGGTTGGCACCACCCCACACCAACACCATAAAGCATCCCTACAATGCCCAAGCCATTCCTTTCACACTCATCACCATTGCAGGGGGTACCGTTATGTCTCACCATTCACTGCAACTTACTAAGGTTCACACGAATCTGTCCAAGAACGCAAAGTGTTGAAAATAAAGGTTTCAATGTCTGACAGCGCATTAACAGAAACTTCACATGAACATTGGCTAAAACACACAAGTGCCTACCCTTGTGTGTTGTTAGTTGGTATGCTTGCAGTAGGAGGAGGGTGAGTGTGAGGGGTGCCTAGTGAAATGGAGAAATAATAATGTAGATGGAGAGGGATGGGTGGAGGTGCAAGATAAGTTGGTGTGAGTAAGAATGTGCAGGAGTAGGGTAGGGAAGGCAGAGTGATGGGGATGTGATGAATGGCACAGCAGGATGAGGTTGAGTGTGGCTTTGCAGTAACGTTTCGTGATCCACTGAAATCATTGAAAGGTTTGTGCCACTGCAGCCTGGTCCTCCTGACAATATCCCTGCTTGTGTCCTCCTGTGCAATGTGCAACCAGGCTGCGTTGATCTCCTGGGGAGGTCTCTTCCGCCCATTGAAAGGGAAGAGGATCTCCCTTCGTGCTGTGACTCTCCATAAGCATATGGAGGGAGTCATGGGAGAGCCTGGGTGCAGCTGTGCACCTCAGTGGAGTGCTTGTCAGTGTTTGCAGCACCTCAATGCTGTAGAACACGGACAGCACAAATGTCAAACTTAATTTGCGCATGGTCCCTTTAAGGAAACCAGCTGATGACATGTCATTGAATGACGTCATCAGACTCACTTCCTTCAATTGGCCGGGAAACACACTGGGCGGGCTTAACATGCCCAATCAGGGGAAAATAATTTTGGACAGCAAGCTGGAATCAGTAGTGAGGCCGGGACCCGCCACCAATGTCACCCGCCAAGGTTGGTAAAATCCAGCCCATAGAAACAGAAATGGAGTTGAAAGCTGAACATGAACACTCAATTTAAGATGACCAATTATAGCAGTCCCTCTTTACCAAAGGAAGCCTTTCACGTTAAGGGTGATAAACTTGATAAATTAAAGGGTAGATTTTACAAATTTGTGCTCCCAGCACAGAGCCTCACATGCTGTGGATACATACTGGGAATTCAGGCATGGAAGTTTGCAAGCCATGCAGGATTGTTCCTGCATTAATTTTAATCTGTGCTGAGCTACACTTTAAATCCTGATATCTGTCATGATGAAGAGCTACTTCCATCACCTGACTTCCCCTTCTGCTACATTCTCTGAATTTTGATTTTTTTTTTTGTTACATATTAATTTGGCAGGGGCATAGGCACCAGGATGTAACATTAGAAAGGGGAAATAAAGTGCTTAAAGGATTGGGAGAGGCAGAGAGCACTAAAGTAAGAAATAGTAAGGTATTAAAGGGGTCCAACGAAGAGAGAATACAGGATAGTCTAAGATGGGTTTACAGTGTATGTATGTAAACGCATAAAGTGTAGTAAACAATGTAAGTGAGCTGCAGGCACAAATAGCCACATGGGAATATGATGTTGTGGCAGTAACTGAGACCTGGCTCAAAAAAGAGCAGGTTTGGGTATCAACTATCCTTGGTTATAAGGTGTTCAGGAAAGATAGGAGGTGGTGTGGCAGTATTGGTTAAGGAGAATGTTACAGTGCTGGAGAGGGAGGATGTCCTGGAGGGGTCAAGGACAGAATCTATATGGCTAGAGTTAAGAAATAATAGAGGTGCCATTACACTACTAGGTGTACTCTGTAGACCACCAACTAGTGGTAAAGATATGGAGGAGCAAATTTGCAGAGAAATTACAGAGAGGTGCAAGAACTATACAGTAGTAATAATGGGGGACTTCAACTATCCTAATATAGACTAGGATAGTAATAGTGTTAAGGGGAGAGAAGGGGAAGAATTTCTGACGTGTTTTCAGGAGAACTTTCTTAATCTCCTTTTTCTGCCCAACGAGGGAGGAGGCATTGCTGGATCTGGTTCTGGGGAATGAAGTAGGTCAAGTGGAGCAAGTGTCAGTAGGTGAACATTTCGGGAACAGTGATCATAATATCATATGGTTTAGATTAGTTATGGAAAAGAACAGGGAGCAATCTGGAGTAAAAATGTTTAACTAGGGGAAGGCAAATTTCAGTGGGACAAGAATGCCCTTTTACCTCCTCCCTTCCCACTGTCCAGGGCCCCAAACACTCCTTCCAGATGAAACAGCGATTTACTTGTACTTCTTGCAATTTAGTACACTGTATTCGCTGTTTTTATTTCAGATTTCCAGCATCCGCAGTATTTTGCTTTTGTATTAGAAAGGCTAGCTGTACTTAAAGTAGATAAATCACCAGGAGCGGATGGGATGCATCCAATGATAAAGGGAGGAAATTGCGGAGGTACTGGCCATAATATTCCAATCCTCCTTAGATATGGGGGTACTGCCAGAGGACTGGAGAATTGCAAATGTTACACCATTGTTCAAAAAAGGGTGTAAAGATAAACCCAACAACTACAGGCCAGTCAGTTTAACCTCTGTAGTGGGGAAGCTTTTAGAAACAGTAATCAGGGACACAATCAAAAGTCAATTGGATGGGGGTGTTTTAATTAAGGAAAGCCAGCACAGATTTGTTAAAGGCAAATCGTTTTTAACCAACTTGATCCAGTTTTTTGATGAGGTAACAGAGGGTTGATGAGGTTAATGCGGTTGACGTGGTGTACATGGATTTCCAAAAGGTGTTCAACAAAGTCCACATAATAGACTTGCCAGCAAAGTTGAAGCCCATGGAATAAAAGGCACAGTGGTAGCCTGGATACGGAATTGGCTAAGTGACAGGAAACAGAGAGTAGTGGTGAACGGTTGTTTTTCAGACTGGAGGAAGGTATACAGTGGTGTTCTCCAGGGGTCGGTTCTCGGACCACTGCTTTTCTTGATATATATTAATGACTTGGACTGAGGTGTACAGGGCACAATTTCAAAATTTGCAGATGAAACAAAACTTGGAAGTATAGTGGACAGTGAGGAGGAGAGTGATAGACTTCAGGAAGACAGACAGGCTGGTGAAATGAGCAGACACGTGGCAGATGAAATTTAACACAGAAAGTGTGAAGTGATGCATTTTGGTAGAAAGAATGAGAGGAGAGGACATATAAATTAAATGGTACAATCCTAAAGGGGGTGCACATACAGAGAGACCTAGGGGTATATGTGCATAAATCGTTGAAGGTGGCAGGGCAGGTTGAGAAAGCAGTTAAAAAGGCTTACAGGATCCTGGGCTTCATAAATAGAGGTATAGAGTACAAAAGTGTGGAAATTATGATGAACCTGTATAAAACACTGGTTCAGCCACAACTGGAGTATTGTGTCCAATTCTGGGCACCTCACTTTAGGAAGGATGTGAAGGCCTTAGAGACAGTGCAGAAAAGATTTACAAGAATGGTTCCAGGAATGAGGGACTTCAGTTACGTTGATAGACTGGAGAAGCTGGGGTTGTTCTCCTTGGAGCAGAGAAGATTGAGAGAAGACTTGATAGAGGTGTTCAAAATCATGAGGGGTCTGGACAGGGTAGAGAGAGAGAAACAATGGCGGAAGGGTCGAGAACCAGAGGACACAGATTTAAGGTGATTGGCAAAAAAACAAAGGCAACATAAGAAAAAACTTTTTTAACTCGGCGAGTGGTTCAGATCTGGAATGCACTGCCTGAAAGGATGGTGGAGGCAGACTCAATCACAGCTTTCAAAAGGGAGTTGGATAAGTATCTGAAGGGAAAAAAATTGCAGTACTATGGGGAAAGTGCAGGGGAGTGGGACTAGCCGAGAGTCGGCACAGACTCGACGGGCTCCGATCTTCCATACTGTAACTATTCTATGATTCTATTAAAGCATAGTGCTTTATAGTATAATTTTGGTAAATTATACTTTCCCCTCTAGGAGCTAAGACAGCCGTGTATTAGAGGCGTTCTTGTTTTCCTTGTTCTCCATCATGATGATGTTCAAAGTCGGTTTCATGAAGGTGTGTTTTCACAGAATCACAGAAACCCCACAGTGCAGATAGAGGCCATTTCGGCCCATCGAGCCTGCACCAACACATATCCCACCCTATCCCCGTAACCCCACGTATTTAATCCCCCTAACACTAAGGGTCAATTTTTTTTTAATCATAGCCAATCATCCTAACCCGCACATCTTTGGACTGTGGGAGGAAACCGGAGCACCCGGAGGAAACCCACACAAACACGGGGAGAATGTGCAAACTCCACACAGACAGTCACCCGAGGCCGGATTCGAACCCGGGTCCCTGGCGCTGTGAGGCAACAGTGCTAACCTCTGATTTCTGCTTTTCATCTTTGCGTTTTAGATCTAGGAACCTAAGGGGTGGAGACAGTAATACGACTATGTACACAGTGTGCCTCTCATCCGAAAAATATATTTTCTTGTGAAAATATTAATATCTCCATAGTGGATGGTGGTAGGTAGGTAACTTACCCCATTTTAACCTGTGGGAATCTTAGTACTTAAAAATAATTTGTGGCAACTTTGGGGCAGTGCAGCTTTAAATTTCAAGGCCAAGCCTTCAATACTGCACGTCTTGAATATTCTGTACATGACGTGTACCATAGCACATATTGGAACTTTAAATTGTGAAAAAACAAATGTTCATTTTACAAAGGCTAAGCAACTACATCAAGTATGTTCAAATCTTGAATTAGAATGAAAGACAAGAAACCGAATGGGTCACACACACACACATATCTTAAGAAACACAACCAGGTTCTGCAATTCAAGTGTGACATTCAATCAGACCTTTAAATCTGAGGAACTATAAATTACTTTGCTGTTTTTGCTTGCTCCCAGGAGATTTCTTTTTAAATTACTCAAATAACGTATTTCAATTCCTTGTTAACTTGTTAGGGATTACACCAAATATTGGACCTGTACCAGTAACATTTGTTTAAGTCCAGTAAAAACGATCAGCTAAGCAAATAGCGGTAATTGTCTCCGTCTCAACAGTGCTTTAAGTCATGGGTGCAAAAACTCGGAGGCGCCTCAAAACGGCAAGACGAGCATTTACATTCAGCTTTTCCTTCCCGTTTCATTTAGACAGCCACTTTTGGAACCAAAGTAGTTCTGAATGAGCAACAGTGCTCAGACAACTAACTTGAGGTGAACAAGTAACTTTGCGTGCAGTCCTGACAAGCTTTCAAGAAAAAATAACTGTTAGTCACATCCTTCCCAATGCAAACTTTTTCTCTCTTTCAGAAGTTCACTACATGAAACTCACCCTCACTGCCGCACTGCTTGCCATTATTCGCTCCCATCCTCCAGACTTCATACTAGATCACACCCCACCGCACCATCCAAAATTCCAGGCAGAGGGAAAAGAAAATAAGCAACGGGGCTCCAGCGTAAGGCAGGGATCGTTCACGTGAAATGGGCGATCGCTGCCTCGTTCAGTCCACTTTCCCAGTTGGCTGCGATCGGTTTCCAGACTCGAGAAAAAAACCAACTAAAATTATAATCCACAGGCGCTCGGCGTTTCTTTCTCCACTTCTTGTTCCGATGGGGGTATTAAATGTATCTTCCTTACTCGTCTATCCTCTTTAAGATCGAAATCGAGAGAGATCCTCAAGAGTTCGGGGGGGCGCTGCAGCGCTCAGATTGAGAGATGCGCCCGAGCCACCCCCGCCCGATGTGCGAGCTTCAGAGGCCGGAGCGGGCGAGCGAGTCCGTCACTCAGCAACCCCGCGGGGAGCGCGTCAGCACCGCCCAGCTGTCAATCACCCCCGCCCGGGGAGCGAGAGCTGGGGAACGGAGCTCTTCCCGCCCCTTAAAGGAAACCTCTCTGCTTCAGTCGTTACCAGAGGGGGGAAACGATATTTTAAAAAATCTTACTTTTCCTCATGATTCGGAAATGTGCAAGCGGAGATTTCCTCAAGGATGTGCGTGCAAAAAAAATACCTAATTACAGCCCATGGATGAAAATGACTCTGAATGGGGGTTAGCAGAAAAGTAGTGAGTAGCATTGGGACCGTTTCTGGGGAAGGTGCGACCTGCACAAGCTGGACGGGTTACACCTCAACAGAGCTGGGACCAATATTCTCGCAGGAAGATTTGTTAGTGTTGTTGGAGAGGGTTTAAACTAGCTTGGCAGGGGGATGGGCACCAGCATATAGGAGTAGAAAAGAGAAATAACGTGCATAAAAGAGTGAGTGTGTTGGATCGTACTAGAGAAGATAGTACCAGAGGCGGTAGTAGTACCATATTAGATAGGAGCAGACTAAGAAAGACTACGAAAAATTCAAAAATGGATTTAGAATGCATGTACGTAAACGCACAAAGTATGGTGAATAAGGTTGCTCAGCTACAAGCACAATTAGCCATGTGGCAATATGATGTAGTGGCAATAATGGAAATGTGGCTTAAAAATGATGAGAACTGGGCACTTAATATTCAAGAGTACAAGGTGTTCAGAAAGGATAGGGAAGGTAACAAGGGCGGTGGGGTGGCAGTGCTGATTAAGGAAGACATTGTAGTGTTGGAAAGAGAGGATGATCTTGAGGAGGCAAGGACAGAATCCAGTTGGTTAGAGTTGAGGAGCAGAAAGGGTATGATCACGTTATTGGGGGTATTCTATAGGCCTCCAAATAGTGAGAGGGAGGTAGAGGAGCAAATCTGCAGGGAAATCGCAGAGATATGCAAGAGTATAGGACTAGGAGGATAGAGCAGATGAATGCGTGGCTAAAGAGTTGGTGCAGGAGGGAGGGCTTTAGTTTCTTGGATCACTGGGTCTGCTTCTGGGGAAGGTGGGACCTGTACAAGTTGGACGGGTTGTACCTGAACTGGAACGGGACCAACATCCTTGTGGGGAGGTTTGCTAGTACTGTTGGGGGGGGTTTAAACTAACTTGGCAGGGAGATAGGATACGGAATGGAGCTATAGTAGGGGGTGATGCACAGCCAAATATAGAGGAAAATACAAGTCAGTCTGGAAGGCAGAGCAAATATGTAATGGCACAAGGGAGTATGGCAAGGCTGGGTGGCATTTATTTTAATGCAAGGAGTCTTGCGAGTAAGGCAGATGAATTGAAGGTGTTGAGGAACACATGGGAGTATGATATTGTTGCTATCACAGAGACATGGTTGAGGCAGGACAGGCAGCTCAATATTCCGGGGTATAGAATCTTCAGGCGAGACGGGGGGGGGGGGTGTAAAAGAGGAGGGGGTGTCGCAATATTAATCAAGGAGTCAATTAATGCTGTAAGGAGGGATGATATCTTAGCAGGTTCCTCTAATGAGGCCATATGGGTAGAACTTTAGAACAAAAAGGGGTCAAGCACTTTGCTGGGAGTGTACTATAGGTCCCCAAACAGTCAGGGGGTGATAGAGGAACAGATATGTAGGCAAATCTCAGGGAAGTGTAGAAATAATAGGGTAATAATAGTAGGGGATTTCAACTTCCCCAATATTAACTGGGATAGTCAGAGTGTGAAAGGCTTAGAGGGTGCGGTATGCTTAAAGTGCATCCAGGAGAGCTTTTTTGAGCCAGTATGTAGAAAGTCCTACAAGAGAGGGGGCGGTACTGGACCTAATTCTAGGGAATGTAGCCGGGCAAGTGGTAGAAGTGTCAGTCGGAGAGCATTTTGGTGACAGTGAACATAATTCGGTGAGATTTAAGGCAGTCATGGAAAAGGACAAAGATGGACCAGAAATAAAGGTTCTAAATTGGGGGAAAGACGATTTTAATATGATAAGGCAGGATCTGGCCAAAGTGGATTGGGATAAGCTGCTTGTAGGAAAATCCACATCAGATCAGTGGGAGTCTTTCAGAAAGGAAATAGAGAGAGTACAACGCCAACATGTTCCCATAAAGGTCAAGGGTAGGACCAACAAGCCCAGGGAACCCTGGATGTAAAGGAATATACAAGAATGGATTAGGGAATAAGGGAGGCTTTTGGCAGGTACAAAGGACTAAAAACAGTGGAAGCCCTAGAGGAGTATAGAAAGTGCAGGGGGGCACTTAAAAAATAAATTAGGAGAGCAAAGAGGGGGCATGAAAAAACACTGGCGGGCAAAATAAAGGAAAATCCCAAGGTGTTTTATAAGTATATTAAGGGCAAGAGGATAACCAGGGAAAGAGTAGGGCCCATTAGGGACCAAAGTGGCAATCTGTGTGTAGAGCCAGAAGATGTGGGTGAGGTTTTAAGTGAATATTTTGCATCTGTGTTCACTATGGAGAAGGATGATGTAGGCATAGAAATCAGGCAGAGAGATTGTGATATACTTGAACAAATTAGTATTGAGAGGGAGGAGGTACTAGCGGTTTTAGCAGGCTTAAAAGTGGATAAATCCCCAGGCCCAGACAAGATGTATCCCAGGCTGCTGTGTGAGGCAAGGGAGGAGATTGCAGGGGCTCTAACACAAATTTTCAGAACCTCTCTGGCCACAGGGGAGGTGCCAGAGGACTGGAGGACAGCTAATCTACCATTATTCAAGAAGGGTAGTAGGGATAAACCAGGGAATTACAGGCAAGTGAGCCTAACATCTGTGGTTGGGAAATTATTGGAAAAAATTCTGAGGGACAGAATTAGTCTTCACTTGGAGAGGCAAGGATTAATCAAGGATAGTCAGCATAGCTTTGACAGGGGGAGATCATGTCTAACCAATTTGATTGAATTTTTTGAGGGGGTGACTTGGTGTGTGGATGAGGGTAGTGCAGTTGATTTGGTCTACATGGACTTTAGTAAGGCTTTTGACAAAGTCCCGCATGGGAGACTGGTCAAGAAGGTAAGAGCCCATGGGATCCAGGGCAATTTGGCACATTGAATCCAAAATTGGCTTAGTGGCAGGAGGCAGAGGGTGATGGTCGAAGGTTGTTTTTGTGACTGGAAGCCTGTGTCCAGTGGTGTACCACAGAGATCGGTGCTGGGTCCTTTGCTGTTTGTAGTGTACATTAATGATTTAGATATGAATGTAGGAGGTATGATCAGTAAGTTCACAGATGACATGAAAATTGATGGAGTGGTAAATAGCGAGGAGGGAAGCCGCAGGCTACAGGACGATATAGACGGGATGGTCAGATGGGCAGAGACGTAAGAAAACTACTAGGTACTTGGTCTGACTATTAAACGAGACTTTAATCAACTGTTTTTCAACATGGAGATCTAGTTATGTCCTTCACTAGTTCCTGTTAAAGAATGTCCTGAGCAAGCTGGGCCCATGCCCGAGTATTTATACTCTCCCTGGACAGCGCCACCAGCAGGCCGCCCAATATTACTTCATAAGTAATTTCCACATGAATGACAAGATTCATGTCAGGCAGAACAGTGGCAAATAGAATTTAACCCTGCAAAGTGTGAGGTGATGCATTTTGGGAGGACTAACAAGGCAAGGGAATACACAATGAATGGCAGGATTCTAGGGAGGACAGAGGATCAGAGTGACCTTGGTGTGCATGTACATAGATCCCTGAAGGCAGCAGGACAGATAGATAAGATGGTTAAAAAGGCATATGGGATATTTGCCTTCATTAGCCGAGGCATAGAATATAAGAGCAGGGAGGTTATGATGGAGCTGTACAAAACGCTAGTTAGGCCACAGCTGGAATACTGTGTGCAGTTCTGGTCGCCACACTATAGGAAGGATGTGATTGCATTGGAGAGGGTGCAAAGGAGATTCACCAGGATGTTACCTGGGCTGGAGCGCTTCAGCTATGAAGAGAGACTGGACAGGCTGGGGTTGTTTTCCTTAGAGCAGAGAAGGCTGAGGGGGGACCTGATTGAGGTGTACAAAATTATGAGGGACATAGATAAGCTAGATAGGAAGGAACCTTTCCCTTAGTAGAGGGGTCAATAACCAGGGGCATAGTTTCAAGGTAAGGGGCAGGAGGTTTAGAGGAGATTTGAGGGAAAACTTTTTCACCCAGAGGGTGGTTGGAATCTGGGACTCACTGCCTGAAAGGGTGGTAGAGGCAGGAACCCTCACAACATTCAAGAAGCATTTAGATGAGCACTTGAAATGCCATAGCATACAAGGCTACAGACCAAGTGCTGGAAAATGGGATTAGAATAGATAGGGCTTGATGGCCGGCGTGGACACGATGGGCCGAAGGGCCTCTTTCTGTGCTGTATAAATCTATGACTCTATCTATCTATAGTGTGGTGATATTGGGGTCTTTAATTACCCAAATATCGATTGGGATAATGCTAGGTTAAAGAGAAAGGAAGGGGAGCAATTTCTGAAATGTGTTCAGGAGAATTTCCTTGACCAGTATATTCTTGGCCCAACTAGGAAGGAGGCATTGCTGAATCTGGTGCTGGGGAATGAGGTATTGCTGAATCTGGTGCTGGGGAATGAGGTAGGCCAGGTTGACCAAGTGTCTGTGGTTGAACACTTGTGTACGAGTGATCATTGTGTCATAAGATTTAAATTAGCAATGGAGAGGGGCAAGGAACAATCTAGAGTAGAACTTCTAAACTGGAATAGGGCTAACTTCAATGGGATGCAAAAGGATCTAACCAGGGTAAAATGGAACCAAAGACAGACAGGAAAAACTGTAACGGAACAATGGGTGATCTTTAAGGAGGAGATGTTCCAAGTACAGGCTAGGTACATTCCAACAAGAGGGAAGGGTAAGGGAACAAAAGCAAGGGCTCCTTGGATGATGAGAGAGATAGAGACGATGATGAAACAAAAAAAGAGGGTGTGTGATGCATGTCAAGTAAATTCTTCAAGTGAGAACCAGACCAAATATAATAAGTTGAGAGGGGAAGTGAAGATGAAAATAAGATTGGCAAAGAGAGAATATGAGAGTAGAATGGTGGTTAACATAAAAGGGAACCCAAAAATCTTCTACTGGCATGTAAACAGTAAGCGGGTAGTAAGAGGTGGGGTGGGGCCTATTAGAGACAAAGAAGGTGATATATGCTTAGATGCGCAGGGCAAGGCTAGAATACTCCATGAGTACTTTGTATCGGTGTTTACTAAGGAGGTGAATGCTAACAAAATATCGGTAGAGAGTGAACAACTGGGAGTTTAGTAAGTGCGGGAGCTTTAAGGGTTAATCTCTTTTAAAATCTCTTTTAAAATCTAGTGTTGATTGCTAGTAAGATCAACTGTTTAAGTTAAAATTTAAATTTTAAATGTTTAAGTTTCTTCAGGCTTAAGCAGAGACAAACAAGAGAGCTCTCCTGCCGGAGAGCTGCTGTAGTTAGTTAATTAGCTAACTGGATTAAACTGGTTCCTGAAACAGTAGCAGAGCAGTGCTGACTCATCTGAGTCACAACTAGTATAAACACAGGGGCCTGTGAGTGCAGCCAGCACAGAGTGAAAAACTGAGAGTTTGGTAAGTGTGGGAGTTGGGTGAAGTGGAGGAAGGAGGTGCTTGCTTTCCCTAACTTCTCCCGCAGAGCGGATGCGGGTTTGAGCGGGACCAGACCGAGGCCCGAGAGTGGGGATAAAAGCAGTAGCAGCAGACCTGCATCAACAAGAGAAAACGACAGTGTGACATAACAGGTAAGGCAGGTAAGTGATTGGTAGTGACTGTGGGCTAAGTTTTAAGTTAACATGTAACATATAACTACATTTTAAAAACGAAACTTAATTTAACTAATTTATTAAACTAAATGAGGTAAATAATTTGATTAACACTAAACTTGCCAGTGACCCTGTTCCTGGGACTAGGGACAGGGTCACTGGCAAGGCTTGGAAGCTAAGCTAGAGCCAGGCCTGGTTAGTACCTGGAGGGGTGACCATCAGGGAAGACCAGGTGCAGAAGGTCATGGAAGGAGCCCCGAGGAGGGGCGGTTGGTGAGAAGGTCGCGGAAGGAGCCCCGAGGAGGGGCGGTTGGTGAGAAGGTCGCGGAAGGAGCCCCGAGGAGGGGCGGTTGGTGAGAAGGTCACGGAAGGAGCCCCGAGGAGGGGCGGTTGGTGAGAAGGTCACGGAAGGAGCCCCGAGGAGGGGCGGTTGGTGAGAAGGTCACGGAAGAAGCCCCGGGAGGGGCGGCTGGTGAGCAGGCCCGGGCGTTGGGCTGAAGATTGTCAGACAGGTGGAATGGTGGAAATGGAATGGCGGCGCGCACAGACGCAGCGGCTTTGCTTCTCCCAGGACGGTGCTATTTACGTTTAATGTTAATGTTATTTGTACTGGACTCATGGGAGCTTGCAAGATCACATTTCGTTGTTCATGTACTTGTGCATTGTACAATGACAATAAAGTTGAATAATTATTATTATTATTATTGTTATTATTATTATTAATAATTAATTAATTAAATAAATAAAATAATGGGAGGCAGGAGATGTTTTGCTGCTGCAATATGTGGGAGCTTGTGGACATTTTTGTCCAGAGTGACTATACCTGCGGTAAGTATCTGCGGCTCGCAGAACTTCAGCTCCGAATTGAGGAGCTGGAGTCCAAGCTGCAGACATTGCGAGACATCAGGTAGGGAGAAGGTTACCTGAACCTTTTGCTCCAGGAGGCAGCCACACCCCTTAAATTAAATACTTTGGAATTGACACATGGTCAGGGACAGGCGGGTGTGACTGCGAATGAGGCAAGGATGGGGATCAAGGAGGTAGCATTGCAGGAGCCTCAGTCCCTGCACTTGTCCAATAGATTCGAGGTTCTTGCAACCCTTATGGACAAGTGCGGGAACTGCAGGGAGGACGAGCACCATGGTACAGGAAGCCGTTCAAGTGGGGGGAGTAAAAAGGAAGGTGGTTGTAGTAGGTGAAAGTATAGTTGGGGGATAGACACTGTTCTCTGCAGCCAGGAGCATGAGTCCCGAAGGTTATGTTGCCTACCCAGTGCCAGGGTAAAGGACATCTTCTAGAGAAGAACTTGGAGTGAGAGGGAGAGGATCCAGTTGTCGTGGTCCACGTAGGTACCACAACATAGGTAGGACAAAGAAAGGTTCTGCTGAGAGAGTTTGAGCAGCTAGGGACTAAATTAAAAAGCAGTACCACAAAGGTCATAATCTCTAGGTTATTACCGGAGCCACGAGCAAATTGGCATAGGGTCAATAGGATCAGGGAGATGAATGCGTGGCTCAAAGATTGGTGTGGGAGAAGTGGGTTTCGATTTGTGACGCACTGGCACCAGTACTGGGGAAAGAGAGAGCTGTTCCGTTAGGACGGACTACACTTGAACCATTCTGGGACCAGAGTTCTAGCGAATCGAATAACTAGGGAGGTACTTATTCTAAATAAGGGAGGGTCCCGGTGGAGAGAAATCTAGAATGCTAAAGAGAAAAGACAAGGAAGCAGTGCAGGAAAGTGATTGGGGTAAGGATAACCAGATTGTGTCAGGAAGGGACAGAGCGTACAAGCAAAAAAGTGCACTAACAAATAGGGTCCGGGTAAGAAAAATGGTAATAAGACAAATAGGACCATAGTACAAAAAAATGTTAAGATGTCTAAAAATGTTAAAAAGACAAATCTAATGGCACTGTATCTGAATGCACGAAGCATTTGTAATAAGGTAGATGAATTAACAGCGCAAATAGATGTAAATGGATACAATATAATTGCGATTACAGAGACATGGCTGCAGGGTGATCAAGGCTGGGAGCTGAATATCCAAGGATATTCGATATTTAGGAAGGACAGGCAAAAATAAAAAGGAGGTGGGGTGGCATTGTTAGTAAAGGATGAAATCAGAGTAATAGTGAGAAAGGATATTGGCTCAGAAAATCAAGATGTAGACTCAGTCTGGGTGGAGCTAAGAAGCACCAAGGGGCAGAAAACATTGGTGGGAGTTGTCTATAGGCCTCCAAACAGTAGGGGATGGCATCAAATAGGAAATTAGAGATGCATGTAACAAGGGTACTACAGTAATCATGGGTGACTTTAATCTACATATAGACTGGCCAAACCAAATTAGCAATAATACTGTGGAGGATGAATTCCTGGAGTGTGTACGAGATGGTTTTTTAGACCAGTACATTGAGAAGCCAACTAGGGAACAGGCTATCCTAGATTGGGTATTGTGCAATGAGAAGGGATTAATTAATAATCTTGTTGTGCGGGGTCCTTTAGGGAGGAGTGACCATAACATGATAAAATTCTTCATTAAGTGAAGAAGTCCAACCTGAAACTAGGATCCTAAATCTAAACAAAGGAAACTACGAAGGTATGAGGAGAGAGTTGACTATGATAGATTGGGGAGCTTCATTAAAAGGCTTGACGGTGGATAGGCAATGGCTAACATTTAAGGAACGAATGCATGAATTGCAACAGTTATATATTCTTTTCTGGTGCAAAAACACAAAAGGAAAAGCAGCCCAACCATGGCTAACAAAAGAAATTAAGGATAGTATTTGATCCAAAGAGGAGTCATATAAAATTGCCAGAAAAAGTAGCAAGCCTGAAGATTGGGAGCAGTTTAGAGTTCAGCAAAAAAGGACGAAGAGATTGATTAAGAGGGGAAAAATAAAGTATGAGAGTAAACTTGCAAAGAACATAAAAGCGGATTGCAAAAGCTTCTACAAGTATATAAAAAGAAAAATTAAGTGAAGACAAATGTAGGTCCCTTACAGTCAGAAACGGGAGAATTTATAATGGGGAACAAGGAAATGGAAGAGCAATTAAACAAATACTTTGGTTCTGTCTTCATGGAAAAGGACACACATAACTTCCCAGAAATGCTAGAGAACCAAGGGTCTAGTGAGAAGGAGGAACTAAAGGAAATTAGTATTAGTAAAAAAAATAGTGCTGGAGAAATTAATGGGACTGAAAGCCAATAAATCCCCAGGGTCTGATAATCTGCACCCCAGAGTACTAAAAGAGGTAGCCATGGAAATAGTGGATGCATTGGTTGTCATCTTCCAAAATTCTATAGATTATGAAACAATTCCTGCAGATTGGAGGGTGGCAAATGTAACCCCACTATTTAAAAAAGGAGAGAGAGAGAAAACAGGGAACTACAGACCGGTTAGCCTAACATCAGTAGTAGGGAAAATGCTAGAGTCTATTATAAAGGATGTGATAACAGGACACTTAGAAAATATCAATGGGATTAGACAAAGTCAACATGGATTTATGAAAGGGAAGTCATGTTTGAGAAACCTACTGGAGTTTTTTGAGGATGTAACTGGTAGAATAGATAAGGGAGAACCAGTGGATGTGGTGTATTTGGATTTTTAGAAGTCCTTTGATAAGAGGTAAGTGTGCAAAATTAAAGCACATGGGATTGGGGGTACTATACTGGCATGGATTGAAAATTGGTTAACAGGCAGGAAACAGAAAGTAGGAATAAATGAGTCTTTTTCAGGGTGGCAGGCGGTGACTAGTGGGCTACCGCAGGGATCAGTGCTTGATTCACAATATATATCAATGATTTGGATGAGGGAACCAAATGTAACATTTGCAAGTTTGCTAATGACACGAAATTAGGAGAGATTATGAATTGTGAGGAGGATGCAAAGAGGCTTCAAGGCGATTTAGACAAGTTGGGCCCAATTTTGTGGATTGTGTGGGAAATGGTCGGATTCCCCGAATGTGGGGTTCTGACCCAAAAAAAAATGTCAGCCAGCTGCACGCAATTTTCCCTCAAGTGGC
The DNA here is from genome assembly GCF_052327205.1 of Somniosus microcephalus. Classification (NCBI taxonomy): domain Eukaryota; kingdom Metazoa; phylum Chordata; class Chondrichthyes; order Squaliformes; family Somniosidae; genus Somniosus; species Somniosus microcephalus. The sequence continues at coordinate 242,685,560 of NC_140991.1, read as the reverse complement.
CAATTAATTTCCAGCGTGCGGACAGCCTTGCTAATTGTCCATTTCTAGTCAGAAAGCCCCACAGTATGATGTCGTTATTCGTGGTGCTTTCAAGGTCCACAGCAAGCATTGCTTCCTCTGTTGGCTTCCAAACGAACCATACAGGATGTCAGACGAGCCTGCAGCAGCTGTGGCCAGTGCTAGACCCCGAGCTGCCTCCAAATTCGACGAAGCTTCACTGCAGGCATTATTGGATGGGGTTAGGGCCCACAGGGAGGTCCGCTTCCCTAGGTCAGGGAGGAAGAGGCCTCCCACTGAGACCAAGGCTGCATGGATGCAGGTGTCAGCAGATATCAACTCGAATGTGCATGTAACATTGCATCACATCTCTAACTCCTTCCTCTACTCCCCCACAGGACTGTGGAGGAGGAAGAGGCTGTGCAGCCAGATTCCTCAGAGGAAGCTCCAACCTCTGAGGGCGCAGCGTCAGCAGAAGTAAGCACACCCAGCACCAGCGCAGACACTCACACCTCGGGGGGACCTTCGGGACATAGAGTAGTGTTGTCACCTGGTGTTTCACAGCTCACAAGTGAGCCTCAGCAGACTCTGGAGACAGGGACAGCAGTGGAGAGTCCTCGTCGAAGGGCGCAGGACTCTGCTAGCTCAGCTCAGCTGCGCTGCATGTCGACCCTCTGCCTCTGGGTCCATCCGCAAGAGAAGAGGTGATGGGTTTCCAAGCACAGATGCAGGAGTCTCTGGCAGGTTTTGTCTCCAGGGTCGCTGCTAGTGTGGAGTGAATGGAGGAGTCCATAGCGAGCATGAGCACAGCCTTATTGGAGTCATTGGCGCATGAACGCATCACCATGGCAAGGTTGGCAACCTCCATGGAGGAGATAACTCGCCAGGGTACGGAAAACATGGTGAGTGCTAATAAGAGAATGACATCTCTTGAGGAGCGTTGGCCATCTATTGAACAGAGTAACCAGACCTTCATGGAAGTCCTTCTGAGTAGGACTGCCAGTGCAGATACGGGTCCCCATGGCCCCCTAATGCGCAGCAAGGTGCTCTCAAGCCACTTCCAAGCGCTGGCCCCTTCTAGATGCCTCCGCTGAGGAAGCGCTGAGTGAGGGTGGCGAGAGGGGCTTCTCAGGAGATCACATTGGAGAAGTGTGTGAGGCTCCAACCTTCCACAGCTGTGCCTAAAGCCTTGAAGAAGTAGCCCCAAGCCTGCAACAACAAGGTCCTTCAACATATAAATGCTCTCCGATTAAATCGCAGCTTTCCCGAATGACCTGCAGCTGAGAGCAAGCAAGCCGGCAAGCTTCACATCAGCTTTCATCAGCGGGGTTCCCCGCAGGCGTGTTTAGTGTGGGGAACCCTTGAAAATAGCAAGGGCCCCTTAAAATGGCATTAAACATGCCAATATTTGGTGATTAGGGTCCCGACGGCCAGTCCCACCAGTGGCGGGCGGGGCTGATTCGGGTCACAGAGAAACGGCAGTTCGAAAGTCAGACGGGGCGGGTATTCAGGCGGGGGGGGCGGTCACGACCCCCTATTTCTGCGATTTTCAGCCCCCACCCGTCTGAAAACCCGCCCGATGGCTGGCAGAAAATCGGGGCACGTTAGATTCCGTATAACGTGGATAAATGTGAAGTTATCCACTTTGGTAAGAAAAACAGAAAGGCAGAGTGCAAGATTCGCAAAATTCCCACATTCCCCCAAAGTTATTAATAATAGGGACCCTGCATGGACATTTTAAAAGGGTACCCAAAAGATGGCGTCCGCACCTGGTGACCAAAAGCCTGCAAGATTTTAAAAGCTTGGACTCTGTGGCAGCACAAGCAGCTTTTGGGGAAATCGAAACCTGAAATGCAGTTTCTGTGAAAAAGGACTTTGTGTTTTGGAGAAACGGACAGCAAACATTGAATATGCATTACGCCAGATCGTAGACAGATCAAAACCCGTTAGGCCTATACTTGAGGCCATCAAGTTGTCTGCATAAATAATCGGAAACAGCTTATGGGAGCCGTCAAGGCTGTACAGGCCGATTAGAATGCATTAATAACAATACAGCCCGGACATCAGGCCATTAGGTGCGATAAACGGCCATCTAAAAACAGTTAGTTTAGATTGCTATAATAATTTAAAACAGCCTGCCAAAATTGGAACAATGAACTAACCTGATTTAGCGCGCAGATAAGGGGGCTATCGAAAGGAGCAAAACTGTAGGCCCTGGGTAGCAATCTCGCTCTCTGCTCTTGCCCTTGCTCCTGCTCTCGTGGCTCTGGCCTCTTGGGCTGCCGCCGCTCGTACTCGTGCCCTGGTCTCGTGGTGGGTTCTCTCCGCCCTCCCCATAGCAGAGTTTCAGCAACCAATTACATCATACCAATTGCGGGGAAGGGGAACGAGACCCGAGTCCATAGCCATCCAGGCCGCAAAAAGGGTCATAGAAACAGGAGTAGGCCATTCGGCCCTTCGAGCCTGCTCCGCCATTCAACGAGATCATGGCTGATCATCCAAACCCTAGCACCCGGTCCCTACACCGACAGCCATCCCACACAAGCCCCATCCCCGCAACCCCGCAACCCCACACATTCAATCCCCCCCAACACTAAGGGCCAACTTTTTTATCATGGCCAATCAACCTAACCCGCACATCTTTGGACTGTGGGAGGAAACCGAAGCACCCGGAGAAAACCCACGCAAACACGGGGAGAATGTGCAAACTCCACACAGACAGTCACCCGAGGCCGGATTTGAACCCGGGTCCCTGGCGCTGTGAGACAACAGTGCTAACCACTATGCCACTGTGCTGTCGAGACGAAAGTGAGTAGGCAGTCCAGGACTTGTATAGTAACCGAACGAGACAAGACGAAAAGAGACGAAGAAGATGGTAACAACTCGATAAGAGCAGAGCAGGGCAGGAAAAACGTATTGATGCAGCCAAGCGTCTAGTTATAAGCTGGCGCTTGGTGAGACGACCATCTCGTTGAACACTGCGAAAACGCAGGTGTCCACGCCATGATGAGTATACTGGCGTTCTCACGCTTGGGTAGGAAAATCTAGGCAGTAAAAACTGCCAACTGCCCTATAGGCACAACGTTACCGCCGACGACCGCCCGAGGGAGAAGAAGAGGAGAACCCATTGCAATGAGACGACGACGGCAGCGGAGGTGAAGGTGTGTCACAGCAGCAGCTCCAGCACCGCACCCCTGAAGACCACGTGGCGACGGGGTACCTAAGAGGACAGAAAACCAAACCTCAAAACCTGCATTCGTTAAACAGTTGGCTTTGCTTTGGATAAGTGAGCATGAATTCTGGCCCCTCATAGCTTAATCTAGTTAGGTATAGGGGGTGGGATAAGGATAAGGGGATTGTTAATGTAGTTTGTTTTCCCTCAATGTGCCGTGTGTTCCCCATTCCCTGTATAAGTATAGTTATTTTGGAATTTGCCTGTATTTTTATACTAGTAACTTCTCATAAGACTGTTTTATTTTCTGTTTCAATAAAATCTTGGTTTTCTTACATCCAAACCACTTGTCTTCTCGAGTTTTCTGTATCGCCGCCTGTACCTAAGTCCGGTGCCTAGAACCCAGGGGCGTGGGAGCGATTTGAACCGCTCACCAACAGTCAGAGGCATAACTGACTGGGGGCACGTGCCACACCCGCCACCCCCAACAAGAGTATTATTTAAATGGTGCTAGATTGGGAAATGTTGATGTACAAAGGGACCTGGGTGTCCTTGTATACCAGTCACTGAAAGCAAACATGCAGGTGCAGCAAGCAGTTAGGAAGGCAAATGGTATTTTGGCCTTCATTGCAAGAGGATTTGAGTACAGGAGCAAGGATGTCTTACTACAGTTATACAAGGCCTTGGTGAGACCACACCTGGAGTACTGTGTACAGTTTTGGTCTCGTTACCTAAGAAAGGATATACTTACCATAAAGGGAGTGCAGCGAAGGTTCACCAGACTTATTCCTGGGATGGCGGGACTGTCGTATCAGGAGAAATTGGGTCAACTAGGCCTGTATTCACAAGAGTTTAGAAGAATGAGAGGGGATCTCATTGAAACGTATAAAATTCTGACAGGGCTACACAGACTGGATGCAGGGAGGATGTTTCCCCTGGCTGGGGGGTCTAGAATGAGTGGTCACAGTCTCAGGATACGGGTAGGACATTTAGGACTGAGGTGAGGAGAAATTTCTTCACTCGGGGTGGTGTACCTGTGGAATTCTCTACCACAGAAGGCTGTGGAGGCCAAGTCACTGAATATATTTAAGAAGCAGATAGATAGATTTCTAGACACAAAAGGCATCATGGGATATGGGGAGGGAGAGCGGAAATATGGTATTGAGATAGAGGATCAACCATGATCATATTGAATGGCGGAGCAGGCTCGAAGGGCCTATTAGCCTACTCCTGCTCCTATTTTTCTATGTTTCTATGTTTCTAGAGGCAGAAAAGGTAGAAGCAATGGAAGGGGTGAAAATTGATAGACAGGATGTACTAGAAAGACTGTGTATGCTTAGAGTGGATAAGTCACCTCGCCCAGATGGCTTGCATCCCAAGTTGCTAAGGGAAGTGGGGGAGGAGATAGCAGAATGTCTTGCCATAATTTTCCAATCTTCCCTAGATGCGGGGCAGGTGCCTGAGGATTGGAAAGTGGCAAATGTGACACCGTTGTTCAAGAAAGGGTATAAGGACAATCCTAGTAACTACAGGCCTGTCAGTTTAACATCAGTGGTGGGTAAAGTTTTAGAAACAATAATCAAGGAAAAAATTAACGAGCACTTGGAAAGATGTAAGCTAATTAAGGAGAGCCAACAGATCGTGTTTGACTAATTGAATTTTTTGATGAAGTAACAGGGAGGATTGATGAATGGAATGCAATGGATGTTGTCTACATGGATTTTAGGAAGGCGTTTGACAAAGTACCACATAAAAGGCTGGTTAACAAAATTGAGGCTCATGGAAATAGGTGGGTCAGTGGCAGTTTGGATAAGAAATTGGCATAAGGACAGAAAACAGCAAGTTGTGGTAAATGGCTATTTTTCAGACTGGAGGTTGGTAGACAGTGGTGTTCTCCAAGGGTCAGTGCTGGGGCCACTGCTTTTTTATTATATATATAAATGACTTGGATATTGAAATACAGAGCAGATGTCCTAAATTTGCCGATGACACCAAACTTGTGGGTGTGGCAAACAGTGATGATGATACCAATCAACTGCAACAGGACATAGAAAGGCTAGCAGAATGGGCAGACAAGTGGTAGATGGAATTTAATACGGAGAAGTGTGAGGTGATCCATTTTGGCAGAAGGAACAGGGAGAGGCAATATACACTTAATGGCACAGTTTTAAAGAGCGTGCAGGGACAGAGGGACCTGGGAGTTAATGTGCATCAGTCCCTGAAGGTGGCGGGATATATTGAGAGAGTGGTTAACAAAGCATATGGGATCTTGGGCTTCAAAAAATAGAGGTATTGAGTACAAAAGCAGAAATGTTATGCTGAACCTTTATAAAGCACTGGTTAGGCCACAACTGGAGTATTGTGTCCAGTTCTGGTCACCACAATTTGGGAAGGATGTGAAGGCCCTTGAGAGGGTGCAGAGGAGAATGGTTCCAGGGATGGGGGATCTTAGCTACAAGGACAAGTTGGAGAAGCTGGATTTGTTTTCATTAGAGCAAAGGACGTTGAGGGGTGATTTGTTAGAGGTGTACAAGATTATGATGAGTTTGGATAGGTTAGACAGATAAAGACTATTCCCACTAGTTGATGGTACAGTGACTAGGGGACACAGATTTAAGGTTTTGGGCAAGAGATACAGGGCGGTTGTGAGGAAAAACTTTTTTACGCAGCGAGTGGTGAGGACCTGGAGCTTGCTGCCGATGGAAGTGGTGGAAGCGGAGACACTGAATGTTTTCAAGGGGAGACTGGATAGGCACTTGAAGGAAATAAACTTGCAGGGCTACGGGGATAGAGCGGGGGAATGGGACTGACTGGACTGCTCTGCAGAGAGCCAGCACGGACTCGATGGGCCGAATGGCCTCCTTCTGTGCTGTCATGACTCTATGGGGGAAAAATTCAGTTGGTTTGCGCCTCCCATTAGCGCCTTAAGAGGGCGCTAATGGGACGCAAAGCAACTAGCGCCCATGCGCGGCGATGTTTGCGCCGCTCATGAAATTAATTAGACATTTTGCGGTTGCGCTGAACACTACCGCCACGATCTCCTGCGCCGGCAGATCGTGACGTCAGTCGAGTGTGCAACGCCCCGGTAGCGCCCCGGACCGGATATTGAGTGGCGCCCCCTGCCTTACCGCCTGCCACTTGCAACGACAGGTTGAGGGGAGCGTTTTGCAGTCAGGAAGGGACTTGGGGAGTGCTATTTAAAGGCGACCGCTTCCTGCCTTTTTTGGTTGGTGACATTTTTGCACCACGCATTCTGAGAGAGAGAGAGACTTCTGGAGAGCACTTTGCCGGTTCATTTTGATTTGCCCTTGTATCAATTTAGAAGAGACTGTAGGGGCTGTACTCTGAGCTCTTTCCCTGGGCCTCTCCATTGTTCTTTCCAGCAGATTTGATGTACAGGTCTCTCCAGGCCGAGATTCAAGGCTGCAATGAGCTGGATGTGGATGGAGAGCAAGATCAACCCTCCCCTTTAAGAACTGGCCAGCGCCAGTGTGTCTGTGTTCCATCGCTGACTGACATCACATGAGCTCCGCCAGTGCTCTGAGGTAGCGCCTCGCTTCTCGGCCTTTGCGCCTTAAGACAGGTGTGAAGCACCTGATTTAGCGCTCTGTCACCTTGATAAAAGCCAAGTTTGCAGTCAGAGGCGATAATTAGCGCCAGATGCTAATCTTTGCGCCTGGCCGATAATTGCGCCCGAAATGGGGCGATACTGAATTTCTCCCCCTATGACTATAAGATGGATGTGTGAGGTCAGGGTCGTATCTTTTGAAACAGTTAATAGGAATTATAACTTTTACAGGTCACAGTGTGCATTATTAACTAAAATGGATCCGTGTCTTTAATGAAGTGTCCGGCTGTAAAGCGGACAACTACTTACAATGGGAAAGAGGGGAGTCCGAATACATGGAGCACCTCGACTTATTTCCATGGATGTAGAATGAAAGTATTTCAATGTTTAACAGTAATAGATAAGACTTTACCCTCTGACACTCAGGTTAGTTCAGCGCAAATTATTTTCGTGTCCCGTGGAATAACTTGGACCTCTTTTGTGGTGCATTGGGTATCCCAGTCTCTGACACACTCTTGATTTAGTTGTCTCCCTCAACATGTTTTGCACCTCAGCATAGACTCCACTGGTAACACGAGCCGCTCCTCCAAACCATCATCATCTACACTCTCGAAGGGTTTTCAAAGGGCTGAGAAATTTGGCGCCCCCGTCATTCAGTCATCCGCCTCTGAATTTCCATCGGTTGCTGTGATAAAAAACAAAAGGGTTCCTCCAGTTGGCAGAACTCAAAACTTTGGTGCTCCTAGGTTACGGGTAAGAATATGCCGTACATATTTACACTGTTACCTTGCAGGTTTGTTCCTCTAAACTAGGTAGACATCAGTAACAGCAGGGAAAGTGAGAAAAAATAAAATTAAAAAGATACCTGAATGCAAGGTGTACAACTCTCAATTTACCCTTCTCGATGTCAGTGCTGCTGTCTCAAACTGCCATGCATCCTGGTTTAGCTGGGATTGTCTGTGGCCTTAACCTAATCAATGCTCCAGTTTTTATGATAAGGCAAGAGGGCTTGTCACAGCTTTCTCTCTGACACGCACATGTACACACCTATTTATTTCTGCATTCTCTTTGGTTTATTCTCTTTCACTTCTCTATTTGTCTTTCCTGTCTGCTTTTCTGAATTGCCCTTATACTTTCTATTCTGCATCTTTGTCTCTTCGCTTTCTCTCTGCATCTATGCTTTCCTGCTTCAGCTTTCATTTTCTCACATCTGCAATTTAGAGTACGTCACCATGCCTTGTTCTTTGAGAGTAAGACCTCTCCTTTTACCGTAAGGTTTTTTAGGAGGTCCATGAGAACAACATCCTGTTGGCCTTTCCTCATGGCAGCGAGCAACCCGTGCAATTGCATGGAGCCCCAAGGGCTCTATTCAGTGAAAGGACACCTACACAATGGTAATAGCTAATCCCTGATCATTTTGTCAACTATTTTTATATTACCTACTGCAAACAATCCTTTGTTTCAGGCCAAGAAGGTAGAAGCATAGAATGATACAGCACAGAAGGAAGCCATCGGCCCATCATGCCTGTGTCTGCTCTTTGATAGAGCTATCCAATTCATTCCACTTGCCTGCTCTTTCCCTATAGCTCTGTAATTTTTTTCCCTTCAAGTATTTATCCAATTCTCTTTTGAAAGTTACTATTGAATCTGCTTCCACCACCCTTTCAGGCAGTGCATTCCAGATCACAACAACTCACTGTAAAAAGATATTTCCTCATGTCGCCTCTGGTTCTTTTACCAATCACCTTAATCTGTGTCCTCTGATTACCGACCCTTCTGCCATTGGAAGCAGTTTCTCTTTATTTACTGTATCAAAACCATTCATGATTTTGAAAACCTCTATCGAATTCCCTCTTAACCTTCTCTGCTCCAAGGAGAACAACCACAGCTTCACCAGACTCTCCACATAACTGAAGTCCCTCATCCCTGGTACCATTCTAGTAAATCTCCTCTGCACCGTCTCCAAGACCTTGACATCCTTCCTAAAGTGTGGTGCCCAAAATTGAACACAATACTCCAGCTGAGGCCTAACCAGTGTTTTATAAAGGTTTAGCATAACTTCCTTGCTTTTGTATTCTATTCCTCTATTAATAAAGCCAAGGATCCCATATGCTTTTTTAACAGCCTTCTCAACTTGTCCTGCCACCTTCAAAGATTTGGGTACATACACCCCCAAGTCCCTCTGTTCCTGCACCCCTTTAAAATTGTAGCATTTAGTTCATATTGCCTCACCTCATTCTTCTTACCAAATGTATCACTTCACACTTCTCTGCGTTAAATTTCACCTGCCATGAGTCTGCCCATTTTACCAGTCTGTCTGTGTCCTCCTGCAGCCTGTTACTACCTTCCTCATTGTTTACTACATTTCTGAGTTTTGTATCACCTGCAAACTTTGAAATTATACCCAAGCCCAGCTCATTAATATATATCAAAAAGAGCAGCGGTCCTAATACTTACCCGTGGGGAACACCACTGTATACTTCCCCCCAGTCTGGAAAATAATCATTCACCACTACTCTGCTTTCTGTCTCTTAGCCAATGTTGTATCCATGCTGCCACTGTCCCTTTAATTCCATGGGGGAAAAATTGGGTTGCACCCCCTTTGGGGTGTTAACTTCGCCGGGGCGCTACTTTTAGCGCCCCAACAAAATTAGTGCCCCCGCATCCGAAATTCACCGGTAGCGCCCCAAGAGGGAGGTGGCATGCGCCATGCGCTGCGACTCATCGCCCTTCCTCCCCTTATTAAAGGGGCACTAACGGTTACCGCAGCCGCTAACCTCCTTTCGCGGGAGGCATTGGTGGCGCCTCGACCAGGCGCTAGTTGCTTTGTGCCCACTTAGGGTGCTAACGGGAGGTGCAAAGCAACCGAATTTTTAGGCCCATGGGTTTTAATTTTGCTAACAAGTCTATTATGTGGTACTTTGTCAATCGCATTTTGAAAGCAAGAAAGACTTGTATTTATATAGCGCCTTTCACGACCACTGGATATGTCAAAGCGCTTTACAGCCAATGAAGTACTTTTGGAGTGTAGTCACTGTTGTAATGTGGGATACGCAGCAACCAATTTGCGCACAGCAAGCTCCCACAAACAGCAATGTGATAATGACCAGATGATTTGATTTAGTGATGTTGATTGAGGGATAAATATTGGCCAGGACACCGGGGATAACTCCCCTGCTCTTCTTCAAAATAGTGCCATGGAATCCTCAGTTTAATGTCTCATCCGAAAGATGACATCTCCGACAGTGCAGCTCTCCCTCAGCACTGCACTGGAGTGTCAGCCTAGATTTATGTGCTCAAGTCCCTGGAGTGGGACTTGAACCCCATTTGAAATCCGTGCTGACTTTCATTTTTGAGCCCATACTTTTCTAAATGCCAATTAATTTTGTCCTGGATTAATGTCTCTAAAAGTTTCCCCACCACCGATATTAGGCTGACTGGCCAGTAGTGGCCGGTTTATCCCGCTCCCCTTTTTTAAACAGGGCTGTAACATTTACAATCCTCCAGTCCTCTGGCACCACCCCCATATCCAAGGAGGATTGGAAGATTGTGACCAGAGCCACCGCAATTTCCACCCTTACTTCGCTCAGTAACCTAGGATGCATCCTATCCGGATTGGGTGACTTTTCTACTTTGAGTACTGCCAACCTTTTAAGTACTGTCTTTATCTATTTTTGTCCAATTCAATATCGCTACTGCCTCCTCCTTTACTGCTACGTTGGCAGCATCCTCTTCTCTAGTGGAGACAGATGCAAAGTATTCACTTAGTACCTCAGCCATGCCCTCTGGTCCCTCAAGAAGATTTCCTTTTTGGTCCATAATTGACCTCAGCCTTCCTTTGACTACCCTTTTACTATTTATGTATTTATAAAAGACTTTTGGGTTCCCTTTTATTTTAGCTGCTAATCTATTCTCATACTCTCTCTTTGCTCCTCTTATTTCCTTTTTTTAGATCTCCTCTGTACTTTCTATATTCAGCTTGGTTCTCTACTGTATTATGAGCCTTTAAATTGTCATAAGCCTCCTTTATCTGTCTCATTTTAACCTCTATAGGGCTAGAAATTGGGCTCCTATGTGCTCCCGCTAGTGCATCCGAGGGGCGCTAACGGGGCGCAAATGGATTTGTGACTGGGCATGGCGATATCAATGCCTCCCGCTAAATTCGGAGGGAGTTCTACGGCGGTGGTAAGACACTGCGCCCTGATCTCCTGCGCCCGGAGATCGTGACGTCATTGCCGTACGCAGTGCCCTGGTAGCGCCCCAGATGAAAAATTCCCTCTCGTCCTCTGCTTGTGTGCCTGCTGTGAACAACGACAGATAGAGGAGACGGCTTTCAGTCGGATGTCCCCTGGAGGAGCGCTATTTAAAGGCGTCCACTTCTGGTGTAGTTTTCGTCGGCCAACAATGCTGTATTGTTAGTTTCACATAGGCAAAGAGACCTTTTGACCGATTTGAGCATTTTGCATTTTAACGAGTGTTCTGGCACATAAAGATTATTGAGTTTTTTTGAGGGGCGATTTAAAAGTGCAATATTTGGATCCTTTCATGGTGGTTGTACTGGCATAGGACCTCACCCTCCAGCGTCAACGCCGGAGGCAACTGAGGCACAGAGAAAGACTGCAAAATGTGGCCAGAGGTAGAAGGGCCAACAGGGCTCTCAACAGGAGGCATTACCCACCCAGGGTATTCCGGCAGCAGTTCTCCTACATGAATTTCACTGAGGACCAGTGTGTTAAAAGGCTTTGCTTCAGCAAGGACGTGGTCACAGAGTTCTGCCACCTCCTGCAGCCAGACCTCGAGCCTCAGATCAGGACCACCACGGCTCTCTCAGTGGCAGTCAAGGTCACCATCACCCTCAATTTCTACGCCAGTGGATCATTCCTGTGTGCGACTGGTGACATCTCCAACATCTCCCAGTTTGCCGTCCATTGCTTCATCCACCAGGTCACTGATGCTCTGTACAGAAGGAGAAGGGACTACATTTCCTTCCCCATGACCAGAGAGAAGCAGCGCCAGCGTGCATGTGGCTTTCCCAGGATAGCGCCATTGACTGCACCCACGTCGCTTTGCGGACATCTCATAACAATCCTGAGGTATTCCGTAACTACAAAGGCTACCACTCACTTAATGTGCAGTTGGTGTGCGACCACACATGGCGAATGCTGACCATCAATGCCCACTATCCTGGTAGCAGCCACGATGCCTTTATCCTGCACCAGACTGGTGTGCCAGCTCTATTCCAGCCACCACATCAAGCATCCGGCTGGCTGCTGGAAGACAAGGGCTATCCGCTCTCCACCTGGCTCGTGACTCTCCTCCGCTCTCTCCAACACTCCTGGCCAGCACTCATATAACAAGAGCCATGCTGCCATCAGGAACATCACTGAGCAGACCATTGGAGTGCTCAAGCAACGGTTCCACTGCCTTGACCGCTTGGGAGGAGTCCTCCAGTACTCGGCTGAGCGGGTGTCACTTTTCATCATTGTCTGTTGCATGCTGCACAACTTGGCCATTATGAGGGCGCAGCCATTGCCACCAGGCATAACTCCACCACCTAAGGAGGACAAGGATGAGGAGAAGGAGGAAGAAGAGGAGCAGAATGAACAGGAGGACGAGCAGCAGCGACGAAGGAGGCAGCCACTCAATCGGCGTTCTGCAAGTTCGGTCCGTGACCACCTCATCAGTCTTCATTTCCAGTGACTTCGAGTCCTCGTTGCTGAGCATGTCACCATCATTCCATCACTTTGTGATTCCATACCACACCCCAGAACTGAAATGAGACACAGCACCAAATCTGCAACTTTCCAGCAATAAATTTATCAAAAACCATTAACCACATTTAAAGAACAACAATATTGACTAATCACCCTTGTGCAAACCCTTGCCTCCCCTCTTTACAGTCCCCTTTTCTAATCTAGTGCTCCTATGTAGTGTCTCCCCAGTGGCTGCAGCAGGGCTGGTGGAAGGCTGCTGAGTGTCAGTGCCAGAGACTACAGATGGCCTTGGACGCCCTCGACCAGCTTTGGGCCCGGAAGGCCCGCTGTACACTGCACCACCTCAGGCTGGGCGGCGGCAGTCTGGGCTGGCTGGATGACAGGCGTGGCAGTGGTGGGATCAGGAATGCTGTCATCCTGAGAGAGGACAGTAGGTTCCTGTTCCACTGACCCATTCCCACTCCCACTCCCTACTATCCTCTGCACAGTGGAAATGATGGGTTCCATGGTGTGCACAGAGCCCGAGAGGCTCTCTGGCACCCTTGCCATTGCACCTATCATCTCAGTGTGCACGGCCATCACCCTTCTTGTGAACACCTCCCCATCGAGGTCCTCATCTGAGTCCTGTGCAGCAGAACTCACGTGCAAAGTCGCCCTCCGGGGAGCTGGTTCCCAAGCTACCCTTTCTCCCTGACCTTGCTGCAGTCTGCTCATCCCCGGTGCATCACCCAGTGCAGAACCCGCTACCAAACCTGCCTCTAAAGATCGCGTAGTGCCAGTATCTGAGGTGGTGCCTGCGGGTGAGAGATGCAGTGACGCGGTGCTTTGCTCCTCCTCCTCTTCTCCTTCCTCACTCTCAGTGGGGGGCTCAGGGATAGGCTGGTCATCTGGTTACTGATTATCTGGAAGCATAAAGGCACAACACTCGCGCTAAGGTGAGGGCAGGGGTGCAGGGATGGAGCAAGGAATGCAGACATTCTCAGGAGGTGGAAAGTGAGAAAGGTTTGTGGCATGAGGGGGAAGTGGGATGAGAGAAGGAGAAGGGCTGAAGTTACCATTTTTGCCCCCAACGGGGTCGACGTTGCCGATGACCACGGTATCCACCACCTGCTGCCCAATGAGTCGCAGCACTCGCTCCTCAAGGTCTGAGAGCTGCTGGAACTGCGCATCACCCCCGCCTGTTCTCTGCTGCTCCCTCCTATTGTGGGCCATCTTGGCCTGCAACAGAAACAAATATGTTTGAGTCAGAGTCCAGCTAAGTGTTTGGGAGCTTTGCCTGCCATTGTTGCATAGCTGTGATTGTAGGCAAGGCATGAGATGTGGGTGTGAGTTTGAGTCGGTGCAGATGCTTGGTGGGTGAGTGGTGGGGTGTGGCAGTTTGCTGCGTGTGCACAGACTGAGGATCAGATGCTGGTACGTAGGACCTGTTGAAGCATGTACTCACCTTGACCACCCGACTGAGGTTGTTGAATTTCTTGCGGCACTGTGTCAGGGTGTGTTCACAGAATCACAGAAACCCCCACAGTGCAGATAGAGGCCATTTCGGCCCATCGAGCCTGCACTGACACATATCCCACCCGATCCCCGTAACCCCTACACCAACACATATCCCACCCTATCCCCGTAACCCCACGTATTTAATCCCCCTAACACTAAGGGTCAATTTATCATAGCCAATCAACCTAACCCGCACATCTTTGGACTGTGGGAGGAAACCGGAGCACCCGGAGGAAACCCACGCAAACACGGGGAGAATGTGCAAACTCCACACAGACAGTCACCCGAGGCCGGATTCGAACCCGGGTCCCTGGCGCTGTGAGGCAACAGTGCTAACCACTATGCCACCACACTACTGGCCGAGACCTCCTGGGCCACTTCCCTCCATATTGCCCTGAACACCTGAGGCAATGGCCTCCTTCCAGTGGCCGGGAACAGCATTGCCCTCCTTCGCTTCACTCCAGCCACCAATGCCACGTCTATGAACCGATGAGCTCTCTCCCTGGGAGTGGGAACAGCCGTAGCCATCAGGGGATTCAGTTGCTCGCAGGTCGCCTCAAGGCCAGCAATGCTGAAAATGAGCATCTGCACAATGATGCAGCCTCCCCTTTAAGAGCTGGAAGGAACCAGTGTGAAGGATCATTGCTGAATGCATTGTACCTGAAATTCATTAGCGCTCTGCTGGTAGTGCCCCTGTAGCGCCCACTGAGGTCATTAGCGCTTGATTTAGTGCCCCACTTCCTTCTTGGGTTACTAACACCCAATTTAGTAGAAGTTCAGAATCCTTAGGAGTCGGCCGAGGACAGCGGACCTGAAAGGAGTCGGCAGCCCCAGAGAAGGCAAAGGATAAAGAGCGCGGGAGGCTGAGGACAGCGGACCTGAAAGGAGTCGGCAGCCCCGGTGAAGGCAGAGGATAATTCAGAGCAGCTGAAGACAGTTAATTTGGGAAACTGGGCCTATAAAAATGGGCTTCGCAGGGCGATCTGCACTGAGTGCGGTTTGAACAGAGTGCTGAGAGTTGGGTGAGTGAGGGAGTTAGGTGGGTGAGGAGTGGAAGGAGGCTTGCTTCGACTTTGCTTTCCCTAACTTTTCACTCTGTAGGAATTGATTCTTACTTTACACCCAGGAAAGAGTCTGAGAGAGGGAGCAGTCAAACAACAACAACAACTGCAAAACTGCTAAAGTAACGTCAAAACCAGGGAAGGAACTGATTGGTAAGTAGGACCTGGTGAGTATTTCTACAGTCCAGTCGTTAAAGTAAAAGTAAGGTCTCTAGTTTAGAGTAAGTAGTGTTTTGGATACTGCTGGGGGAGATGGTTTCTCAGGAGAATGCAGCAAGAGCCAAGTCCGTGGCACTACGAGTGGCTCAGCTGCACAGGAGGTGAGGAAAAAGAGTGGGGGAGCAATAGTAAAGTGAAGTAAGGTCCCTAGTATAATACTTTATATATAAGTAGTATATTCTTTAATTTAGGGGAAGTAAAGGGAGTAAATTAAGGGTAGGACATGGCAGGGCAGCTCGGCAGCGTGGAGTGCTCCTCCCATGCTATGTGGGAAGTCGGGGACACTTTTGGTGTCCGGGGCGAACACGTGTGTAGGAAGTGTCTCCAGCTGCAGCTACTCGAAATCCGCATTTTGGATCTGGAGCAGCGGCTAGAGTCATTGCGGATCGGAGCCCTGATTCTCGGCCTGGAGAGACCTGCTGCCACATTCTAACGCCTAGGACCATGGAGAGGGCCAGGGAGCGAGCGCAGCGGTTCAGTGAAGGGGCCTTGCAGGTTCTGGTTGGCGCGGTGGAGCGCAGGCGATCTATCCTGTTTCCGGACAGTGGCAGGAGGCTGCTGCCCAACGACTATCGCAAAGCTTGGAGGGAGGTGGCTCACAGAGTGACCTCCAGCAGCGTGGTGCCTAGGACCCCTGTGCAATGCAGGAAGAAGTTCAACGACCTCACTTGGGTCATCAGGGTGAGTACCCTTTTCAGTATCCTCTTCATCCCTGCATGTCCACCTCACTTTATGGCCAAACAGTCCTGAAAGCCCCACTGCCCAGCCCTCATCCAACACCTATGGGCCTTTCATGAAACTCACACGCACATTCAGCACTTTACTCTAAGGGCTATTCGACCATGGGAGGCAGTGCAGCCAAGATCAGGGCTTCACTCTGTAAGGGCTATTCGACCATGGGAGGCAGTGCAGCCAATATCAGGGCTTCACACTGTAAGGGCTATTCGACCATGGGAGGCAGTGCAGCCAAGATCAGGGCTTCACACTGTACTCAGAGCCCATCCTTTCTCTTGCAGGGCAAGCTGGCCCATAACAGGAGGCAGCAGCAATGGACCGGGGGAGGCCGGCCTCACCTTCAAGCCCTCACCGATCTGGAGCAGCGAGTCCAGCGGATTATGGCAGGCCGGATGATTGGCCCCGTCGCCACTGGAGATGCCGACCCCGTTCTGGACAGCAATGGTAAGGTCATCACCTTTTTGACCTCTCTCCTTCCACTTGTGCCTCACACCAGCATCCTTTGCCACTATTAAACCAATACAGTGCATTGCAGCACTCATGCCTCCCTCGCTGCCGCCCTGTCCTCACGCTAAAGCAACTCTTGTACCTCCCTGCTTTCAGATGCTGATTCACCAGGTGAGGAGGCGGGCCCTCAAGCTGCCACTGAGTGACTCTGAAGGCGAGGTGGAAGAGGAAGCCGGACCATCAGTGCCACCCTCAGCCGAGGCAGTCCATGGCCATAATGAGGACACGTCTTCCCTGGAGGGGAGCAGAGGGGAACGGTCTGAGGAGGGTGAAGCTCTGGGGCCCAGCGGGCTGCAGCAACGCGGGGGGTGTAGGGAAGCTCGGCAGCCTTCTCCCCGGAGGGAGAGTCTGGCCTCGAGTCCTGCTACAGCGAGCGCAGAAGAGGTGCGGCTCCTCGCTGAAATGAGCGCCCAGGCAGAGCACAGGCACACTGAGCTCATGGCTGCAGTGGCAAGGATGCCCGAATCCATTGAGTCACTGGCAAGGAGTGTCCAGGACTTCGGCGCAGCACTGGCAAGGAGTCTGCAGGACTTCGGCGCAGCACAGGCAGCACAGGCGGCTTCCACGCAAGTGCTTAGTGGTGCAATGCAGTCAGTGGCTGGTCTGATGCAGACGCAGATTGAAGCCACACGAGCACTGACTGCTGCCACCCTCGCTGGATCGGGCACAAATCGCCGGGGCCCTCGCCACGCTGCAGCAGGCCAGCAGTCTGTACTTCAGCAGATTGCTCCACATGCTGCAGTGCTGCCCCGTGGGAGTGCCAGTGTGTCGCCCGACCAGG
Source organism: Somniosus microcephalus (assembly GCF_052327205.1). NCBI lineage: Eukaryota > Metazoa > Chordata > Chondrichthyes > Squaliformes > Somniosidae > Somniosus > Somniosus microcephalus. The sequence goes on along the minus strand of NC_140991.1, from coordinate 242,668,309 downwards.
GAGTGGCTGTCCTCTGTCAGGATGGCAGCATTCCTGCTGCCAACACTGTCACTTCTCCACTGCAGCTGCCACCACCTGTAGGACAGGCTACTGCCGCCCATGCAGAGTTGGAGCAGTCAGCAGCCGGGCCCGCCAGGCCCAGAGCTGGTCCAGGCCGTACCTCAAGGGCATCTGCCGACTCAGTTTCTGACACTCAGCAGCCTTCCCCCAGCCTTGCTGCAGCCACTGGGGTCCCATTGCGGAGGAGCTGCAGGGTGGGAAGGGGCCAACCTCGCAAGCGAAGCAGATCACCCTCGAAGGGCAAAAAGTAGCAGGTGTGGCAAAATGCTGTTAAATTTTTTATTGAAGGCCGAGGATCATGGTCATTTTTTGGTTACTATTTTGTTCATTGTCTCCAGGTTGTGAGAGCCAGTTATGTGTCTGACTGCTTTTTTTTGGGTTTCTCTCTATTACTTTGTCATGCGGGAAGGGCACACAGTTTGTTAACTAAAGAAGTGTCTTTATTCAGAATGTGCATGTTTGCTCTTTGAACTATTTGTTGCGGAACGATTCCATTCATGTTCTTTCAATGGCACAAGCCATTCCCTCAGAGGGGGCCGAGAACCGACTTGCAATAAGCTGCTGACGGACGGCCCTTGCACTTTGTGCCTCCCTCCCGTCTTGGTGCTCCTCCTCCTCTGCTGGTGCTCCAATGTCTGGTGGCAGTGGCTGAGTCCTGAGGATTGTCAGGTTATGCAGAATGCAGCACACAACAACGAAATGGGAGACTCGCTCAGGTGAGTACTGAAGGGCTCCCCCGGAATGGTCTAGACAGCGGAACCGTTGCTTGAGCATGCCGATTGTGTGCTCAATGATGTTCCTGGTCGCTTGATGGCTCTCATTGTATCATTGAGTGGGGTCATCAGCCAGGTGCACAGAGGATAGCCCTTGTCCCCAAGAAGCCAGCTTCCTGGATGAGCCGGGGCTTCGAAAAGGTCTGCCACAGAAGTCTGGCGCAGGATGAAGGCGTCGTGGCTGCTGCCTGGAAAGCGGGCATTGACAGCGAGTATCAGCTGTCTGTGGTCACACACCAACTGGACGTTCAACGAATGGAACCCCTTCCAGTTGCAGTAATCCTCGGCATTCTCTTGCGGCGCCCGCAAAGCCACATGCGTGCAGTCAATGGCGCCCTGGACCATGGGGAAGCCTGCTATTCTTGCAAATCCCATTGCGCGCTCTTGCTGCTTGTCCAGGGTCATGGGGAAGGAAATGCACTGACGTCTCCTTTTAAAGAGGGCATTCGTGACTTGACAGATGCAGCAATGCACCGCGAACTGGGAGATATTGGCAATGTTCCCAGTAGCGGATTGGAAGGAGCCGGTGGCATAGAAGTTGAGAGCCACTGTGACCTTCACTGCCACCGACAGAGATGTCCTGCTCCTCAGTTGAGGCTGCAGATCTGGCTGAAGCAGGTGGCAGAGCTCAGTGACCACCTCCCTGCTGAATCGCAGCCTCCAAAAACACTGCTCCTCAAACATGTTGAGGTATGAGAACTGTTGGCGGAAAACCCTGGGACAGTAAGGTCTCGTGTGCCGACGCCTGTTGGCCCTCCTCCGTCTGGCCATGATTGGCACTCTCTCTCGGCGTCTCTGTGCCCTCTCAGTGTAATGGAGAAGCCTGACGTTTCCACCCATTGCAGCCCCCATAGTATGTGGCCACTCAAGGTTATACCAGTGAAAAAATAAACCAACTACAAAGCTCTGGGCTGAAGCCAGAAGTACCTCTGCGAGCGCTGACTCAATGCAGAAAGCTCTCTCCCTTTGTCTCTCTGCAAATCTCTCTCTCTCTCACAGAAGGAGTGGTCCAAAAATGGCTACCACAAAGAAGCCAGGAAGAACCCCCTTTAAATAGCGCCCCCCCAGCCCCACAGCGACTGGGAACCGTTCCAGTCAACCAGTCGCTGGGAGCGACAGGCAGAAAGGAGGGGGGCGCCACTGAATTTCCGGTTCGGGGCGCCCCAAGGGCGTTGCACCATGAAATGACGTCAGGAGCTGCACGCGCAGCTGAGCGGTGTTGCGGTTTTACGCCGCCACTAAATGTCCACTCAATTTCGCGAGAGGCGCAGGTCTTGCCGTGCCTGGGCGCTAGCCGCCTCGAGCCCCACTTATTGCCCTCTTAAGGCGCTAACGGGTGGTGCAAACAACTGAATTTCTCCCCCAAAAGATCTTGGCTCGGCAGATCGTGATGTAGAACTGGAATCAGTTTGGGTGGAGCTAAGAAACAGCAAAGGGCGGAAAACATTGCTGGGAGTTGTGTATAGACCACCAAACAGTAGTGGTAATGTAGGGCACAGTATCAATCAAGAAATTAGAAGTGTATGTAACCAGGGCAATACGATAATCATGGGGTACTTTAATCTACATATTGACTGGGCAAATCAAATTACTGTACCACTAATGGTGTGGAAGACGAATTCTTGGAATGCATGCGAGATGGTTTCCTGGATCAGTATGTGGAGGAACCAACCAGGGAACAGGCTATTCTGGATCTGGTAATGTGTAATGAGAAAGGGCTAATCAATAATCTTGTGGTAAAGGGGCCTTTAGGGACAAGTGACCATAATATGATTGAATTTTACATTAAGTTTGAGACTAATGTAGTCCAATCTGAAACTAAGGTCTTCAATCTAAACAGAGGAAACTACAAGGGTATGACGGACAAGTTGGCCCTGGTAGATTGGGAGACTACACTAAAAGGTATGAAGGTGAACATACAATGGCTAACATTCAAGCAAATAATGCATAATTTGCAGCAAACATATTCCTTTAGGGCATAAAAACCCAAAAGGAAAAGTGATCCAACCATGGCTAACAAAAGAAATTAAAGCTAGTATTAAGTCAAAGGAGGAAGCTTATAAAGTTTCCAGAAAAAGCGGTCAGCCTGAGGATTGGGATCTTTTTAGAAATCAGCAAAGGGGGACCAAGAAATTGATAAAGAAAGGGAAAATGGAATATGAGCACAAACTAACGAAAAATATAAAAACGAATTGTAAAAGCTTCTGTAGGTATGTGAAAAGGAAAAGACTGGTGAAGTCAAATGTAGGTCCTTTACAGTTAGAGACCGGAGAATTTATAATGGGGAATGAGGAAATGGCACAGAAATTAAATAAATATTTTGTTTCTGCTTTAACGGAGGAAGACACAAAAAACCTCCCAGAAATATGAGAAAATCAAGGGTGTGGCGAGAATGAGGAACTTAAAGAAATTATTATTAGTTAAAAAACAGTACTAGTGTGGCGGTACTACCGAGTGTCCCTTACTTATAATATACAACAGCACGGTGGCATAGTGGTTAGCACTGTTGCCTCACAGCGCCAGGGACCCGGGTTCGAATCCGGCCCCGGGCGACTGTCTGTGTGGAGTTTGCACATTCTCCCCGTGTTTGCGTGGGTTTTCTCCGGGTGCTCCGGTTTCCTCCCACAGTCCAAAGATGTGCGGGTTAGGTTGATTGGCCATGATAAATTGACCCTTAGTGTTAGGGGGGTTAAATACGTGGGGTTACGGGGATAGGGTGGGATATGTGTTGGTGTAGGGGTTACAGGGATCGGGTGGGATATGTGTCGGTGCAGGCTCGATGGGCCGAAATGGCCTCTATCTGCACTGTGGGGTTTCTGTGATTCTGTGATTCTGTGATAATTCCCTTTAACTTTACTATGTATGTATATAACTTACCTGTTTGGGCCGTTGCCCCTTTAACTTACCTGTTTGGGCCGTTGCCCCTTTAAGGACGCGTCCTAATGCACTGACATCACGTCACGCATCACGTGACGTACACGCGGCGGCCGCCGGTCTGGCTCGGCCTCCCGTAATGGCCGCCGGCACAGCTCGGCCTACCGCACCCGCGACTTCGGCCGCAACGGCCAGCCACAGTACCGGGCAAACGCGTCGACGTTGCGATGCGGGTCATGTGACCGCCCAAGCGCGGGCAAACGCGTCGACACCACGACGCAGGTCACGTGACCAACCAAGCGTGGGAAAACGCGACTGAGCGTGATGACGTCATCACGCAATCCACAGCACTGCGAACTCAGTCCTCATGGCGTCCCCGCTGGGACAACACGTACCTGCTGGCTCTCCTGCATCCATCTGTATCGTCGCTGTATTTCTGCATTAAAGAACTTATTTATTGTTCTCCTGAAGTCGAACTCAATTATTTAGTAGCCAATTCGTCCAATACCTACCTAGATGAACACGAATCGCTACTAGCAAAATTAATGGGACTAAAAGTCGATAAATCCCAAGGACTGGATGACCTACATCCTAGGGTTTTGAAAGAGGTGGCCATTGGGATAGTGGACACATTGGTTGTCATCTTCCAGAATTCTATAGATTCTGGAACGGTTCCTGCAGATTGGAGGAGAGCAAATGTAACCCTGCTATTTAAGAAAGGAGGGAGAGAGAAAACGGGAAACTACAGACCTGTTAACCTCACATCAGTAGTTAGGAAAATGTTGGAATCTATTATAAAGGATGCAATAACTGGGCACTTAGAAATTAATAGTAAGATTGGGCAGAGTCAACATGGATTTATGAAAGGGAAATCCTGTTTGACAAACCTATTGGAGTTCTTTGAGGATGTAACTAGTGGAGTAGACAAAGGGGAACAGGTAGATGTGGTGTATTTGGATTTTCAGAAGGCCTTCGATAAGGTCCCACACAAGAGGTTGGTGAACAAAATTAGGGCACATGGAATTGGGGGTAATATACTAACATGGATTGAGAATTGGTTAACAGACAGAAAACAAAGAGTAGGGATAAATGGGTCTTTTTCAGGATGGCAGGCTGTGACTAGTGGGGTAGGGCAAGGGCCGGTGCTTGGGCCCCAGCTATTCACAATCTATATCAATGATTTGGATGAGGGGACTAACTGTAACATTTCCAAATTTGCTGATGACACAAATCTAGGTGCCAGTGTCAGTTGTGAAGAGGGTGTGAAGAGGCTTCAAGGGGATCTTGACAGGCTCAGTGAGAGGGCGAGAACATGGCAGATGGAATATAATGTGGATAAATGTGAAGTTATCCACTTTGGTAGAAAAAACAGAAAGGCAGAGTATTTCCTAAATGGTGAAAGATTGGGGAATGCAGATGCTCAAAGGGCCCTGGGTGTCCTTGTACATGAGTTACTGAAAGTGAATGTGAAGGTGCAGCAAGCCATTAGGAAGGCAAATGGTATGCTGGCCTTCATTACAAGGGGATTTGAGTACAGGAGTAAAGAAGTCTTACTCCAATTATATAGGGCCTTGGTGAGACAATGCCTGGAGTACTGTGTACCATGTTGGTCTCCTTACCTAAGGAAGGATATACTTGCCATAGAGGGAGCGCAACGAAGGTTCACAGGATTGATTCCTGGGATGGCGGGACTGTTGTATGAGAAGAGATTGAGTAAACTAGGCCTGTATTCTCTTGAATTCAGAAGAATGAGAGGGGATCTCATTGAAGCATTCAAAATTATCATAGGGCTTGATAGGGAGAATGCTGGGAGAATGTTTCCCTTGGCTCGGGAGTCTAGAACCAGGGGCCACAACCTCAAGATAAAGGGTAGGCCATTCATGACTGAGATAAGAAGAAATTTCTTCACACAGAGGGTGGTGAATCTTTGGAATTCTCTACCCCAGAGGGCCGTGGAGGCTCAGTCATTGGGTATATTCAAAACAGAAGTCGATAGATTTCTGACTAGTAAAGGCATCAAGGGTTATGGCGATAGGGCCGGTGAATGGAGTTGAGGCAGAAGATTAGCCATGATCTCATTGAATGGTGGAGCTGGCTCGAAGGGCCGAATGGCCTACTCCTGCTCCTATAATTTCTTATGTTCTTATGTTCTTAGCGCCTGGTGCTAAATTTTCAAAATTTCAAAAGTTAGCGCCCCAAACGGGCCGATACCCAATTTCACCCCCTATATCTTTAGTCATCCAGGGAGCTCTAGCTTTGGATGCGTTTCCTTTCCTCCTCATAGGAATGTGTCTACTCTGTACACAAACCAGCTTTGCCTACCAATTTTTGATTCCAATCCACCTGGGCTGGATCTCTTTTCAACTCACTGAAGTTAGCCCTCCTTCTGTTAAGTAATTTTAGGCTTGATTGTATCTTGTCCTTTTCCATAACTATTGTAAACCTGATGCTATTATGATCACTATTCTCCAAATGCTCTTCCACTGAAACATACACTACTTGCCCCATTTAGTTCCCCAGAACTAGATCCAGCACTGCTTCCTTCCTCGTTGGGCTGGAAACACACTGATCAAGAAAGTTCTCTTGTACACATTTCAGGAATTTCCCCCTTTGCCCTTTACACTGTTACTATCCCAGTCTAGATTAGGATAATTGAAGTCCCCCATTATCACTACTCTGTAGTTCTTGCATCTTTCTGTAATTTTCCTGGTAATGTGTTCCTCTATATCCTTCCCACTATTTAGTGGCCTATAGTATACAACCAGTAGTGTAATAGCTCCTCTATTGTTACTTCATTCTAACCAAATAGACTCTTTGACCCCTCAACTACATCATTCCTCTCCAGTGCTACAATAGTTTCTGTGATCAGTACAGCCACCTCTCTTCTACTTTTCCTTCCCTATTTTGCTGAATACCTTTAGCCAGGAATATTAAATCCACAATCCTTCTTTGAACCAGGTCTTTGTTATTACCACTATTTCATAGTCCCATGTGGTGACTTGTGCCTGCTGCTCACCAACCTTATTTACCACGCTGCATGCAACATCTGCAGTATTTTGCTATCGTATTAGACTGCTTCATGTTTGCCTGCTGTCCTATTTCTGAACTATTCTTTACTCTAGTGCTATTTGCCTCTCCCAGTCCTCTGTGCACATTGTTTCCTCTCTCTAATGTTTCATCCTGGTGCTCATCCCCCCCGCCAAAACTAAACTAAAATGACAGGGGTTTGGGAACCTGTGGAGGGAGACAGAGGAAAGATAGAAGCAAAAGACAGGAAGGAGAAAAGCAAAAGTGGCAGTCAGAGAAATCAAGGGTTTAAATCAAACATGGCCACAGTAAATAATAATTCTAAAAGGTCTAAGAGTGTTAAAAAAAACAAGCCTGAAGGCTTTGTGTCTTAATGCGAGGAGCATTCGTAATAAGGTGGATGAATTAGCTGCGCAAATAGATGTAAACGGACATGATATGATTGGGATTACGGAAACATGGCTCCAGGGTGACCAAGGCTGGGAACTCAACATCCAGGGGTATTCAATATTCAGGAAAGACAGGCAAAAAGGAAAAGGAGGTGGGGTAGCATTGCTGGTTAAAGAGGGGATTAACACAATTGTAAGGAAGGATATTAGCTCTGATGATGTGGAATCTGTATGGGTAGAGCTGAGAAATACCGAGGGCAGAAAACATTAGTGGGAGTTGTATACAGACCCCCAAACATTAATGCACAGGTTGGGGATGGCATTAAATGGGAAATTAGAGACGCGTGCAATAAGGGCACAGCAGTTATCATGAGTGACTTTAATCTACATATAGATTGGGCTAACCAAATTAGTAACAATACTGTGGAGGAGGAATTCCTGGAGTGTATACGGGATGGTTTCCTGGACCAATATGTCGAGGAACCAACTAGAGATCAGGCCATCTTAGACTGGGTATTATGGAATGAGAAAGGAATAATTAGCAATCTTGTTGTGCGAGGCCCCTTGGGGCGGAGCGATCATAATATGATAGAATTCTTCATTAAGATGGAGAGTGAAGTAGTTGACTCAGAGACTAGGGTCCTGAATTTAAGTAAAGGAAACTACAATGGTATGAGGCGCGAGTTGGGTAGGATTGATTGGGGAATGTTACTCAAAGGGTTGACAGTGGATAGGCAATGGCAAACATTTAAAGATCACATGGATGAACTACAGCATTTGTTCATCCCCGTTTGGCATAAAAATAAAACAAAAAAGGTGACTCAACCGTGGCTAACAAGGGAAATTAGGGATAGTATAAGATCCAAGGAGAGGATATATAAATTGGCCAGAAAAAGCAGCAAACCTGAGGATTGGGAGCAGTTTAGTATTCAGCAAAGGAGGACAAAGGGATTAATTAAGAAGGAGAAAATAGAGTATGAGAGTAAGCTTTCAGGGAACATAAAAACTGACTGTAAAAGCTTCTATAGATATGTGAAGAGAAAAAGATTGGTGAAGTCAAGCGTAGGTCCCTTGCAGTCAGAATCAGGGGAATTTATAATGGGGAACAAAGAAATGGCAGGCCAATTAAATACATACTTTGTTTTTTTCTTCATAAAGGAGGACAGAAATAACCTCCCAGAGATGTCGGGGAACATAAGGTCTAATGAGAGGGAGGAACTGAATGAAATCAGTATTTGTAGGGAAATGGTGTTAGGGAAATTGATGGGATTGAAGGCCGATAAATCCCTAGGGCCTGATAATCTACATCCTAGGGTACTTAAGGAAGTTGCCCTAGAAATAGTAGATGCATTGCTGGTCATCTTCCAAAATTCGATATACTCTGGAACAGTTCCCATGGATTGGAGGGTAGCTAATGTTTCCCCACTATTCAAAAAAGATGGTAGAGAGAAAATGGGGAATTATAGACCGGTAAGCCTGACATCAGTAGTGGGGAAAATGCTAGAGTCCATTATAAAGGATGTAATAGCAGAGCACTTGGAAAACGGTGACAGGATCGGACAAAGTCAACATGGATTTACAAAAGGTAAATCGTGCTTGACTGGAATTTTTTGAGGATGTAACTGGTAGAATAGATAAGGGAGAACCAGTGGATGTGGTGTATTTGGACTTTCAGAAGGCTTTTGATAAGGTCCCGCATAAGAGATTAGCGTGTAAAGTTAAGGCACATGGGATTGGGGGCAATGTACTGACTTGAATAGAGAACTGGTTGGCAGACAGGAAGCAAAGAGTTGGAATAAATGGCTCTTTTTCCGAGTGGCAGACAGTGACTAGTGGGGTACCGCAGGGATCGGTCCTAGGACCCCAGCTATTCACAATGATCTAGACGAGGGAACTAGATGTAATATCTCCAAGTTTGCAGCCGACACAAAGCTGGGTGGGCGTGTGTGCTGTGAGGAGGATGCCGTGAAACTCCAGTATGATTTGGACAGGTTGGGTGATTGGGCAGATGCATGGCAGATACAGTATAATGTGGATAAATGCGAGGTTATCCACTATGGTGGCTAAAACAGGAAGGCAGATTATTATCTGAACGGCAATAGATTGGGAGAAGGGGAAGTGCAACGAGACCTGGGTGTCCTTGTGCACCAGTCATTGAAGGTAAGTATGCAGGTGCAGCAGGCGGTTAAGAAGGCAAATGGTATGTTGGCCTTCGTAGCGAAAGGGTTTGAGTACAAGAACAAGGATGTCTTGCTGCAGTTGTACAGGGCCTTGGTGAGACCACACCTTGAGTATTGTGTGCAGTTTTGGTCGCCCTATTTGAGGAAGGATGTTCTTGCCATGGAGGGAGTGCAGCAAAGATTCACCAGACTGATACCTGGGATGGCAGGAATGACATATGCGGAGAGATTGGGTCGATTGTGCTTCTACTTGCTGTAGTTTAGAAGAATGAGAGGGGATCTCATTGAAGCTTATAAAATTCTAACAGGACTAGACAGACTAGATGCAGGAAGGATGTTCCCGATGGCGGGGGAGTCCAGAACCAGGGGTCACAGCCTAAGGATTAGGGGTAAGCCATTTAGGACAGAGATGAGGAGGAATTTCTTCACCCAGAGAGTGGTGAACCTGTGGAATTCTCTACCACAGAAGGCAGTAGAGGCCAATTTATTAAATATATTCAAGAAGGAGTTAGATATATTTCTTAAGGCTAAAGGGATCAAGGGATATGGGGAGAAAGCAGGGACAGGGTACTGAATTTGAATGATCAGCCATGATCTCATTAAATGGCAGAGCAGGCTCGAGGGGCCGAATGGCCTACTCCTGCTCCTATCTTCTATATTTCTATAAATGAATTTAAACCCTCCCCCACAGTACTAGTTAACAACCCCACAAGGACATTGGTCCCAGCTCTGTTGAGGTGCAACCCATCCGCCTTGAACCTTCTGCCCCAGTCTCATTCCAGACACTTGAACACATAATCTAGGCTGACATTTCAGTGCAGTACTGAAGGAGTGCTGCACTGTCAGAGGTGCTGTCTTTCACATGACACATTAAATCGAGGCCACATCTGCCCTCTCAGGTGGACATATAGGGCTAGATTTTCAGTTGCTTGCGCCAGCAGTTAGCGCCTTAAGAGAAGTGATTTTCGGGCGCTATGCGTGTAGCGCCCGGGCGCAGCGCAGTTTGCGCCCCGCCCCAAATTAAGTTGCCCGTTAGCGCCGGCGCAAAGTTTAGCGGCCGCCCGGATGCGCGCGCAGAAAATGACGTCACATCCTCGTGCAACGCCCTTTGGCCGCCCCGAATACAAACTTCAGTCGGACCGCCCGATTGTGCGGCTGGCGTCCAGAGCGTTTGTAAAATGGAACGCAACACACCCTGGGGAGCGCAAATTAAAGGGCCCTCCTCCTGCACTATAATGGAAGGATCCAGTGTGTTCTGAATGGTGTATTTATGTTTCCGGCCTCCTCCTCCTCCTCCTCCTCCTCCTCCTCCTCCTCCTCCTCCTCCTCCTCCTCCTCCTCCTCCTCATCTTTTCCCCCCCAGACTCTGCCTTTGCAAAAAACACATGCACCCTTCCCCTTTAAGAGCTCACTGGCACCAGAGTGTCTGCCGTGCGCTGCGCCCGAGCTCGGGCGCAGCGCTCTGCACCGCCAGCTTAGCGCCTAAAGATAGTAGTGGAACGCCTCTTTTAGCGCTCCACCAACCTCTTAGGGCAAAGCCACTGAATTTCCGGCAACGGGGTGCTACTTTGGGGCGGGCGCTAACTTCAGGCGGGCGCTAAGGTTAGCGCCCCAAAACTGTCTATACTGAAAATCTAGCCTAAAGGATCCTATGGTACTATTTCGAAGAAGCGCAGGAGAATTAACCCTGATATCCTGGATAATATTTATCCCTCAACCAACACCTAAAACAGATTATCTGGTCATTATCACATTGCTGTTTGTGGGACCTTGCTGTGCACATATTGGTGCCGCATTTCCTACATTACAACAGTGACTCCACTTCAGGTATCAGGTTTGATCGATAGTTAGTGCTCATTTAGCTGCTCTCAACTAGGTTGGCAGGAGAGGTGATACAATTGACCCCAGAGCCTCTGGATTACAGAGGGAAAAACAGCAGGTTTTCCTGCTCTTTTTTCATTAATCTCTGCTGATAAAACATGGGTGTGGACATCAATTGGCCCTAATTGTGGTATCTCCCGCTGACCCTCCCATCCGTCTCCCACCCCGCTCTTTCCTGCCATCTGGTAAATAGAGCAAGTAGGATCTTGAACTGTGTAGGCAGAGGAACACAGCACAAATCTCAGGAAGTGATTGAGTTTGTACATAGTGCCCGTCTTGCACAACCTGGAGTACTGTGGGCAGTCTGGTCACCATATTATGAGAAGGATATCCAGACATTGGAGATAATGCAGTGGAGGACAATTAAATTTGTAGTTAGGATTAGGTACCTGAGTTATACGGAGAGGCTGCAGAAGCTGGGAATGTTTATGCTTGAACAAAGAAGGTTCGGGTGATCTTATTCAAGAATGTAAATGGTATGGACAAGATAAATGTTAGCGTGTTTAGCATAGTCACAAACCCTGCAACAAGAGGGCATAGCCTAAAACTTATAAGTGGAAGGGTGAAAAGACAGTTTAGATTTAACTGTTCTACGCAGAGGCTGGTTTATTTATGGAATGAATTTCTAGGGAACGTATAAGCATTGTCTGTTTCAGCAAATTCAAGAGCTGGATAAGTAGCATTGAGAGAGAGGTATGAGAAGTATGTGGGACACTATATTTCTTAGAGATTAGGACTGGCCAGATGGATTGCACTGATTTTCTATCACCTTCTTGGGGTGATTACCGGTATCTACAGATAGGGGATGCCTTCCCCAAATATTAAAAGGACCCTGTCCACTAGATTTGGGATGGGGTCAACAGCCTTTCCCAGTGGCAGCCAGAAGTCCTACCCTGCAACACCTCCAGCAGATAAAGTGGCAACCCTGCAATTTGGAGTCTCAGTGCCTAAGCTCACACATGAATAATGATTAATTGGGCGATGTTTTTGATGACTGGTGCAAAGGGTGCTGTACCCCCAACAAGAAATCTTTAGGAGAGGAAGTGGGAGAACTGGTGAGAAAAAAAATTACAAAAAAGAAACAAAGAATTAGCTCAACTTAGGGCATGGTGTGATTAAATATCTCCACAGATCTCTGAAACTTCTATTCATAATAAGTTACAGGAGGACATTAATAAACTTGCAGAATGAGCATATAATTGGCAAATGAAGTTCAACACAGATAAATGTGAGGTATTACATTTTGGTAGGAAGAATAGGGAGGTCACTTATCACTTGGAGGGTGCGAGTCTAGGTGGGGTAGAGAAACAACGGGATCTCAGAGTCCAAATACACAAATCACTAAAAGTTGCGACGTAGATTAGCAAGGCCATAAAAAAAGCAAACCAAGCACTAGGGTTTATATCTAGTGGTATAGAATTGAAAAGTAGGGAAGTTACGCTAAACCTGTATTGAACGTTGGTTACACCACACTTTAGAGTACTGCGTGCAGTTCTGGTCGCCATATTAAAAAAAGGATATAGAGGCACTGGAGAGGGTGCAGAGAAGATTTACAAGGATGATACCAGAAATGCAAGGGTATACATATTAGGAAAGGATGAACAGGCTGGATCTCTTTTCTCTTGAAAAAAGAAGGCTGAGGGGTGACCTAATAGAGGTCTTTAAAATTATGGAAAATTTTGATAGAGTGGATACAGCAAGAATGTTTCCACTTGTGGGAAAGAGCATAACTAGAGGCCATCAATATAAGATATTCATCAAGAAATCCAATGGGGAATTCAGAAGAAACTTCTTTACCCAGCGAGTGGTGAGAATGTGGAACTCGCTACCACAGGGAGTGGTTGAAGCGATTAGTATGGATGCATTTAAGGGGAGGCTAGACAAGCATATGAGGCAGAAGGGAATAGAGGGTTATGCTGATAGATTTAGATGAGGAAAGACAGGAGGAGGCTCGAGTAGAGCATAAACGCCGGCATGGACTGGTTGGGCCGAATGGCCTGTTTCTGTGCCGTATATCCTATGTAATCCTCTGTACAATCTGCCTGTCCGCTACAGTTATAGAGTCATGGGGGAGAAATTGGGTATAGCCCCGTTTGGGGTGTTAGAATTGGCGCTGCGCAAATTTTATCGCCAGGCGCAACTTATCACCACCTCGAGCGATATTGGGTTGCTGCGCCCCTGAAGGTGATTGCGGCGTTGATTCAGGCGCTGCACGGGAGTCTTAAGGCGCTAACCTGGCGGCGCTACTCAATATGTCAGCGGCCGGGCGCAGCGCAGGTGCTGTCAATAATCGATTACCCCGAGACATGCTGGCGCCGGCCAGCTCTTAAAGGGGCGGGTCAATTAGGAGCAGCAGCCACACTCTGCGCCTTGTAGGCCTCAAAATCGGCGCTGTGCTTTCTGTGGCGTTCCAAACTTTGAACATATGGAGAGGGTGAGGCAGAGAGCGGAGCGCTTTACCGATGGGGAATTGGATGCTTTGGTTGGCGAAGTGGCGCGCCGGCGAGCTGTGCTGTACCCCGACAATGGCAGGAGGCCTCATCAGAGCGAGTACCGCAGGGCTTGGAGGGAAGTTTGTCAAAGAGTCACCTCAACCAGCGTGGTGGCCAGGACTCCTGTGCAATGCAGGAAGAAGTTCAACGACCTCACTCGGGTCATTAGGGTGAGTGACTTTTTTGCCATCTTCTTCATCCCTCCATCTGCACCTAACATTATGGCCAGAGGGTGCGCGAAACCCCAATGGCCATCTGTCAGCCAGCACCCATAGCCCTTTCTGGAAACACACACGCACATTCAGCTCAATGCATAATGGAAGGGCTATTCTACCATGGGGGGCATGTGATGTCAGCTCAATGCATAATGGAAGGGCTATTCGACCATGGGGGGCATGTGATGTCAGCTCAATGCATAATGAAAGGGCTATTCTACCATGGGGGCATGTGATGTCAGCTCAGGCCAGCATGTTTCATCACTTCCCGTCCTTTCTCCTGCAGGCCAAGCTGGCCAGGAACCGGAGGGAGCAGCTTCGCACCAGAGGAGGCCCTCCTCAGCTGCAGACACTGACGGACCTGGAGGAACGAGTCCACCAGATTGTTGGAGGCCGGATGACTGGTCCTATCACCACTGGAGCTGCCGACCCCATTGTGCACAGCGATGGTAAGGTCATCACCTTTTTGAACTCTCTCCTTCCACTTCTTCCCCCCACCAGCATGCTTTTTCACTCTGGACCCATGTCAGAGCATTGCAGCACTCATGCATCCCTTGCTGCCACCCTGTCCTTTCGCTAAAGTCACTCTTCAACCTCCCTGCTTTCAGATGCTGCATCACCAGCTCGGGAGCCGGGCCCTCAAGCTGCCACTGCCACTGACTCCAGAGGCGATGAGCAGGAGGAAGCTGAACCATCCCTGCCACCCTCAGGCGAGCCAGCCCCTCTGCAGACTGGGGAGACTACTTCCTTGGAGGGGAGCAGGGGGGAATGCTCTGAGGAGGAAGCAGTTCCAGGAACCAGCGGGCTGCAGCAACGCAAGGGGGGTGGGAAGCTCGGGGACCGTCTCCCCGGAGGGCGAGTCAGGCTGCAAGTACTGCTGCACAGCGCGCAGAAGAGGTGCGTTCCCTCGCAGAAATGAGCGCCCAGGCTCGACTCAGGCACACTGAGCTCATGGCTACAGTGGCAAGTGTTAAGTCTGTGTGTTCTAGTTATTGTTAATAAGAATCACTGCACACAGACCACAAGAATAAATTCAACAGGTCTTTACTAGTCGAAGGTCAGGCTGAACTGCCCAATAAATCATTACACAGCACTTATATACTGGTGTGGTCACCACCGGTATTACAGTATACAGCAGCCAAGATAAAGTAGTGCATCTCTTAAAATAGTTCACCACAATCCTCCCTTTTTAGCTTAACAGTATATATTCCCCATTTAACATAACATAATAACATATATACACAACTTCACATAAAAACAGTTCACAGATTCAGTCTCTGAGGAGGCCTCCTGATCCGAGACGGAAAACGCCTTTCAGGGGTCTCTGGTTCTTGTTGCTGGGGTGACTCATCTAGTTGATCCCCTATGGATAGGACACCATCATCAGGTATATTCACTTCTGAGGTAGATGCTTCAGGTTCACTAACTTCCTCCACGGTTGTCTCTGTCGTAACCATGGGCTCGACCCTTGTTCTCGATCCCACCAGTTGGTCAGCATGACGTCGCATTACGTTTTCACCAACATCTACCGTGTACATCAGGGGTCCTTGTCTGGCCCGAATTGTTCCAGATTGCCATTTCTCGTTTTTATAGTCCCTGGCTAACACCGGTTGTCCTATTTCAAAACTCCGAGTGGGCTTGTTATTGATATGCTGGAACTGTTTGTTTTCGACTTCCCTCCGCACATTAGGTTTTAACATGTCCAACCTGGACCGCAACCTCCTGTTATAGAACATCATGGCAGGACTTTGGTTTGTTGTTGCATGGGTGGCGTTTCGATATGCCAGTAGGAAATTGTCCACCTTGCGTTGCAGTGGAATCTGATCTTCGCTCATGGCCTTTATTGCCTTTTTGAACGTCTGTACAAACCTCTCGGCCAGCCCATTCGTAGCTGGATGATATGGGGCAGAGGTATAATGTTTCACCCCATTCTTCTTCAGGAATTTCTGGAATTCCTCTGACACGAACTGTGGTCCGTTGTCTGAACATATTTGCTCTGGCAATCCATTTCTTGCAAATATCGTTCTTAGCACCGCGATCGTCTTCTCCGAGGTAGTGGTAGTCATTTTAATCACTTCTGGCCATTTAGAATGTGCGTCCACCGCAATTAAAAACATGGAGTCCATGAATGGACCAGCAAAGTCAATATGTACACGTTGCCATGGGGTTGAAGGCCATTCCCATGGATGCAGCGGTGCAATTGGAGGTGCATTTTGGACTTTTTGGCACCCTGAGCAGCTTTTCGTCAGATCCTCTATCTGTTGGTCGATACTCGGCCACCACACATAAGCCCTAGCAAGGCTTTTCATCTTGACTCCCCCCAGATGACCTTCATGTAGTTCTTTTAGAACTCTCTCTCTTAACTTAGGAGGGATAATCACCCTTGTTCCATACATCAATGTTCCCTGACAGATGGACAGCTGTTCTCGTCTTGCTGAGAATGCCGGTAACAGTGGATCACCATGGGCTGGCCATCCCTTTACTGTCAATTCGTAGGCCCGGGACAGTGTCGGGTCATTCCTAGTCTCCCTTTCAATATTTGCATTGGTGACAGGTAAACATTCGATGATGGTCGAGTGAAATAACTCCACCGGGTCAACCGTCGGTGCCTCCTCCTCAGTAGGTAGTGGCAGGCGCGACAGCCCATCAGCATTACCATGCTGCTTTGTACCTTTGAATTCTATCTGATATTGATGTGCCCCTAGGAAAAGGGACCATCTCTGGAGCCTCTGTGCTGTCATCACCGAAACACCCTTCTTAGGGTTAAAAATGGATACCAACGGCTGGTGGTCTGTCAGCAGTGTAAACTTCTGGCCCTGCAGGTAATGATTAAACTTCTTTACTCCCCACACAAGGCTGAGAGCCTCCCTATCTATCTGAGCATAATTGCGCTCAGCGGAGGTCAATGATCTGGATGCAAATGCGACTGGCCTTTCCAAGCCATTTGGCAACTTGTGTGAGAGTACTGCTCCAATACCATAAGGAGAAGCATCACAAGCTAAACGAATAGGTAGCGTTGGGTTGAAGTGAGCCAACACTTCCTCTGAGGTGATCAATGCCTTGCTTTTGCGAAAGGCCTTCTTACAGTCCTCGCTCCACTTCCATGGTACTACTTTCTGCAAAAGAGCGTTCAGCGGGTGCAGCACCGTGGATAGATTTGGCAGAAACTTATGGTAATAGTTAATCAACCCTAGGAACGACCTCAACTGGGATACATTTTCCGGAGCGGGAGCCTTCACAACAGCTTCGATCTTGTCAGGTGACTTGTGCAGCCCCTCCTGGTCAATGACATGACCACAGTACGAGATCCGTTTCTGAAAGAACTCACATTTCTGGCGATTAACTCGAAGTCCATATTCCTTCAATCTGGTGAGCACCAGTTTCAAATTTGCAAGGTGTTCCTCATCGTCATCTCCTGTAATCAGGATATCGTCCAAGTAACATTGAGTGCTTGGAATTCCCTGTAATACCTGCTCCATGGCCCTCTGCCAAATTGCTGGAGCCGAAGCCGCTCCAAAAACCAGTCTATTATATCGATACAAGCCTCTGTGCGTGTTGATTGTGAGATACTGGCGCGACTCTTCCTCAACTTCCATCTGTAAGTACGCTTGCGCCAGGTCTATCTTGGTGAAGTGTTTCCCGCCAGACAATGAAGCAAAGATATCCTCAATCCGCGGAAGCGGATATTGCACCGTGTGAAGCACCGGATTAACCGTGATCTTCAAGTCTCCACAGATGCGGACCTTCCCCGGTTCCCCTGGCTTGTTACTCGATGAACGCTTCATGACGGGAACAATGGGCGTGGCCCACTCACTCCAGTCCACCTTAGACAGTACTCCTGAACGTTCTAGCCCTTCCAGCTCAGCTTCCACAGCAGGTCGTATCGCATAAGGTACCGGTCTGGCTTTGAAAAATTTTGGGTTTGCATGTTCTGCAATCTTGATTTTTGCTGTAATTCCTCTCAGTGTTCCCAGTCCCTCTTTAGCCTCATCCAATATTCTGGACAATCGTTCAGGTTTGACATCTTTTTTTCCGGAATCTACCGTTATTGCTTTTAGGGAGTGCCAGTCCATATTTATTTTCCTGATCCACTCCCGTCCCAGAAGTGGTGGACCTCCCTCAGGTAGTAAATATATGTCCATTCCTTGGTGTTCTTTGCCCTTGTGTACCACCTTGACTTTTATCTTTCCGATGGGGTATACTCTTTGCCCCGTGTATGTCTGCAATACTATCTCCGTATCCCGTAGGAGAATATGTGTGAATAACCTTTTGTAATCTTGCTTATTCATGACCGTCAACGCCGATCCGGTGTCCAATTCCATCTTCACTTGGACTCCTGCTATCTGAAGTGTGACCCAGATAGTTTGTAGGTCAGCTTCCTTACTCACATTGTGAATTCTCAGACTACCCAGTTCCTTGCTGTTGGAGTCTGAATCCGAATTCTGTTCATCCGAACTCTTCTCAGCCACCTTATGTACCTTTCTGCACTTTTCCTGTGGTGACTTTTTGTTGCTGGTCTTCTTTCCTGACTGGCATACTTTAGCTATGTGACCAAGCTTGCCACATTTTCTACATTCCTGATTTTTAAACCAGCATTGGTTCTGATCGTGTGTTGTCTTTCCACAACGATAACGTTTCGCTGTACCCAAAGCCATTTGATCTACGCTGAGTACCGCTGCCTTCAGCTGCATTTCCACAGTGCCTCTCGCTGCGGCTTCGTGCGATGCTGCAATAGTAACAGCCTTATCAAGTGTAAGATCATTCTCTTCAAGCAGCCGCTTTTGTGTTCCTTCTTTCGACAATCCACACACGAATTTGTCTCTCAGTGCCTCTGTCAGTCTTTCCCCAAACTGACAGTATTTCGCTAGCTTACGCAGTTCAATTAAATACTCCGCGTTGCTTTCCTCTTTCAGTTGCGTTCTCGCATAAAATTTAAATCGTTCCGCTAACATCAGCGGTGTGGGGTTCAAATGATTTCTCAGGACAGCAACAATATTAGCGAAAGCCTGATCCGCCGGTTTAGCTGGTGATAGAAGATGCTTCAATAGCCCGTATGTCTTCGCACCCATTGAGTTTAGTAAGGTTAGTGCTTTATCTTCATCTGATATTTTATTTGCCTTACAATAAATCTCTATGCGTTCTACATACGTGGCCCAATCTTCAACATCGGCATCGAAATCGTTGATGTTACCATGCTTAGGCATCCTCACAATCTTCTTGAGAAACAAAAAGAAATTTTTCTTTTATTTTTATTTTTTTTTTTCAAAATGGCGGTTTCCCGCGCTTGTCTTCTTCCCCCGCCTACGAAAATGGCGGCTTCCCACGTTTGCCTTTCTCCCCCGCTGGCTGTAATGGCGATTGCCGTATTGCTGCGTTCACCCTCCCCAACGGTTCTCAAATCGTGCCTCCCAGCCCCTCTTGCAGTCCGGTCCTTTCCCCCGGCTGCGGCTGAGTTCTCCGCGGTTTTTTATTTTTATTTTCTCCCGCGCCTCGCGGCCTCGGTAGCTGCCTGGCCTTTTTCCCCGGTCGTGGTCGAGCTCTCTCTTGACGCTGTTGCGTCTCCCAGCCCGCTTGCAGCCCGGTCTTTTACACCGGCTGCGTTTGCATTCACCGTGGCTCCCGTGCCTTACGCTGCCCCAGTCTCAGCGCCTCTGGCCCCGACTTCTGCCCGGCTCTTTTCCCCGGCCGTGGTCGAGTTCTCCGCCCTTATATCCTCCGTTTTTCCCTCCCCTACTTCACAGCCAACGTGGCCGACTTGCTGCTCGTCGCTGATCGGCTTACCCACGACCGTGGTAGAAGGGATGATCACTGCCTGTTGCTGATGGAAGGCTTCGTGTCAGGATTCTTCCTTGCTCTTCAGACCTGAGTCTTTTCTCAGCAGGATGATGAGGGCGGATGCCTCTTCTCGACGCCCGTTAAACTGCCTTGGATATATCTCTGCCGCAGGGTAAGATCGTCATCGTCGCCACTGTTAAGTCTGTGTGTTCTAGTTATTGTTAATAAGAATCACTGCACACAGACCACAAGAATAAATTCAACAGGTCTTTACTAGTCGAAGGTCAGGCTGAACTGCCCAATAAATCATTACACAGCACTTATATACCGGTGTGGTCACCACCGGTATTACAGTATACAGCAGCCAAGATAAAGTAGTGCATCTCTTAAAATAGTTCTCTTAAAGGTGGAACGGTTACGTACACCACAGCAAGGATGCCTGAATCCATCGAGACACTGGCAAGGAGTGTCCAAGACTTCGGGGCAGCACAGGCAAGGAGTGCGCAGGATTTCAGGGCAGCACAGGCAAGGAGTGCACAGGACTTTGGGGCAGCACTGGAAAGGACTGTCCAGGACTTCGGGGCATCACTGGAAAGGACTGTCCACGGCTTCGGGGCAGCACTAGAAAGGACTGTCCAGGGCTTGACCGAAGCAGTGGAAAGGACTGTCCCGGCCTTCAGCGAAGCACTGGAAAGGACTGTCCAGGGCTTCACCGAAGCACTGGCACCTGCCACGCAAGTGCTGAGTGCTGCCACGCAGTCACTCGCTGGTCTCATGCAGACGCATATTGAGGCCACGCGACCAATGACTGCTGCCACCCTCGCTGGATCAGGCGGGATTATCCGGGGCCCTTGCAGCACCACAGCAGGGCATCAATCTGTGGACCAGCCGATTGGTGCGCATGCTGCGGTGCTGCCCCGTCAGAGTGCCAGTGTGTTGGTCGACCAGGGAGCTGCTGTCCGCTCTCAGGATGTCAGCATTCCTGATGCCACCGCTGGCACGTCTCCACTGCAGCTGCCACCACCTGCAGGACAGACTGCTTCCACCCATGCACAGTTGGAGCAGTCAGCATCCGGGCCCTCCAAGGCCAGAGGTTGTCCAGGACGTCCCTCAGGGGCATCTGCGCTTTCCGACAGCCAGCAGGCCTCCCCCAGCCTTGATGCAGCCACTGGGGTCCCATTACGGAGGAGCTGCAGGGAGGGAAAGGGCCGATCTCGCAAGAGAAGTAGATCACCATCAAGGGGAAAAGAGTAGAAGGTGCAGCTGAGACGTCTTATTTGTAGAAATCAAGGCCGTGGATGATGGTCTGCATGTTAGTAATGTTTTGGATAGTCTCCCGGGTGTGCGAGGCACTTATTTGTTACTGTGTTAGTTTTGCTTTCTGTTGCCATTGCTTTGTCATGTTGGAAGGAAGCACATTTCTCAAAATAAACAACTTTTTAAATTTACATTGGCCATGTCTGATATTTACATTCACTGCCCTTCATAGGCTTTGGGTTATCTGGACGGTTCCATTCCTCCTCATCGAATGGCACCAAGCATTCCGTCAGAGGGGCCTAGAAGCGGCTTGTTATCAGCCTCTGACGGACGGCCCTTCCCGTTTGTACCTCCCTCCCGTCTTGGTCCTCCTCCTCCTCCTCCTCCACCTCCTCCGCTGGTGCTTCAATGGCTGGTGGCATTGGCTGGGTGCGTAGGATGGCGAGGTTATGCAGCATGCAACAGACTACGACGAAGAGGGAGACTCGCTCTGGTGAGTACTGCAAGGCGCCTCCGGAATGGTCCAGACAGCGGAACCGCTGCTTCAGCACACCGATTGTGTGCTCCACAATGTTCCTCATCGCCTGATGGCTCGCATTGAAGCGCTCTTCAGCAGGAGTGCTGGGCAAATGGAGCGGCGCCATCAGCCATGGGCACAGAGGATAGCCCTTGTCACCGAGAAGCCAGCCTCCTGGGTGAGCCGGGGCCTCGAATAGGTCTGCAACTGAAGTCTGGCGCAGGATGAAGGCGTCGTGGCTGCTGCCAGGGAACTGCGCATTGACTGCGAGGATCAGCTGTCGGTGGTCACAGACCAGCTGAACATTCAAGGAATGGAACCCCTTGCGGTTGCGGAACTCCTCCGGATTCAAAACAGGCGCCCGCAAAGCCACATGCGTGCAGTCAATGGCGCCCTGCACCATGGGGAAGTCCGCTATTGCTGCGAAGCCCTCTGCGCGCTCCTGCTGCTTCTCCAGTGTCACAGGGAAGGAGATGTACTGCTGCCTCCTTTTAAATAGGGCATCTGTTACTTGACGGACGCAGCAATGCACCGCAAACTGCGATATGTTAGCGATGTCCCCAGTTGCGGCCTGGAAGGAGCCGCTCGCATAGAAATTCAGGGCAACAGTCATCTTGACAGCCACCGACAGAGAGGTCCTGCACCTTATCTGAGGCTGCAGATCTGGCTGAAGCAGGTGGCACAGCTCAGTCACCACCTCCTTTCTGAAGCGCAGCCTTCTAAGACACTGCTCCTCTGACATGTTCAAGTAAGAGAACTGCTGTCGGAAAACCCTGGCAGCGTAAGGTCTGGTGTGGCGACGTCTGTTGGCCCTCCTCCGTCTGGCCATTCCTGCCCCTTTCTCCCTGCGTCTCTGTGCCCTTTCCAGATGGTTCAGCAGCAGGACGTTCCCCTCCAATGCAGCCCCCATAACAATAGCGCACAAGAAATTGCAAACGTTGTAAATGCTCAACAGCAGCAAGGTGATGGTCAGAAGGCTGAAGTTCCTCTGGCCAGCGCTGGCTCACTGGTGCAATGGCTCTCAGAGTGCAGCTCAGCAACTCTGTGAAAGTCTCGAGGAAGTTGTGCTCCCAAAATGGCTGCCGCTTTTATACCGGCGCAAAATGCCCACTCAATATGGGAGGAGGCGCTGGGTTCACTGCGCCCGGCCGAAAATTGGCTAACACCCCACTTCTCGGCCTCTTTAGGCGCTAATTGGAGGCGTTGCCAACTGAATTTCTCCCCCATCGAGTCAAAGGCCTAGAAATTCGGTATAGCCCCGCTTGAGGCACTAGAACTGGCGGTGCGCAAAGTTTATAGCCAGACGAAACTTATCGCTGCCTGGTGAGATATTGGGTTGCATCGCCCCCAAAGGGGATTGAGGCGCTAATTCAGCCGTTGCACGGTGCTCCTAAGGCGCAAAAGTTCAGGCGCTACTCAATATCGACGCGGACGGGCGCAGCACAGGTGATCTCAATTATGGGAAACCACGAGACTTCCAGGCGCCGGCCGGCTCTTAAAGGGTGATGTGCCAAATAACTGCCCGAATCCGTGAAGTTAAAGCTTAAGACTGAAGCCTTTTATTAAGTAAGAATCATGGCAGAGCTAACAGAGTTCATCATCGACCAAGCCCTTGGTAGAACATACCAGAAGAGGGGCGGGGCCAGGGAGGAGCATTAGTGGTTCCCCCCGATGGAACATTCCAGACATTACAAGTACAAGTACAAATATCAGAAAACAGTTATTTCATCACATTCACCCCCTGCTATAGATTCAGTCTGTCAGGAGGTCTGATAATCCTCTGGGAACGATGTAGCTCTTGCTGAGGCTCCTCCCGGAGTACTAACTCCGGTTCATTCGAATTCTCAGAATCATCAGTATTTTCCACACTGAGGGTTTGTGTCTCTGAAGGTCCAATACACGATTGAAAACTCTACTCTCAGAGTTGAACTCTTTTCGAGCTCCAGCACGTGCAAGATCTTTAATAGAGACCGTATCCTCTCGCCCATCCGAATATTGAATATACGCATACTGGGGATTAGCATGGAGGAGTTGTACTTCCTCCACCAGTGGATCAGTCTTGTGGCCTCTCACATGTCTGCGCAACAACACAGGGCCCGTGGTCGTCAACCATGTGGGTAACGATACTCCATTAGTAGCTTTTCTTGGAAAACTAAACATCCTTTCATGAGGGGTGGCATTCGTCGCTGTACACAAGAGAGACCTTATGGAATGCAACACGTCCGGCAGGACATCCTGCCAGCGAGAGGTCGGCAGGCCTCGTGACTTCAGAGACAGTATGATAGCCTTCCACACTGTCACATTTTCTTTCTCGACCTGCCCATTACCACGAGGGTTATAGCTGGTAGTTCTACTCGTTGCAATCCCCTTCGATAGCAAAAACTGTCGTAATTCTTCGCTCATAAAGGAAGAACCCCTATCACTATGTATATAGTTAGGCATGCCGAACAAGGAAAACAGTTGGCAGAGGCATTTAATTACAACAGCACTAGTCACATCCGGACAGGGGATAACAAAAGGGAACTGAGAGTACTCGTCTATAATATTAAGAAAATAGACATTACGGTCGCTCAATGGAAGGGAACCTTTAAAATCGAGACTCAAACGCTCAAATGGTCGAGTTGCTTTAATAAGATGAGCTGGCTCGGACGGCTTATAGAAGCGGGGTTTGCATTCAACACAAACATGACAGGTTCTGGTCATTGTCCGGACCTCCTCAATAGAGTAGGGTAGATTGTGGGACTTAATGAAGTGGTTCATTCTAGTAACCCCAGGGTGGCAGAGTGCGTCGTGGAGACTTTGAAGCTTATCTGTACCTAGACTAGCACATACTCCTCGTGACAAAGCATCCGATGGCTCATTAAATACTCCAGGCCTGTACTGAATATCATAGTCATATGTTGACAGTTCTATTCGCCATCTTAAAATCTTATCATTTTTGATCTTGCCACTCTGCTTAGTGTTGAACATAAAGGCCACAGATCGCTGGTCAGTAATGAGCGTAAAACGTTGGCCAGCGAGATAATGTCTCCAATACCTGGCTGCTTCAATAATTGCCTGTGCCTCCTTTTCCACTGAAGAATGTCAAACTTCTGGTCCTTGCAATGTACGAGAGAAGAAAGCTACTGGTCTACCAGCTTGGTTAAGAGTTGCTGCCAACGCAAAATCAGATGCATCACTTTCCACTTGAAATGGGATCTTCTCATCCACGGCACATACCACTGCCTTCTCAATGTCCCGTTTGATATTAAGGAAAGCCTCCTGAGCTTCCACCGATAGCGGAAAAGATGTCGATTTAATAAGAGGTCGGACTTTATCTGAGTAGCTAGCCACCCACTGGGCATAGTACGAGAAGAATCCCAGACACCTTCTTAAAGCTTTTACAGTGTGAGGTAAAGGTAATTCCTTAAGTGGGCGTAATCTTTCAGGGTCTGGCCCGATTACCCCATTCTCCACAACGCAACCAAGAATACACAAACGTGTAGTATTGAAGGTACACTTGTTTTCGTTGCAGGTCAGGTTTAACCTCTTTGCAGTCTCTAGGAACTTCGCGAGATTTTGATCATGCTCCCGTTGGTCACGTCCACAGATGGTAACATTGTCCAGGTACGGGAATGTTGCTTCCAACGCGTATTCATCCACCATACGATCCATCTCCCGTTGGAAGACGGATATCCCATTCGTCACTCCAAAGGGCACCCGAAGGAATTGGTACAGGCGCCCATTAGCTTCGAAGGCCATATAAGGTCGGTCTTCTATTTTGATGGGAGTTGATGGTAGGCAGACTTTAAATCAATGGTGGAGAACACGCGGTACTGAGCTATCTGGTTCACCATCTCAGAAATACGAGGCAAAGGATAGGCGTCTAATTGGGTATACAAGTTTATAGTCTGGCTATAATCGACCACAAGTCTTTTCTTCTCATTAGTTTTAACCACCACCACCTGGGCACACCACGGGCTACCACTGTGTTCGATGATTCCCTCCCGTTGAAGCCTTTCCACTTCCTCTTTTATAAATGTTTTATCTTCTGAACAATACCGTCGACTCTTAGTCGCTATAGGTCTACAATTAGGAGCAAGGTTCGCAAACAAAGAAGGCGGACTTACGTTTAAAGTAGAAAGGCCGCAGACTGTGAGCGGAGGCTGAGATCCACCATACTTAAGGATAACGCTCTCATGCTGACACTGGAAGTCCAAGCCTAATATTAAGTTCACACACAACTGAGGTAATATGAGGAGTTTAAAGTCCTTATACTCCGTATCCTTAACGGTCAATGTGACTTTACAATATCCAGTTACTTCCGAAGTAAGGGATTTGGACACCATCACAATTTCACTTCGAGTAGGATACACCTTCAATGAGCAGGAGTTAACAAGGTTGGGGTGTATAAAACTTTCAGTACTGCCACAGTCTATCAAACACCCAGTAGGACGACCATTAATCTTAATGTCCATCATAGATTTTGACAAGGAACACGGTATGGTCTGGTCAACTGTAGCCGAGGCTAGAGTAAAACGATAGGCGGCAGCAGAGAAGACATCGGGTACAGGATTACCCTTACACACTTTACTAAAATGTCCCCGTTTCTTACATTTAAAACAGGTAGCCTCTCTGGCTGGGCAACTTTGCCTGGGGTGTTTAGATTGGCCACAAAAATAACACTTAGACCCATGGGGCACAGCCGCAACAATAGGATTAAGTGGGGGCTCCATTGGTGTTATGGATGCCTCCATACTCGGAACACATGAGGCTGAGAGAGATGCATGGGCTGATGCATACACTTCTGAATTCTTCTGGGCTACATCTAACGATCGAGCAGCAGCGACGACCGTTTTTAAAACTAACGAGTCATTCTCGAGGAGTCTCTGTCTAATATAATTAGATCGGAGGCCAGATATGAAAGAATCGTGAATGGCTTCTTCCTGATACACTATGGCAGAGACAGCCTTGTAGTTGCAACCCTTAGCCAAAGCCTTAAGGTCCTGCAGGAAATCGTCCAGAGATTCCTTGGGTAATTGCCTGCGAGTAGACAGGAGATACCTGGCGTATACTTCGTTAACCGACTTAAGGTACTGGGCTTTAAGAGCTGCAAGGGCCTCTTCATATGTAGTAATATCTTCAATTATAGAGTAAGTTTGATGACTTACCAAGTTGGTTAGAAGACCCAACTTGTTAACCGTCGGATCGGTCGATGATGCGATGAAGTGTTCAAAACATCAGAGCCAATGCATAAATTTCTTCGACGCATCTGCCGAATGGGGATCGATATCCAGACGCTCTGGTTTCAAAAATCGATCCATCTTCCAAAAGTTGTTACTTAATAAAATTGATGTGCCAAATAACTGCCCGAATCCGTGAAGTTAAAGCTTAAGACTGAAGCCTTTTATTAAGTAAGAATCATGGCAGAGTTAACAGAGTTCATCATCGACCGAGCCCTTGGTAGAACATATCAGAAGAGGGGCGGGGCCAGGGAGGAGCATTAGTGGTTCCCCCCGGTGGAACATTGCAGACATTACAAGTACAAGTACAAATATCAGAACACAGTTATTTCATCACAAAGGGGTGGGTCAGTCAGCCTCAGCTGTCACACCCAAGGCCTCAGAATCGTCGCTCGCCCTTCTCTGGCGTTAGAAACTTGTTGAGCATGGAAAAGGTTAGACACAGAGCAGAGCGCTTCAGCACTGAGGCTCTGGACCAGTTGGGACTGCAGTTGAGCGCCGTTGAGATGTCCTGTATCCGGACAATGGCAAGAGGCCGAATCAGAAGGCTTACCGACGATCTTGGAGGGAGGTTGCTGTGAGTGTCAACTCCAGCAGCATAGCGACCAGGACCCCTGTTCAGTGCAGGAAGAAATTCAACGACCTCACACGGATCGTTACGGTGAGTGATGGTTTAGCAAACTTCTGATTCCCTCCATCTGCAGCTGACTTCGGGCACCCTGTTGCCATGATGCCCCAATGGCCATCTGTCAGCAAGCACCCATGGCCCTTTCTGGCCACACACATGGACAGATGTCTCAAGGCCTCATGTAAGGGCTCTTTCACCATGGGGGGCATGCGATGATGTCTCAAGGCCTCATGTAAGGGCTCTTTCACCATGAGGGGCATGCGATGATGTCTCAAGGCCTCATGTAAGGGCTCTTTCACCATGGGGGGCATGCGATGATGTCTCAAGGCCTCATGTAACACAACTTCCCCTTCTTTCCTCTCCAGGCCAAGCTGGCGGCCAGGCGGCGGGCTTCCACAAGTGGTCCCTCTCACGGATCTGGAGGAGAGAGTGCACCAGATTCTTGGAGGACGTCTGTCTGGTCCTGTGACCACTGCATCTGCCGACCCCATTTCCGACAGCGAGGGTAAGACTCTCACCTTTTTTACCTGTTGCCTTCCACTAGGGTTGCAAAATTCTGGGAATTTTTAAAAGAGGAAACTTTCCATGGGAATTTTCGGGAATTTATGGGAATTTGGGGAATTTATGGGAATTTTGAGGTTTTTTGCACACTGATGGTTTTTGTCTCTGACCCTTATATTATCTTTGTCGTCAAAATAGACATACTGTTCCATACAAATAAAAACAGGCTTTCAAAACTTTATTTAGGTTATAATTTGGAACTTTATTGAACCCCCACAAAAAAGACACATCTAAAATAAAATAAAAAGAGCGTCAGCTTATTTAGCCTGTAATTTGTCCTTATTTTGTCCCTTTGAGTCTTCTACTCATGAGTCTTCTGAGTCTTCTACTCCTCATTGCTCCCTCTGATTCTCTGACTCTGGCTCTGACGTGTCCATTTCCTCCTCTGTGTCAGTGTCTAGCTGTGTGGTGGACACTTCTGTATCTGGCTCAATAAGTTGTAGGTTCGCCCGGATAGCCACCAGTTTCTCCACTCTCTTGTTAGTCAGCCTGTTGCGCACCTTTGTATGCGTATTCCCAAAAAGTGACCAGTTTCGTTCAGAGGCCGCTGATGAAGGTGGGATTTGGAGTATCACCGATGCAATAGGTGACAGGGCCTCAGATGCACAAAGTCCCTTCCACCAGCTATGTGCACTGATATGCTTGCATGATTCCCATATCCCATCCCCATTCCAAAGACCTTGCTTGGTAGAGAACTTTGCCAGACTTCCCAGAACTTTGTCCACATCCAGATTGAGATGGTGTGAGAGGGTAGAAATCACACTGTAAGCGCTGTTGATCTGTTCTCCAGAAAGTATTGGTCTCCCAACATGCTTTGGGTCCAGCATGTATGCTGCAGCATGAATCGGCTTGACACAAAATTCTTGACGCGTCTGTATGAATTGAACAATTGCCTTCTCCTCTGCTTTGAGCAGCAGGGATGTGGATAGGGCAATGCTGATTTGTTCTTTTAAATCAGTAAAAAGCCTGAGAACATCTGACAAGACAGCGTCATCTCCTTCAATCTGAGCAATTGCAGATGCTACTGGTGAGAGTAGTTTAAGGCTGCTAACCACTCTCTCCCAAAACACATCATCCAGCAGTATTTTCTCGATGGTGGTTTCCATATCCCCAGACTGGGATATTGCTATTTCTTGCAGCGACTCCTTACCCTCCAGAAGGCTGTTGTACATTATGACAACATCACCCCATCTAGTGTTGTTGGGCAGCTTCAGTGTGGTGTTCTTGTTCTTTGTCATTTGCTTGGAGTTGTAGGTTGCTGCAACTACCTGTTTTCCCCTGACATACTTAACAACTTGCTTGGCTCTCTTGTACAGTGCTTCCATGGTTCTCAAACCCATGATGTCCTTGAGGAGCAGGTTAAGCCCATGAGCTGTGCACCCAATAGACGTAATATGAGGGTAGGCCTCCTCCACTTGAGCCCAAGCAGCCTTCATAGTCGCAGCATTGTCAGTAACTACTGCAAAGACCTTTTGTGATCCAAGATCGTTGATGACCGCTTTCAGCTCATCAGCAATGTATGTGCCTGTGTGTCTGTTGTCCTTCGCTATCGTTTCTTTGAGCTTTCCTTGGACTCTGTTATACTCAGCCTCCAGCAAATAAGTAGACAAAGCATGTCTGGTGGGAGGACAGTATGCAGGGCGAATAACATTGAAAAATCTCTTCCAGTACATATTGGCTGTGAGCATGAGGGGTGAGCCTGTTGCATATACAGCTCGAGCAAGGCACTCATCTGCATTCTTCTGGCTATGGTTATCCATTGTATCAAAGAACCTTCCAAGTGGGCCAGGAGTTGCTGATGATAAGGAGCCTGATGCTGAATGAGAACCATCATCTTCTTGAATGGAAGCAGAGGAACTCTGGGCTGACTGCTGTGAGCTTTGAGTGAAGTTGTTGCATTTGGATAAATGCTGCTGCATCTTTGTGGCATTCTTTACATATGGCTTTCTACAGTGTTTGCACATGTACACAGTCTTTCCATCTTTAATGCCTGGGGTAAAATGCTTCCACACATCCGACGGTAAATGTGGCATTGTTCTATGCAGAGAAATAAAGGGCATTCATCTCTGTGTCGAACTGTGGTCGATCAGCACGATTGCAACAGGGTGAGTACATTTTTGCTGATGCTTCATGTGATGGAAGCATGACCTGTACACACACGATGCTACAGCACCAATAGTGTATTATTTTGTATATTTTAAATTGAAGGACAACAGAGTTCAACAAGTAACTGGTTTATTTGGTATAAAGTCTGATTTACTTACTGCATCATCACAACATCAGCAGAAAACAAAATGACTTCCCTCAGGACCCCTAACCTGGATCTTAAAAAAACTATAGCAGTCTTACAGATGCCTGCAGGCCAATCACAATTCGATATGCAAATATTACAAATAGAGGGAGCTAATCGCTCATCCACTCATCCAACCAATCAGGACACATTTGTTCACATTCACACACAAAACTTGTAATTATTAAAACAAGCCAAGTAAGAAGATAAACATATATTGATTAAGAAATTCCTTAATAATTAAGATTCCATCTCTGTTAGTAATTTTAAGAGAGGACCTGTGGAAAAAAAAGAAAGAAATACAAAAAAAACAATATTATGCTAGCATGTGCTTTTTTGGGCAAAATTCCCCAAATTCCCAAGCTAAACTTCCCGTGGAAAATTTCCGGAAATTTACCGGAAATTTACCGGAAACTTTCCACCCCTTTGCAACCCTCCCTTCCACTTGGTCCCCCCACCAGCATGCTTCCTCAGTGTGCAGCCATGTCAGAGCCTTGCTGCAATCTGGCATGCCTTTCCGCAAACCTGTCCTTTTGCTAAAGCCACTCTTCCACCTCCCTGCTTTCAGATGAATCAGCACCAATTCGGGCTCAACGCACTGAAGCTGCCAGTGCCAGTGCCACCGGAGGCGAGGAGCAGGAGGAATCCGGACCAGCCGTTGCAGAATCCGGGGAGTGGACACATCTACAGACTGGGGATAGTAGTCCCCTGGAGGGGAGGCGGGGGGGCTCTGAAGATGAACCAGTTGCCGGAACAAGCGGCATGCAGCAACGCAAGGGGGATAGGCAAGTTCGGCCACCGTCTCCCCGGAGGGCAAGGCAGGTAGTTATGACTGCTGCTCAGAGTGCAGAGGGGGTGCGTCGCCTGGGTGAAATGAGCAAACAGGCCCGGCTCAGACACATGGAGCTGATGGCTGCAGTGGAGAAGATGCCTCAGTCAATAGATACATTGGCTAAGAGTATGTTGGACTTCGGGGCAACAATGGAGAGGACTCTCCAGGGCTTTGGGGCAACAATGGACAGGACTCTCCAGGGCTTCGGCGCAACAATGGACAAGTCTATCCAGGGCTTCGGCGCAACAATGGACAAGTCTATCCAGGGCTTCGGGGCAACAATGGACAGGTCTATCCAGGGCTTCGGGCCAACAATGGAGAGGACTATCCAGGGCTTCGGCCCAACAATGGAGAAGACTGTCCAGGGCTTTGAGGCCGCTATGGAAAGGGCTGTTCAGGGCTTCGGACAATCCCTGGAAAGGTCTGTCCAGGGCTTGTCCGAGGCAGTGGAGTGGTCGGCACCTGCCTTGTCCGAAGCAATGGAAAGAACTGTCCAGGGCTTCTCCGAAGCACTGGCACCTGGCACACAGGTCCTCACTGTTGCCACGCAGTCACTTGCTGGGCTCGTCCACACCCAGATTGAGGCAACGCGATCTCTCACTGCAGCCACCCTCTCTGCATCAGTGAGGATCACCCCGGGCCCTTCCAGTCCCATACAAGGCCAGGAATCAGTGGAGCATGCGATTGTGGCGGATGAGCCGAGCCGGTCCCCTCAGATAGCCAGTGTGTCATCCGACCATGGTGCAGGTGCCCTCTCTCGGCAGGAGACCATTGCACATGCCAGCGCTGGGACGTCTGCAGTGCAGCTGCCACCACCTGCAGGGCAGACTGCTTCCAGCCATGGTCACTTCAAGCATCCTGCGTCCGCACCCTCCAAGCCCAGAGGTCGGCCAGGCCGTCCCTCAGGGGCTTCTGCGCTTCCACACAGTCAGCAGGCGTCCCCCAGCCTTGAGCCCGCCACTGGGGTCCAATTACGTAGGAGCAGCAGGGAGGGAAGGGGCCGGCTGCGAAAGAGAAGTCGTTCTCCCCCAGGGAGGTGCTGAAACGTTTCTTTGTCCAAATTCAAGGACACCCTCACCTATTGTTATATTTGCAGAAGGTTTGTTGAGTTTTGCGGCTTTGCCGAAGAGTTCACAGTTATTTTGTTAGTTATGGTTTCTGTTGACATGACGTTGTTTTGCTGTAATGAAAGACTTTTGTGACAATAAACAGAAGTTTCAATGTGGCATGGTGCACGTGACTACTTTCAGTGATGCTGGCATTCAGAGGCCGTCAAACATCCAAAGTGCGCAGGAGTTAAGACTCTCATCATTCCGCCAGAGGGGTCTCGAAACGAGTCCTGATGAACCTCTGACGTATGGCCCTTCCACTTTCAGGAGCCCTTCCATCTTCCTCCTCCTCCTCCTCCTCCTCCGCCTGCTCTTCCTCCTCCTCCTCCTCCTCTGCCTGCTCTTCCTCCTCCTCCTCCTCCTCATCCTCCTCCTCCGCCTGCTCTTCGTCCTCCTTCCCCTCCTCCTCCTCCTCCTCCGCCTGCTCTTCCTCCTCCTCCTCCTCCTCCTCCTCCTCCTCCTCCTCCGCCTGCTCTGCTGGTCGTTGAGGGACAGGTGGAATTGGCTGGGTGCGTCGAATCGCCAAGTTGTGGAGCATGCAGCAGACGACGACGATGTGACCCACTTGCTCCGGCGAGTACTGCAGGGATCCCCCCGAATGTTCCAGATATCGGAAACGCTTTTTGAGAGCACCAATAGTGTGCTGTTCACTGTGCCTGGTCGCCTGATGGCCGCTGTTGATCAACTCTTCTGCTGGTGTGTCGGCCACATGGAGTGTTGTCATCAGCCATGGGCAGAGAGGATAGCCCTTGTCCCCAGTAAGCCAGCCTCGTGTTCGAGCCAGCCCCTCAAAAAGGTCACAAACTGAGGTCAACCGCAGGATAAAGGCATCGTGGCTGCACCCTGGGAAATGCGCGTTGACTGCCATGATGATTTGGCGGTGGTCACAGACCAGCTGCACGTTGAGGGAGTGGAACTCCTTGCGGTTGCGGAAGTCCTAAGGATGCTGGCATGGCGCCCTCAAAGCTACGTGTGTGCTGTCAGTCGCCCCCTGCACCATGGGGAAGTCCGCAATAGAAGCGATACCCTGCGCGCGCTCCGCCTGCTTGTGCAGGGTCAGAGGGAAGGTCATGAATTGACGCCTTCGCCTATAAAGGGCATCTGTAACTTGCTGGATGCAACAGTGGACTGCAACCTGAGCGATAGTCGCAATGTCCCCAATGGCTGACTGAAAGGATCCGTTGGCATAAAAATTGAGGCCATCAGTCAGTTTAGCAAACACGGACAGAGAGGTTCTGCAGCGTTCACGCGGCTGCAGATCCTCAGCAAGCAGGTGGCAGAGATCAGTAACAATGTCCCTCCAGAATCGGAGCCTTTGCAAACACTGCTCCTCCGACATGTCAAGGCTTGACACCTGCTGCCTAAAGACCCTCGCAGCATACCGTCGGATTGGCCGACCTCCATTGCCCCATCTCCTTCTGCCCAATCCCGGCCTTCTCTCCTGCCGTCTCTCTGCCCCTTCACAGTGTTCGGACATGAGGCCGTCGCCCCCCAAAGCAGCTCCCATTCCGATGCCAGTTGGTCAAAAGGCTGTTAGGTGTAGTGCTCCAACTGCTCCGGACAGGTTTGAAGGTCCCAAGAACTGTAATGCTAAATTCCCAAAACTCTGCTCCACAGTAGCTCGCCAACTCTCTCCAGCAACGATCGCAATGAGCAGGCCAAGTGGCTGAAGCTTCTGCACTAGAGCTGTCCCCTTTAAATAGCGCCCCCCTACTCCAAGAAAGGCCTGCTAGCGCTCCCTCGAACTGTCACTAATAGCACTAGGCGTTAAGGCTCCGGGCACCACCCAATATGCGCTCAGGCGCTCCTAAAAGGCGCTGCACACTGAAATGACGTCATGATCAGCTTGCGCTCGCGGGCGCGCGCAAACACTTAGCGCAGGCGTTAAATGTATAGTCAATATGCGAGTTGTCGCTATCTTCATAGCGACCGCCCCAACATAGGGTATCGCCCCAATTCTAGGTCTCTTTAGGCGCTCAACGCCGGCGCTACCAACTGAATTTCTAGGCCAGTGAGTCATAACGGCACAGAAGGAGGCCATTTGGCGCATCACAGAATAACAGAATCACAGAAACCCCACAGTGCATATAGAGGCCATTTCGGCCCATCGAGCCTGCACCGACACATATCCCACCCGATCCCCGTAACCCCTACACCAACACATATCCCACCCTATCTCCGTAACCCCGCACATTTTAATCCCCCTAACACTAAGGGTCAATTTATCATAGCCAATCAACCTAACCTGCACATCTTTGGACTGTGGGAGGAAACCGGAGCACCCGGAGGAAACCCACGCAAACACGGGGAGAATGTGCAAACTCCACACAGACAGTCACCCGAGGCCGGATTCGAACCCGGGTCCCTGGCGCTGTGAGGCAACAGTGCTAACCACTATGCCACCGTGCATCGAGTCCGTGCAGGCTCTCTGTAGATCAATCTAGTCAGTCCCATTCCCCCGTTCTATCCCCATAGACCTGCAAGTTTATTTCCCTCAAGGGCCTATCCAGACTTCCCTTGAAAACATTGAGTGTCTCCGCTTCCACCACTTCCATCGGCAACGAATTCCAGGTCATCACCACTCGCTGCGTAAAAAAGTTTTTCCTCACATCCCCCCTGTATCTCTTGCCCAAAACCTTAAATCTGTGTCCCCTAGTCCTTGTACCATCAACTAGTGGGAGCAGCCTTTCCCCGTCTAGCCTATCCAAACCTGTCATAATCTTGTACACCTCTATCAAATCACTTTTAAATCACTCTTTAAAACTGCGCCATTAAGTGTATATTTCCTATCCCTAAATGCATCACCTCACACTTCTCTGTATTAAATTCCATCTGCCACTTGTCTGCCCATTCTGCTAGCCTTTCTATGTCCTGTTGCAGTTGATTGGTATCATCATCACTGTTTGCCACACCCCCAAGTTTGGTGTCATCTGCAAATTTAGAAATTCTACTCTGTATTCCAATATCCAGGTCATTTATATATATCAAAAGAAGCAGTGGCCCCAGCACTGACCTTGGGGAACACCACTATCTACCATCCTGCAGTCTGAAAAACAGCCATTTACCACAACTCGCTGTTTTCTGACCTAAAGCATAGTCCTTATCCAAACTGCCACTGACCCACCTACTCCCTGAGCCTCAATTTTGTTAACCAGCCTTCTATGTGGTACTAGTATCAAGTCTGATTGCAGTAATTACAGAGGAGTCTCCCTGCTGTCTGCCACAGGGAAAGTCATCACAAGAACCCTCCTCAATCGCCTTCTCCCAATGGCTGAAAAGCTCCTCCCAGAGTCGCAATGCGGATTCCGCCCACTAAGGGGCACTAAGGATCTCCACCGCGCATCAACTACAAGAGAAATGCAGGGAACAGCACCAACCGCTGTACATGGCCTTCTTTGACCTCACAAAGGCCTTCGACACCGTGAACCACGAGGGATTATGGAGTGTCCTCCTCAAATTCGGCTGCCCTCAAAAGTTTGTCACCATTCTCCGCCTGCTTCACGACGACATGCAAGCTGTGATCCTGACCAATGGATCCACGACAGGCCCAATTCATGTACGGACTGGGGCCAAGCAAGGCTGTGTCATCGCACCAACGCTCTTCTCGATCTTCCTGGCTGCAATACTCCATCTCACCCTCAGTAAGCTCCCCGCTGGAGTGGAGCTAATCTACAGAAGAAACGGGAAACTGTTCAACCTCCGTCGCTTCCAGTCCAGATGCAAGGTCGTCCCATCCTCTGTCATCATACACACACAAATTTACACACACTCTGAGGTCAAACTCCAAACCATCATCAACACCTTCACCGAAGCGTACAAGAGCATGGGCCTTACACTAAACATCCGTAAGACAAAAGTCCTCTACCAAACTGCCCCCGCCACACAGTACTGTTCCCCGATTATCAAAGGCCACGACGAGGTCTTGGACAACGTGGACCACTTTCTGTGGAAATGGAAGCTATGTAAGAAACCTGAAATAAAATGAAGGAATCACCATGTGTAAGGGATAATGGATAAATAATGCAGAGGTTCAGGAATGTTCTAAACAGAGGACTCATACAATATCTGTTAGAGTTGGATAAGGAATATCTGTTAAAGTCGGATAAGGAATATTTGTTAAAGTCGGATAAGGTATATCTGTTAGAGTCGGATAAGGTTTTAAAGCAGTAACTATGGTGGAACATGACGGCCTAGAAATTCAGTTGGTTGCGCCAGCCAGTAGCGCCTTAGGAGGAGTAGATGTTGGGCGCTAGGCGGCTAGCGGCCGGGCGCAGCGCGATCTGCGCCTCTCCCCAACTTCACTCACGATTTAGCGGCGGCGCAAAGTCTTTGCGCGCGCTCAGCTGCGCGCGCAGATCCTGACGTCATTTCCTCGTGCAACGCCCTTTGTGCGCCCCAAACCGG
Organism: Somniosus microcephalus; assembly: GCF_052327205.1. NCBI lineage: Eukaryota > Metazoa > Chordata > Chondrichthyes > Squaliformes > Somniosidae > Somniosus > Somniosus microcephalus. The sequence continues at coordinate 242,631,823 of NC_140991.1, read as the reverse complement.
AAATTCAGTCACGACGCCCCATTGTGCGCCTGGCGCCCCTAGCGACTGGTAGAGTGGAACGGTGCTGAGTCGATGCGGGGCGCGGGGGGCGCAAATTAAAGGGCACTCCTCCTGCACTATAAAAGGCTGCCATTTCGCAGCACTCCTTCTTGAGAGACGGATCTTTTGCAGAGAGACCAAGGTAGAGAACTTTCTGCTTTGGCTCAACACTCGGACAGGTACTTGTGGCTTCAGGCCACAGCTTTCCACTTGTCTTTGCCTTCATTGACATATCATTGTTTGCTAACATATTATGGGGACTGCAATGGGTGCAAACGCTGGCTTTCTCCATTGCATCCAAAGGGCTCACAGACGCCGTGAGAGAGTGGCAGCCCTGGCTAGACGGAGAGGGGGCAACAGGCGTTGGGAAAGGAGGCCTTACCCACCCAGGGTATACCGCCAGCAGTTCTCCTATCTCAACATGTCTGACGAGCAGTGTGTTCGAAGGCTGCGATTCCGAAGGGAGGTGGTCACAGAGATCTGCCACCTACTTGGCGGTGATCTGCAGCCACAGCTGAGGAGCAGGACGTCTCTGTCGGTGGCAGTGAAGGTGACGGTGGCTCTCAACTTCTATGCCACCGGCTCCTTCCAATCCGCTACTGGGGACATTTCCAACATCTCCCAGTTTGCCGTGCATTGCTGCATCCGCCAGGTGACCAATGCCCTTTTCAAAAGGAGACGTCAGTTCATCTCCTTCTCCATGGACCTTGCCAAGCAGCAACAGCGTGCAATGGGCTTTGCAGCATTCGCGGGCTTCCCCATGGTGCAGGGCGCCATTGACTGCACGCATGTGGCTTTGCGGGCACCTCTGGAGAATTCCGAGGATTACCGCAACCGGAAGGGCTACCATTCGCTCAACGTCCAGCTGGTGTGTGACCACAGGCAGCTCATCCTAGCTGTCAATGCCCGCTTTCCAGGCAGCAGCCACGATGCCTTCATCCTGCGCCAGACTTCTGTGGCAGACATGTTCCAGGCCCAGCCTCACCCACGAGGATGGCTTATCAGGGACAAAGGCTATCCTTTGTGTACCTGGCTGATGACCGCGCTCCGTGTGCCCAGCACCCCTGCTGAAGAGGGATACAACGATAGCCATCAAGCGACCAGGAACATCATAGAGCAAACAATCAGCGTCCTGAAGCAACGGTTCTGCTGTCTGGATCGTTCCAGTGGAGCCCTACAATATTCGCCGGAGCGAGTCTCCCATTTCGTGGTCGTTTGCTGCATGCTGCACAACCTGGCTATCCGCAGGACTCAGCCACTGCCACCAGAGATTGGAGGACCACCTGAGGAGGAGGAGGAGGAGGAGGAGGAGGAGGACCAGCACGGGAGGGAGGCAGAAAGTGCAAGGGCCGCCCGTCGGCGGCTTATTGCAACTTGGTTCTAGGCCCCCTCTCAGGGAATGGCTTGTGCCAATGTCAGCAGATGAATGTAGCCGCTCCACAAGCCCTCAGCCGAGCAGGGCAACCAGGACTTGACAAAAAAAACATGCGCTCCACACGCTGGTCGAGGTCGGAGAGCTCTTTGACGTCAGGATGGCCTCCCCCAGTCTCAGTTCGTTTCCGTCGGTTGTGCGCCACCTTGGCCTGCAAGAGAAAGGACGGCCTCTAAGTACAGTGTGAAGCCCTGATCTTGTCTGCACTGCCTCCCATGGTCGAATAGCTTGTAGAGTGTGAAGCCCTGATCTTGTCTGCAATGCCTCCCATGGTGGACTGGCCCTGACAGTGTGAAGCCCTGATCTTGTCTGTACTGCCTCCCATGGTCGAATAGCTTGTACAGTGTGTAAAGTGCTGAATGTGCAAGTGATTTCCATGCCAGTCCCATAGCTGTTGGATGAGGGCTGGCCATTAGGGCTTTCAGGTCCCTTTGCCCATAAAGTGAGGTGCACATGCAGGGATGAGGAGGACACTGGAAAGGGTACTCACCCTGACAACCCGAGTGAGGTCGTTGAACTTTTTCCGGCATTGCACAGGAGTCCTGGCAACCACGCTGTTGGAAGACACCCTGTTTGAGACCTCCCTCCAGGCTTTCCGGTAGGCGCTGGGCAGCGGCCTCTTGCCACCTTCTGGGAACAGAACATGGCGCCTGCGCTCCACTCCGCCAACCAGCACCCTCAGGTCACCGTCGCTGAAGCGCTGCGCTCTCTCCCTGGCCTTCTCCATAGCCCTGGGCTTTGTGCAGATGAAGCTGAAGTGGTCAGGCCTAGGTTGAGGGCTGCAGTGTGCAGGGCGTGGCAGGCAAACAAATCCACCCTCCCCCTTTAAGAGCTGACCGGCGCCAGAGTGTCTGCCGTCAATCAACAACTCGCTGCACCGGCGCTGCGCCCGGCCTCGGGGGTATCGCTCTGCACCGCCGGCTTAGCACCTAAAGATAGTCGTGCATCGCCTGTTTTAGCGCAGCAGCAACCTCTTGGGGCGATGCGACTGAATATCGGCGAAGGTGGCGCGACTTTGCGCCGGGCGCAAACTTTAGCGGCCGCCCGACTTTAGCGCCCCAAAGGTGCCTATACTGAATTTCTAGGCCGACGTGTCTAAAGGGGAGACCTCCCAGGATTGGGAAGATCAGTTTAACCAGTTAATGGTAGGAAAATATAAGGACTGGGTGGTGACGATCACAATAATAAAAAGGGAAAAATGAAATGAAAAGATTTAAATATTTTCTGATGGCAGCCTGTTACTCCAAACTAACGAGCGACTGAGCATTAACACACAGTCAGGTTCAGACCCAAAACCAATTGCAGTCTGATTTAGACCAACTCCGGAATCAGGTTAAAATTTGCAAAAGGAAAATGAGGAATTACGTAGTGATAAAAGATTGCACACTCTCCATATGGCCTCTAGTATGACTGCAGTCGAAGCAAGTAATCAAAAATGACACCGAATGCAGGAACAACTAGACGAGTCCACAAGGGATCGCTGTGCCCTAGAGGAAAAGTGTCAGGATTTAAAATCAGCCCTCAAGGTCATGCAACAGTCACACCAGCGGGAAAAATACGATAAAACGGATCATACCCACTGTCGTCAAGAAATAGAAGTCTTAAAGTCACAATTATCCTCACACAGAGGCATAATATGCGCTTTCTCTGACGAAGGCGGAGAGGGTATCGACTACTCAAGTCTGGCCGAGGCGGCCCAGAACTATGAGAAGGACCGATCAGGAGAAAGGGACTACGGCCCCCCGATCCGTCATGGTACGATTCCCCGCCACCCTATAGAAATAATAGAAGTCCTACTGCCCCAGAGAAGTCGCCACCCCCACTACCCATGAACCCTATGGTCACTGTTTGGGCACAGGAAAGGACCGACGGTCAAGCAGTAGGCGATGTGCCCAACGGACCCATCAATTATGCCACCCCTTTTACTCTCTCCCAATTGAATGATATTGCCAAAAACGTACCCAAGTTCGATGGCAGGATTAATTTTGAATTATGGAAGGCCGCGGTTCTCCAGGCCTCTGAGACTCAGGGACTAGATGAGAGAGAGCTGAGGAAACTAGTGACTTTGCACGGTGGCATAGTGGTTAGCACTGTTGCCTCACAGCGCCAGGGACCCGGGTTCGAATCTGGCCTCGGGCGACTGTCTGTGTGGAGTTTGCACATTCTCCCCGTGTTTGCGTGGGTTTCCTCCGGGTGCTCCGGTTTCCTCCCACAGTCCAAAGATGTGCGGGTTAGGTTGATTGGCTATGATAAATTGACCCTTAGTGTTAGGGGGATTAAATGGGAATATGTGTTGGTGTAGGGGTTACGGGGATCGGGTGGGATATGTGTCGGTGCAGGCTCGATGGGCCGAAATGGCCTCTATCTGCACTGTGGGGTTTCTGTGATTCTGTGATTCTGTGTTTAGGACCCGTTATATTCGGGGCCATGCCCCAAACCCAGAGAACAGGGCAGGGCACCATGGTTGAAATGTGGATCGCCATTAAGGAGGCGGCAGGAGTTAACAGCAAGGATCCCGTTATGGAACTAGCTAACTTTAAACAGGGTGATGAAGAACACCCCCGCGCTTATGCAGAACGCTTGTGGGTGGTTTTCTGTAACCTGATGGGAACATTGAACTGCGACAATCTGGATGATGGTCCTTGTGCCACCTGGTTTAAGTCCCTCATTTCCCATGCCTCCGATTCCAGTAAAAGGGCATGTAAGCTCTTCGACCCTACCGACAACACTCATAATGAAGCCTGGATCTTAAGGCGTATGACCAGGGCTTGGCAGGATGATCAAAATCAATCCCCTCCCCAACCAAAAGATAAAATCCACGCTTTCCGCTTAGGCCCAGATAGAAATGACTCGCCAGCATGGAGGACTGAGGGATCTCCAAGGTATCCGGTAGCAAACCAGGGGGATAGGGGATATGGACCACTAAGGGGACCCTGTTATAACTGCGGAAAGATGGGACATTGACAAAGGGAGTGTCAGCCACCAAAAAGAAGTAACCGGTCCGGGAGGGATATCAATGTTAAATATCAGCCTAAATTGACGAACTTAGCACAGAACATGCTGTACCCAGGAGACCCGCACAAATGTAAAATTTTGTCATCAAGTGACCTTGATGGCCCCTTTCAGGCAAAATTTAGGGAGGGTGACGGTGACCAGAAAATCAAAACCCACGTGTATGTGGATGGCCTCTCGAACCCCGTCTTTAATCTGGACTAGAAACCATCCTCTACCCCCGCCTAGTCCAGGACGACCCAAACGGTTGCGTCGGGTATCAGAAAAGATAGAACTGTAAATAAGAGCAGTTGCTATCCTGATCTTTCTTTTTCTTTCTAGGTAACTGATTATTGCACCTGGAAACCCCAGTACCCACCCTTCTGGGGTACTGATTATTGCACCTGGAAACCCCAGTACCCACCCTTCTGGGGTACTGTGGTCTGGTGTTTGGCTGTATCCTCCTCGCTGAGAACTCGGATGTAGCTATTACCGCAGACGGACGGAACAGTCAGAACTGTGCCCAAGACAACAATACAGGTTTTTACGCACCTACCAATGGCAACAACGAGTGCAGGTGTAGCAGCCAAGGAAAAACCTGCTCTGAGATGGCAACGGAAACTCAACTGAACTTTGTGTGTATTGCGTGTATGGGAAAAGATGTTAAGGCTATAGTATGGATGGCTATTCAGAACACAGGGGGTACCCACAGGGTTCTATTGGGGGCAAACCCTGTTGGTTCAGAGTATGAGATGAATTGTACTAAGATAGATAAACAACTGTGTTGCAACATAAGCAAGACAAGCACCTCCTTACAGATTGTGGTGGGATGTAGCTGCAATTCAACTGTAAGAAACCTAATCAGTACCCCGGTCCCAGTTTGGGATTGCCCCGAACACGAGCCGGGACCCAAGGGAGGAGCAATATTAAGAAACACGACCAAAATTGTTTATGATAATATACAATATGAATTAATACCATTAGTACTGAATATAATCGATGTACAATTGCCCGATTGGTGCCCAGAGGGAACCAAAAGATTGTATCAGGACTTGACTTCGATGTTGCTCAAGGGAGAGATAGGAGGGAAGCAGGGAAATGAAACAAAGACAGCTAGGAAAAGGAGGAAGAGAGGGTTACTGAATGATGCAGGGACAGTCTGTGGAGCAGGAATGGCCACTGTAAGTACTCTAGATATAACTAATTTGAACTCCAAGGTTAAAACCTTAACCCAGCAAGTCAAAATGTTATTGGGGGAACTGAATAATAATCAAAGACACGAGTCACAGGCAGGACAGGAAAGTATAGGGATCCAAACACAACAAGTCTTAGAAGGACATGCACGGACTATTAATCGACTTATTAACACAGCCAAAAAGGTGGCGAACGGGACCCAACAACAAACACTGTGCATGACATATGGCAATTGGATGCTGGACCAGCTGAGAGAAAACTTAATGCTGGCAAAACGTGAAGAAGTACCCATTTGGATCAACAATACTCAAATCCGGGGTCTGATAAAGCAGAATGTTCCTGCTACTATCAGTGACTGTGAACTATGGAAACTCAGCAGGGTATGGTTCAACAAGGAATGTACGGGCCCCCGTGGAAGTACTGCTCTAGGGATGGTGATAGGAGTCCCCATGATAGGACACCAGGAAGGAATGCCATTATTTGAGGTCCAAACCATAGGCACTATACAAAAAGGAGTATGGGTGGCTGTGGCAGGAATGAGGCCATATGCTGTGAAGCAGAATGGCACTCTAGTGGGAATTGCATTGGGACAATGTGCCACTACTGAAAGAACAGTAATATGCCCATACAAAATTTACCTGACCCTTCATCATGGAGAACGCGATTCACAAACCTATCACTCGAAGCGCTTATATGGGTGACGGAACATATTGTTTTACCACCACCGAAGCTAGTTACCATTATGGGAATAAGGACTGCCCTATCCAAAACCCAACCTTCTGCACGCACCTCCTGATACTGATGAGAATAGGAAATGAGGAAATTATCAACATCCAGAGGCATGCAACTGTTAATCTTAATGTGTCAATAGACCTGAAGAATCGCTTGACAAAATATTTCACAAAAATCGACATCAACATCCAGCTAGAGGAAGAACATATAACGAAAATTAGACATAAGCTTGATCTTGTTCACGAAATCTACGAAAGGGTGGAAATGAATACCCATGACAGTGACCAAAAGATTAAACAAATCAAAATCAATACTTGGTGGGAAGACCTTTGGAATTGGGGCGAAAATGTGAACATACACCCCTGGGTGAGACTCGTGTCCCACCTGACTGTAATTATGATCATGCTGGTGTTCATATGCCTATGCTTCACCTGGATAAGCATGAAAAGACTAGAGAAAAGGCTGAAGGTTCGAGTGGAATCAATGGAAGCATATCAGGCTTTACAAAGGACAAAGGATACACTCCGATGATGGTAAACAGCCTTATGGTGATCAAATCATTTGGTCAAATGATAATGATCAAAGGGAGGAATGTGTAATGGAAACTATGTAAGAAAACTGAAATAAAGTGAAGGAATCACCATGTGTAAGGGATAATGGATAAATAATGCAGAGGTTCAGGAATGTTCTAAACAGAGGACTCACAGGTAACCTCGTCAGACACAAGTGAGGTCACTACAGATGCCAGTTAAATGAAGTAAGACGTAAACTAATCAAGGAGATGAGACAGGATGTGGAGTAGGGTAAACTAATCATCAGGATGCAGGGACAGTAACAAATGTGTAACCAAAGAGATGGGACAGATTATAGGATAGTATAAGCCAGGAGGAAAAACCCCAGATAGGAAGCGAGGACCTAGGAGCAACACTCGACAGCAGGGACCTGGGGACAGAAACCCTACGTAGAGGTTTGGACAGAGATTGATCACCTCGGACCAAAATCAGGGTAATATCAATATAAGTTGTGAGTCTTATATTTTGGAATTGTACTTTAAATAATGAACGGTGTTTGTTAAGCATTTATTAAAGATAAATCTTTGTACATGAAATCTGTTGCCTGTGTGTTTGTTCAGACCAAAACTTGCATTTGAACTCTAAAAGGAAAATTGCGAAGCTATTTGTTCGATTTTTCGAACATCTAGCGAAATCTGAGCAATACTTTCCATACCTCGGGAGCCTACTGTCAACAAGGGAAGACGTCGATGATGAAGTCCAACACCGCCTTCAGTGTGCCAGTGCAGCCTTCGGTCACCTGAGGAAGAGAGTGTTTGAAGACCAGGGCCTCAAACCCGGCACCAAGCTCATGGCCTACAGAGCAATAGTGATACCCGCCCTCTTGTATACTTCAGAGACATGGACCATGTACAGCAGACACCTCAAAGCACTGGAGAGGTACCACCAATGCTGCCTCCGCAAGATCCTGCAAATCCATTATAAGGATAGGTGCACCAATGTCAGTGTTCTCGCTCAGGCCAACATCCCCAGCATTGAAGCTTTGATCACGCTCAATCTGCTCCGATGGACAAGCCACATCATGCACATGCCCAATACTAAACTCCCAAAACAAGCTTGCTACTCGGAGCTCTGACACGGCAAGAGAGCCCGAGGTGGGCAGAGGAAATGCTTCAAGGACACCGTCAAAGCCTCCTTGAAAAAGTGCAACATCCCCACCGACACCTGGGAATCCCTGGCCTAAGACCGCACAAAGTGGAGGAGAAGCATCCAGGAAGGTGTCGAACATCTTGGGCTGGATTTTGCCGTTGGGGCGGGCTGGGGGCGTGTCAGGTGGTTTTTGTGTCATGAACCCGACTCCAATGTGAAGTGGGAAAAAAGTGCAATTTTCCCCTAATTGGGCACTTGACTTCCAGCGTGTGGAAACCTCTGGCCCAATTAGTCTTTCCATCCTGAAAGTCACCTCCGATGACATCATCAGTGCTGCTGGTTTTAAGGCCTGCAAGCAGCCTTGCTTCTTCTGGAGACTGGAAATGCTTTGGACATTGTATGAAGGACTTCATTTACCGACCATGTCCACCAGCAAGCAAAAGTGTGCACCTCGCTTTGATGAGCCCTCCCTCGAAGCTCTGGTGCAGGGAGCAAGATCTAATAAGGAGGTGCTCTTCCTTTCCTCAGGGAGAAAAAAGCCACCCCAGCAGATAAAGCTGTGTGGCTGCAAGTGGCCCAGGAGGTCAACTCCATCTCTATGTGCCGCAGATCCTGGCTGCCGTGCAGGAAGAGGTTTCATGACCTTCTCCGCACAGGAAAAGTGAGTATGACTTTCCCATCACCCGCAATCTGATCCCCATCGCCTCTCCTCACCAGTACTCTGCTTTGCCAACCTCTTCCTCCACATCCCACTTGACACTTATATCCCTGCACCCTTACCCATTCCCTCTCTCTCTCTATGGTCACATTCACTTAACTATTCAACCATACTATTCAACTATTCAACATACCTCACACTCTATCACTGTGATGCAATGACAACTTACAACACTCAGGGAGGGCCCTTTGTAAGAATTCGCAATAATTTACAGTTCTGAAGATCAATTTTTTTGATTAAAGAATCCTGGGCGTTGTGCTTTTAAATTTCCAGGGATAAAAATGGCTGTCACCACATGGCCAAAGACAAAGGACAATGCTTTGTTTACAAAGCAATTGAATGCTATTAGCATTTGTTTGTATATCGAGTGGATACATCTAAACTGCAGAAGAGACTTTTGTATCTTGAATGGGATCCGTTTAAGAACTGAATGGGTCTAAATCACTTCGCATTCTGGACAATAGAGCAGTTGTATTTCCCTTTTGTTTCAGCCCAGGGAGCTCCGGAAGACACATTAACCCAGTCTAACCACTTTGAGTTAGCCAATCACAGCTTTCTCTTGTGTATTGGACCCTTTGGGCGGGGAATTTTGCACACAGCCCTTGCAGGGCAGAACAGTAGGGGGGAGGGGGGTGCTCACCAGATATATAAAGAGAGCTGCTGAGAAGTTATCTCTCTCTTTACTTCCTGGGACCATAGGTGAGTCTCTCTCTCTCTCTCTCTCTCTCACTTCGCTGGACCACATGTGAGCAGAGTTTCTGACTCCTCGGCAAGGCAACCTAGCAGGAGTTTGGGGTGGTGATTTGAGGGTAATTGCTAAGATTGTTTAAATAACATTGTAGCCATTGTATCCCTCGTTTTTGCCGTCTGCAACCCCCTGTTATATAGTTTTACTGTAATTACTGTGTTCGTGTGGTATAGTTTATTCTTTTGATTGTAGTTTATTTAGGTAATAAAACTTGATTTTTCTCTCATCCAAACCACTTGTTCCATTTTAATATCATTAATTATAACTTCCTCCACTCAGAACTGAAGGAGGGGTAGCGATTCGAAACCGCGGTTTTAAAGTTGGTTTTATTGGAATTGGTCTGAGTGCAGGCAAAGGCTGCAAGACCAGGAAAATTACTTTAAACCGGTTTAAAGAAGCCCCCAACCCTTACAATAGCGAGCCAGGTAGGAGTGGAGGCAGTTTTTGATTTAATAAGTTGTCTGGATCTGGAGAAAGTACCAGCTCTTGTTTCTCTTGTTTTCAGTATGTGGGTAGCCCTGCAGATTTTAGCGGCAGTGTGTAGGCTGACCTATCGGAGTATAGGTGGCTGGGTTAGGAAGAGTGTGAAGAGAGAGCAGGAGGAGGTCCACGAGGTTAAACCTGGGCTCAGTATAAAAGAGTGGCACCAGGAGGGGAACACTCCCTCCCAGACTAGGTTAAATTGCTATGGGTGTGGAAAAGACGGTCACTGGAGAAAAGACTGTAAGAATCCCTGGAAGGATAGCAAGGGAAAGAATCCCCCAGCCCCAGCCCAAAGGGTAGAGACAGGAATCTCCCCCGCCTCAGTCGAGTCGCTACTGGAAGCAATGCGGTCTCTCCTGACCAACCAGGGAAAGGTAGCAGCCATCAGTGGTGCTGCAACCCCCTCGCCCACCTCTGCCTCCCCACAATGACTGCCCGGTATGCTGGTCAAAGAGAGTGCACGTGCAGGCACTTTCTGTGACCCATATGGGTCCGGGCCAGTGGCAGTGATTACAGGCAGGGATGGGGCACAGAGAAATTCAGAAAAGTTGTACAAGGCAAGTTCAAGTTCACCGCCTGTAAAGACAGGCACGGTGGCCTGTTTAAAGGGACCAGCTTCCCAGCCCGCTTCTAGAGTGGTCCCCCCCATGATGTGGGACCCTGCGGGGGCAGGGATAGCAATCCCTCTTGCAGGAGACATAGGGAGGGAGCTGACACCAGGTTTTAAACATGGGGAGGAAAATTTCCAGCCACCAGCAGCGGGTGGTAAGAGTATACCTGCCCCCAGCACAGGAGTGGGCAGGGAAGAGCAGACAAACCCAGAGAGAGATTTGCACCGGCAGGCTGCCAGGTGCATTATACAGTGCCAGAGATTAGTCTGGCCGTCCGGAGACGGGCGGCATCTGTATTATAGCTTTGGTGTGAATATAGCATGCTTTTAAGGTGTATTTTAAGTTTTGTTGACATAACTAGTTTAAGTTTAAGTTTAAAGAGTTTAAGTTTACATGTGTGCCGAATGTTTGTATTTTGGTCCGAGGTCAAGGGACCCGACCATGTCTCCACCTAAGGCAGCAGGTCAGTGAGACCTGGCTGCATGTCCTTTTAAGTTTTTGCAGGAGATTGGAAAATGAAGCAGCCATGTTCGCCCAGCCCGAGCTGGGCACCGAATGAAGATATGGAGACAGAATGTTGGGGATCACCTCGCCACTGGACGAATCCAGGAGACACCGCAGCGATCTTTGGGAAAAAACCGGACAGAGTCTGGAGGAACTTGCCTACTCCTCCTACGGGGAGGAGATGACCCCAGCTGGGTGGGGCACGGCCCCCAACCCAGCACTATCCTGACCGAAGTTCACGTGCGGGAGACCTCGCTGTTGAGGAGTCACGATGGGGAAGCGCGGGCGCCTTGTGATAGGGACGCGTTCCCCGGGGGTGGGTGGTGATGGCCCAGGAATGATTGTATAGAGGAGGGGGAGACCCAAGAGTCGCGTGGGTGCGGTCGGGGGAGGGAGGAACTCACCCGGGGGCCCACGGGCAAAGAGGATAAGTGTGGCTGGGAAGGATGAGTGGGTGGCCGGATCAGTGTGGGGCCAGGGAGAGCCGCCACACAGGCACCCATCATTTTCTACAGCCAGTCGAGGGTAGACGGGAGGGGGAAAGACTGGGAGTTGAGATCCCATACTCCCCGGTCTCGGTCTGTGCCAAGGTAATTTTTAAACATGAGGGGTACCCCACCTCCACAAAAGGACAAGGGAACGGCTTGGGGCTGGCGGAGCAGGCTGGTCGGTAAATCCATTCTGCCTGTTTTAAAGTTTAAGACGATCACAGGGGGGTGGAAGGTACTTTTACTGCCCGAGTGGGAGGAGCAATGCCCACTCGAATTTCGTGGCCCATCATTGGCACGTGATGATCGGGGTTCATTTAAGCATGTTGTTTCAAATGTTTAATGTTTTTTTGTATTTTGTGTTACAGCCCCAAGTTGAGCAGAGGCGTAGGACCCTCTCCGTGCTTGGGATCATTTTGATTACATTGTGTAACTAAGATTGCAGCATTTTGTAATAACTTATGATGTTCGTGTGGTATAGTTTATTCTTTTGATTGTAGTTTATTTAGGTAATAAAACTTGATTTTTCTCTCATCCAAACCACTTGTTCCGTTTTAATATCATTAATTATAAGTTCCTCCACTCAGAACTGAAGGAGGGGTAGCGATTCGAAACCACGGTTTTAAAATTGGTTTTATTGGAATTGGTCTGAGTGCAGGCAAAGGCTGCAAGACCAGGAAAATTACTTTAAACCGGTTTAAAGAAGCCCCCAACCCTTACACCTTTGTCTCCTTCTAAGCATCTATGCTATGGAATCTCTACACTCACTCCTTCATTCTCACTCAAACTCCACTTGTGTCCCTCATTGCAGGAAAAGAGAGCACACAATAAGAGGGAAAGAGCGAGGACAGGAGGAGGGCCACCCTCAGTAGCCCAGCTCACCACCTCGGAGGAGGCGGCCCTGGAAATTGCCGGGATCAAGGAGGATTCCCAAGTGGGGGACGGACAGGCAGGCGTATCACAGCAAGCTGGTGACAGAATAGTTTGGCATCTCTCTCATTGACAATGCATGAGTCACTGATAATGAATCTGATGTTCTAACAGATTGACTTATGATTATCTGCACAATTCAATGTGCATGTAACCTTGACTTCCCATCTCTAACTCTTTCCTTTACTCCCCCACAGGACCATCGACAACCCCTGTACCCACTGTCCAGGAGGAAGAGCCTGAGCTTCCAGACTCCTCAGAGGAAGCTGCAACCTCTGAGGACGCTGCGTCAGCAGAATTAAGCGCACACATCACCAGCGCAGACACTCACACCTCGGTGGGACCTTCAGGACATAGAGTAGAGTTGTCACCTGGTATATCACAGCTCACAAGTGAGCATCAGCAGATGGTGGAGACAGGGACAGCAGTGGAGAGTTCTCGTCGGAGGGCGCAGGACGCTCCCAGCTCGGCTCCGCTGCATGTCGACCCTGTGCCTCCGGGTCCATCCAGAAGGAGAGCGGTGCTGGAACTCCAGGAACAGGTGCAGGAGTCTCTGGCAGGTTTTGTCTCCAGGGTCGCTGCGAGTGTGGAGCGAATGGAGGAGTCCATCGCTAACATGAGCAGAGCCTTTGTGGAGGCCTTGGCGCATGAACGCATCACCACAGAAAAGATGGCAACCTCCGTGGAAAGGATGGCTACCTCCATAGTAAGGCTGGCTACCGTAGAGGAGAGGATGGCTATGGTAGAGGAGAGGATGGCTACGTCCATGGAGGAGCTTAGTCACCAGGGTATTGAAAACATGGTAATTGTTCAGAATAGACTGACAGCTCTTGAGGAGCGATGGTCAGCTATTGAGCAAACAAACCAGACTGTTCATGCAAGTCCTCTGGAGTAGGACTTCCAGTGCAGAAACGGGTCCTCATGGCCCCCCTGCAGTGCAGCAATGTGCTATCCAGCCACTTGCTAGCTCTGAAGTGGGGCTGACCCATGAGAGGGATGTTGGTGGCATACAGCAAGGAAGTGGGGGCTCCTCTCCAAGCGCTCACACGACCATGCCACTGCAGAGACCTCGGTCAGAGCCCCACCAGAGTCCCCATCCAACTGAGATCGGCGTCTCAACTCCTGCACAGCCACAGGAGCAGCAGACTGTTGCCGAGCCCTCACAAGCTCGCAACCCCAGAGGATGCCCGCCAAAGGTGTTGAGACAGGAGCAGCAAGAAAGTGAGCAGGGGGCCTCCACATCTGCTGAAGCCACAGTAGAAGCACCATGTAGGAGCACACATAAGAGGAAGAGAATGCACAAGTAGTCACAAGGGTAGTCACTTGTGTGTAATGTTGTGTTTATTTTAAAATGCCATCAGTTGCTTATTGTCATAAAAAATTCTGATGGCAAACTGTTGCAGTTGTGGCGTGTGTCATTTTGCAAATGGGACTTCCACATTGAGGGCTTAGGTGACTTGCAATTGTCAGTATGGTGGTCAGAGTGATAGGAATCCGCAGGTTCTTGGCCATTGTTGATGATCTGATAAGAAGGTGCGAGGCCAAAGTGTTTGATTGTGCAGGCTAAGCAAATCTGGCCAAGATGAGTGCGTCCCTTGCATCCCAGGTAGCAATGTGGTCGCAAGCTGGCGCCTTCTGGCCTGTGCAGCTTCAGGTGGGTGAGCAGCAGCTTGGCGCTCCTGTTGTTGCTGCTGCTGTTGGTGCTGCTGTTGTTCATGGTTCTGCTGCTGCCACGGCTGGTCTTTGTCTGAATCTGATGTCCAGGAGGAAAGGAAATAAATGGTTCCCATGCTTCTGGTATATACCTCAGTTGAGGAAGCACTCAGTCAAGGTGGCGAGAGGGGTTTCCCAGGAAGATGGGTGAAAGGCTCCAAACTTCCACAACAATGGGTATGCCTGCTAAAAGTTCCCCAAGACCTGAGACAACAAAGTTCTGCCACATGCAAATGATGATTGCTGAAAACTCCTTTTTAATGGTGGAGCTGCAGCTGTTAGTAAGCAGTTCACTTGTGAGGCCACCAGGATTCACTGGCATGTTCCAGAGGAGACGTGCAGCAGGTGGGAAATGTGGTAAAATCAGAAAAGCCACTCAAAATGGGATTATAGGGGCAATTAAGTGCTTGTTAAGGACCTTAAGGGCCTATCCCGCCCGGATGGAAACAGGGTCAGAAAACACGCATTTGGGAAAATTGCTCGGAGGCGGAATGGAGGCGGGATCGGGCCCGCCCACCATTTTTTGTGATTTTACCACCTCACATGCCTCCAATCCCGCCTCCTCAGGCCTGACAAAATCGAGCCCCTCGAGTCTCTTCGCCAGGAGCAAATGGAAGCCAAGCGCAAACAACGGAAGGATCGCTCGTCAACCCAAGCACCCCACCCACCCGCTCCTTCAACCACCGTCTGCCTCACCTGTGACAGAGACTGTAGGTCCTGCATTGGACTCATCAGTCACCTGAGAACTCATTTTTAATGTGGAAGCAAGTCATCCTCGGTTCCGAGAGACTGCCTAAGAGAGAAGAAGAGGTATTAGTATTTCCTGATAATCAGGCTGTATTGATCATTGTCAGGAATGGGTTTTACTTTACTCTGGTGAATATCTTAATTCAGCCACCCCTGAGTTAACAAAGATGCAGTTAAAAAGGAAGGAAAATAAGTTTAAAAAATTTGTTTATGGGATGTGGGCATAGCTGGCAAGGCTAGCATTTATTGCCCATCCCTAATTGCCCTTGAGAAGATGGTGATGAGCCGCCACCTTGAACCGCTGCATTCCGTACGGTGAAGATACTCCCACAGTGCTGTTTGGGAAGGAGTTCCAGGATTTTGATCCAGCGACGATGAAGGATCAATGATATACTTCTAAGTCAGGGTGGTGTGTGACTTGGAGGAGAACTTGGAGGTGGTCGTGTTCCCATGCGCCTGCTGCCCATGTTATTCTCGGTGGAAGAGTTTGTGGGTTTGGAAAGTGCTGCCGAAGAAGCCTTGGTGAGTTTCTGCAGTGCATCTTGTAGATGTAGAGGGAGTGAATGTTTAAGGTGGTGGATGGGGTGCTAATCAAGCGGGCTGCTTTGTCCTGGATGGTGTCGAGCTTCTTGAGTGTTGTTGGAGCTGCACTCATCCAGGCAAGTGGAGAGTATTCCATCACACTCCTTACATGTGCCTTGTAGATGGTGGAAAGACTTTGGGGAGTCAGGAGGTGAGACACTCACTGCAGAATACCTAGCCTCTGACCTGCTCTTGTTGCCACAGTATTTATGTGGATAGTCCAGTTTAGTTTCTGGTCAATGGTGAAATGGTGACCCCCAGAATGTTAATGGTGGGGGAATTCAGCGATGGTAATGCCATTGAATGTCAAGGGGCAGTGGTTAGACTCTCGCTTGTTGGAGATAGTCATTGCCTGGCACTTCTGTGGCGCGAATGTTACCTGTCACGTATCAGCCCAAGCCGGAACTTCGTCCAGGTCTTGTTAATGCGGGCATGGACTGCTTCATTATCTGAGGAGTTGTGAATGGCACTGAACACTGTGCAGTCATCAGCGAACGTCCCCATTTCTGACCTTATGTTGGAGGGAATGTCATTGATGAAGCAGCTGAAGATGGTTGGGAGGGGGCGGGCGAAGAGGAAGATCACGACTTCCTATCCCAACCTCAAAAGGATTTCAGCATAGATTAATTATATACAGGCAGGCATAAATCCCCACAGAGAGGAAGAGGCAGAGCACAGAATACTTGAACCTTACCCGCAGTCCTCCATGTTACAACTCTCACCAGATGTGGTGAAGGTGGCCTGGTCAATTGAGGCCACCTATAAAATGTGGACAGTTATACTTACTGGAGGCGAACACATCTGAAGTAATAGGGGGCATGATTAAAAAGTTTGCAGTGGATGCAAAAATTGACCTTGTGGTTGATAGTGAGGAAGAAAGCTATAGGAAGATATCAATGGACTGGTCAGGTGGGCAGAAAAGTGACAAATAGAATTCAATCCGGAGAAGTGTGAGGTAATGCATTTGGGGAGGGCTAACAAGGCAAAGGAAAACACAATAAATGGTAGGATACCGAGAACATAAAAACTTAGAAAAATAGGAGCAGGAGTAGGCCATTCGGCCCTTTGAGCCTACTCCGCCATTCACTATGACCATGGCTGATATTCCCGCTCTCTCCCCATACCCCTTGATGCCTTTTGTGTCTAGAAATCTATCTATCTCCTTCTTAAATATATTCAGTGACTTGACCTCCACAGCCTTCTGTGGTGGAGAATTCCACAGGTTCACCACCCTCTGAGTGAAGAAATTTCTCCTCATGTCAGTCCTAAATGTCCTACCCCGTATCCCGAGACTATGATCCCACGTTCTAGACCCCCCAGCCAGGGGAAACATCCTCCCTGCATCCAGTCTATGTAGCCCTGTCAGAATTTTATACGTTTCAATGAGATCCCTCTCATTCTTCTAAACTCTAGTGAATACAGGCCTAGTCGACCCAATCTCTCCTCATGTAACAGTCCTGCCATCCCAGGAATCAGTCTGGTGAACCTTCGCTGCACTCCCTCTATGGTAAGTATATCCTTTCTTAGGTAAGGAGATCAAAACTGCACACAGTACTCCAGGTGTGGCCTCACCAAGGCCCTGTATAACTCCCTTGCTCCTGTACTCAAATTCTCTTGCAATGAAGGCCAACATACCATTTGCCTTCCTAACTGCTTGCTGTACCTGCATGTTTGCTTTCAGTGACTGGTGTACAAGGACACCCAGGTCCCTTTGTACATCAACATTTCCCAATCTATCACCATTTAAATAATACTCTGCCTTTCTGTTTTTCCTACCGAAGTGGATAACCACATTTATCCACGTTATACTGCATCTTCCATGTATTTGCCCACTCACTGATCCCTGTGGTACCCCACTAGTCACAGTCTGTCACCCTGAAAAAGACTCATTTATTCCTACTCTCTGTTTCCTGTCTGTTAACCAATTTTCAATCCATGCCAGTATATTACCCCCAATCCCATGTGCTTTAATTTTGCACACTAACTTCTTATGTGGGACTTTATCAAAGGCCTTCTGAAAATCCAAATACACCACATCCACTGGTTCTCCCTTATCTATTCTACCAGTTACATCCTCAAAAAACTCCAGTAGGTTTCTCAAACATGACTTCCCTTTCATAAATCCATGTTGACTTTGTCTAATCCCGTTGATATTTTCTAAGTGTCCTGTTATCACATCCATTATAATAGACTAGCATTTTCCCTACTACTGATGTTAGGCTAACCGGTCAGTAGTTCCCTGTTTTCTCTCTCCCTCCTTTTTTAAATAGTGGGGTCACATTTGCCACCCTCCAACCTGCAGGAACTGTTCCATAATCTATAGAATTTTGGAAGATGACAACCAATGCATCCACTATTTCCATGGCTACCTCTTTTAGTACTCTGGGATGCAGATTATCAGGCCTTGGGGATTTATCGGCTTTCAGTCCCATTAATTTCTCCAGCACTATTTTTTTACTAATACTAATTCCCTTTAGTTCCTCCTTCTCACTAGATCCTTGGTTCCCTAGCATTTCATGGAAGTTATTTGTGTCCTCTTCCGTGAAGACAGCACCAAAGTATTTGTTTAATTGCTCAGCCATTTCCTTGTTCCCCATTATAAATTCTCCTGTTTCTGACTGTAAGGGACCTACATTTGTTTTCACTAATCTTTTTCTTTTTACATACTTGTAGAAGCTTTTACAGTCCGATTTTATGTTCCTTGCGAGTTTACTTTCATACTCTATTTTTCCCCTCTTAATCAATCTTGTAGTGTATGTGCCTTTAAGAGCCCCATATGTGCTGTAATGCCGGTAATGGCCACTCGGGCTATATAAGCCTGTTTATTGTGTTATATCCGTTAGAACCCCCCCCAGACTTTGCTTAGTAAACACCTATGAACCAACTCCTGTCTTCAGTGTCTCTATCAACACATGGATACTACAGTGGCGACGAAGTGGAAACGGACTTACCTGCAATTCGGCAGCACCTCAAGGACATCGATTCCTCGGGCGTCCAGAAGACTCAAGAAAGTGAAAGAAGCTGTGGTTTCACCAGCTGGCCAAGCTGGTAGCAGGTACTGCGCTAATCCTTCCTGGGCGTCAGGCTGGGGCTCCAGCGGCTGGCTCTACAGCTGGGACAAGCAGCGAAATCGGAGGCAAGCAATAACAGACGGGGAGGGAGCACTCGGGAGACGGCCGGCGCTGCAAGCAGGTCGGCGTTCAGACCTAGAGAGAAAGTCCGGCGGGAACGAGTCTCCAACTGTAAATAAAAAAAGAAAAAAAAAGAACGGAAACCGCGGGAAACAGCGTTGTCATCGGCAGCAGCGGCGGGAAAGCGCGGGAAGTGCCATATCTTTTCTAAGATGCCGAAGTCTGGCAATATTGATGCTTTTGATAGCGAAATAGAGGATTGGACCACATATGTGGAAAGAGTAGAGGTATATTGCACTGCAAATGGAATAGAAGATGAAAAAAAAGCTTCAGTACTGCTGAATCTAATGGGCGCAAAGGCATACGGGCTGTTACGAAATTTAATCACTCCAGCCAAACCAAAGGACAAGAATTTTAAAGAAATTGTTGATACCCTGCAGGAGCACTTAAACCCAACACCGCTGCTGATAGCGGAACGATTCAAATTCTTCAAGAGAAATCAACACAAGAATGAAAGTAACGCTGATTACCTCACCGAATTAAGAAAGCTATCAAAATACTGCCAATTCGGGGCAGGACTAGCAGATTATCTTCGAGACAAATTCGTCTGCGGTCTCTTAAGTGAAGGAACACAAAAAAGGCTGCTTTCTGAAAAAGATTTAACACTGGACAAGGCTTTCAGTATGGCTGTATCATATGAAGCAGCAGCAAGAGGAGCTGCAGAGATACAACAAAAGACACAGGACTTCGGCACCCATGAAATGACGCAGGGTTTCGAAAGATGTTATCGCTGCGGCAGATCCACCCATAACCAGAGGGACTGCTGGTTCAAGGACAAAGCATGCAGGCAATGCGGAAAGATTGGACACATTGCACGGGTATGCCGATCTGGACAAAATAAATCCACAGACAGGAAAAAAAAAATCAATAAAGAAAAGTACAGAAAGGTACAAATGATGACGAACAGTAGCTCCGAAGACCAGAAGAGTGATAGCGACTCCGAAAACAAGAGACTAAGCTGTCTCAAATTACATAATGTACTTGCCAAAGACGATTACCAAACCATTTGGGTTACCCTCACGATAGCAGGGTCCCCAGTTAAAATGGAGCTCGATACAGGATCAGCTCTAACCGTAATAAATCGACGGGGTTACGAGAGGCTATTTCCGCATATACCTTTAAAAGACACATCCATTATCTTAAAAACATATACGGGGCAGAAAGTATACCCCAAAGGAAAAATAAGGGTGCCTGTTGTATACAACGGCAAAGAAATACAAAAGTTGTATTTATACATTCTACAAGATGGTGGTCCACCGTTGTTGGGACGTGAATGGATCAGAAAGATACGTTTAGACTGGCACTCCATTCAGGCACTGACGGTGACCAGTAAGAAAAAAAACGATGATGACATCATACCTGAACGATTAAAAGACATCTTGGCCAACGCCAAAGAAGTGTTTCAAGAGAAACTAGGAACCTTGAAAGGCATCACCGCCTCAATAAAAGTGGAAGATGCAGCAATTCCCAAGTTTTTTAAGGCAAGACCGGTGCCATACGCAATTCGTCCAGCAGTCGAGGCAGAGCTGGAGAATTTGGAAAAGACAGGCGTATTATCCAAAATAGATTGGAGCGAGTGGACAACACCCATCATTCCAGTCATGAAGAAAGCATTGAATAATGATAAATCTGAAGAACAGAGAAAAATTCGCATCTGTGGAGACTTCAAGGTGACTATAAACCCAGTCCTTCACACGGTACAGTAGAAGATATTTTCGCCTCACTATCCGGAGGGAAACGTTTCACCAAAATTGACTTGGCACAGGCATATCTACAGATGGAGGTTGAAGAGGCCTCTAAAAAATATCTCACGATAAATACACACAAAGATCTATACCAGTACAATCGACTAGTTTTCGGAGTAGCATCCGCTCCAGCTATCTGGCAAAGAGCTATGGAGCAAGTCCTCCAAGGGATTCCGGGTACTCAATGCTACCTAGATGACGTCCTTGTAACAGGAGAAAACAACAACGAGCACCTTGCCAATTTGGAGCAGGTGCTCACTAGGCTGAGAGAACGGGGCCTACGAGCAAATCGCCCCAAGTGCGAATTTTTCCAAAATCAAATATCATATTGTGGCCACATAATTAATAAGGAAGGGTTGCATAAGTCACCTGAAAAAATTGAAGCGGTCATAAAAGCCCCAGCACCTGAAAATGTTTCACAATTAAGGTCGTTCCTGGGATTAATAAATTACTATCATAAATTTTTACCGAACTTATCAACTCTTCTACACCCTCTTAATGAACTGCTACAAACAGGAGTAATTTGGAAATGGAACGAAGACTGTAAACGTGCCTTCCATAAATGCAAAGACTTAATCACATCCGAAGAAGTTTTGGTTCATTACAACCCATCGCTGCCAATCAGACTGGCGTGCGATGCATCCCCTTACGGCATAGGAGCAGTATTATCGCATAAATTCCCTAATGGCTCGGAACGGCCGATAGCTTTTGCGTCACGCTCATTGAACTCAGCTGAGCGTAACTATGCCCAAATCGACAGGGAAGCACTCAGCCTGGTATGGGGAGTGAAGAGATTCAACCATTACCTACACGGACAAAAATTTACCTTGTTGACTGACCATCAACCCCTCATCTCCATATTCAACCCTAAAAAGGGTGTTCCCATTATGACAGCGCAAAGGCTACAGAGGTGGTCCCTTTATCTAGGGGCACACCAATACAACATAGAATACAAAGGATCAAAACAGCATGGGAATGCTGACGGTTTATCGCGCCTACCATTGCCAACGGTAGAAGAGGCACCTACAGTAGACCCAGTGGAGATGTTCCACTCTACCATAGTGGAATGTCTACCAGTAACAAATTCTGCCATTGAAAGGGAGACGAGAAATGACCCGACTCTCTCACGGGTCTACGATTTCACAGTGAAGGGATGGCCAGCACATGGCGAACCACTGTTGCCAGCATTCTCGCAAAGAAGAGAACAGCTGCCAGTGTGCCGAGGAACCTTGATGTGTGGATCCAGAGTGGTGATTCCACCCAAACTCCAGGATAAAGTGCTAAAGGAGCTTCACGAGGGGCATCTGGGTGGAGTGAAAATGAAGATCCTAGCCAGTGCATTTGTATGGTGGCCAGGTATCGATGGAGACATCGAAGAAATGACCAAGAGCTGCCTAGGATGCCAGAAGGTCCAAAACGCTCCACCACAAGCCCCTCTACATCCATGGGAGTGGCCCTCATCTCCCTGGCAAAGGGTACACATCGACTTTGCTGGTCCATTTATGGACTCAATGTTCTTAATCGCGGTTGATGCACACTCCAAGTGGCCGGAGGTAATAAAGATGTCCTCCACCACCATGGAAAAAACCATCACAGTATTAAGGACCATATTTGCCAGGAATGGGCTGCCAGAACAGATCTGTTCTGATAATGGACCACAATTTGTGTCCGAAGAATTCAGGAAGTTCTTAAAAAACAATGGGGTTAAGCACTACACGTCCGCCCCATACCATCCCGCCACCAATGGATTGGCTGAAAGGTTTGTCCAGACCTTCAAGAAGGCCATAAAGGCCATGGGTAATGAAGACATAAAACTTCAGCACAAGGTGGATAACTTTTTATTCGCATACAGGAATGCAACACATATGGTTACCAACCAAACTCCCGCCATGATGTTCTTCAATAGAAACCTAAGATGCCGGCTGGATTTGGTCAAGCCCAACATCAGAAGGGACGTGGAGAACCGGCAGTTTCAAGGCATGAATGAAAGGCCAACTAGAACCTTCCAGATAGGTCAACAAGTTTTGGCCCGGGACTACCGTACCGGGAAATGGCAGCCTGGAACTATCTGCACACGACTAGGACCACTGATGTATACCGGGGACATCGGAGAAAGCATAATGAGGCGCCATGCTGACCAAATCATAGAGTCAGCCGGAAAGGGACAACCTACACCACAACTCTATACGCCTAACGATGAAGTAGAGATACCCATATCTACCTCCGATCCGGTGATACTGGAACCCGATGAACCCGACACTGGCATTCAAGCCGAATCAGCCTTGCCAAAAGAACCTACTACACCGCCAGAAACTACTACACCACCGAGGCGTTATCCGGACCGAGTCAGGAAGCCTCCTGAGAGACTGACGTATAATTAATTAACTACAGCAATGTGTATATTATTTTTCTTATAACATGTAATTAATAATTACTTAAAATATGATGTACTGGTTAGCTAAAAGGGGAGGAATTGTAGTGTATGTGCCTTTAAGAACCCCATATGTGCTGTAATGCCGGTAATGGCCACTCGGGCTATATAAGCCTGTGTATTGTGTTATATCCGTTAGAACCCCCCCCAGACTTTGCTTAGTAAACACCTATGAACCAACTCCTGTCTTCAGTGTCTCTATCAACACACGGATACTACAAATCTCTTGGTCCTTTTTTGCTGAATTCTAAACTGCTACCAATCCTCAGGCTTGCTACTTTTCTCGCAACTTTATATGACTCCTCTTTGGATCTAATACTATCCTTAATTTCTTTTGTTAGCCATGGTTGGGCCGCTTTTCCTTTTTTGTTTTTGCGCTAGAAAGGAGTGTATAACTGTTGCAATTCATGCATTAGTTCCTTAAATGTTAGCCATTGCCTATCCACCCTTAAGCCTTTTAATGAAGCTCCCCAATCTATCATAGCCAACTCACTCCTCATACCTTCATAGTTTCCTTTGTTTAGATTTAGGATCCTAGTTTCATATTGGACTACTTCACTTTCCATCTTAATGAAGAATTCCTCATGTTATGGCCCTTCTTCCCTAAAGGACCCACACAACAAGATTATTAATTAACCCCTTCTCATTGCACAATACCCAATCTAGGGTAGCCTGTTTCCTAGTTGGCTCCTCAACGTACTGGTCTAAAAAATAATCTCGTACACACTCCAGGAATTCATCATCCACGATATTATTGCTAATTTGGTTTGGCCAGCCTATATATAGATTAAAATCACCCATGATTACTGTAGTACCTTGTCACATGCATCTCTAATTTCCTGTTTGATGCCATTCCCTATATTACCACTACTGTTTGGAGGCCTATAGACAACTCCCACCAATGTTTTCTGTCCCTTTGTGCTTCTTAGCTCCTCCCAGACTGATTCTACATCTTGATTTTCTGAGCCAATATCCTTTCTCACTATAGCGCTGATTTCATCCTTTACTAACAACGCCACCCCACCTCCTTTTCCTTTTTGCCTGTTCTTCTTAAATATCGAATATCCTTGGATTTTCAGCTCCCAGCCTTGATCAGCCATGTCTCTGTAATCGCAATTATATTGTATCCGTTTACATCTATTTGCGCTGTTAATTCATCTACCTTATTACGAATGCTTCGTGTATTCAGATGTAGTGCCATTAGATTTGTCTTTTTAACATTTTTAGACATCTTAACGCTTTTTTTGTACTATGGCCCTATTTGTCTAATCACCATTTTTCTTACCTGGACCCTATTTGTTAGTGCACTCCTTTGTTTGTACGCTCTGTCCCTTCCTGACACAATCTGGTTATCCTTACCCCAATCACTTTCCTGCACTGCTTCCTTGTCTTTTCTCTTTAACATTCTAGATTTCTCTCCACTGTGACCCCTTCCCCCCAACTTATTAGTAATACTTACTGGAGGCGACCACATCTAACGTAATAGGGGGCATGATTAAGAAGTTTGCAGATGATGCAAAAATTGGCCATGTGTTTGATAGTGAGGAAGAAAGCTGTAGGAAGATATCAATGGACTGGTCAGGTGGGCAGCAAAGTGACCAATGGAATTCAATCCGGAGAAGTGTGAGGTAATGCATTTGGGGAGGGCTAACAAGGCAAGGGAATACACAATAAATGGTAGGATACTGAGAAGCGTAGAGGAACAGAGGTGTGTCGTAGAATCATAGAGTCATAGAGTTATACAGCACAGAAAGAGGCCCTTCAGCCCACCGCGTCCGCGCCGGCCATCAGGCCCTGTCTAATCGAATCCCATTTTCCAGCATTTGGTCCGTAGCCTTGTATGCTATGGCCTTTCAAGTGCTCATCCAAATGCTTCTTGAATGTTGTGAGGGTTCCTGCCTCTACTACCCTTTCAGGCAGTGAGTTCCAGATTCCAACCACCCTTTGGGTGAAAAAGTTTTTCCTCAAATCCCCTCTAAACCTCCTGCCCCTTACCTTGAACCTATGCCCCTTTGTTATTGACCCCTCTACTAAGGGGAAAAGTTTCTTTCTATCTACCCTATCTATGCCCTTCATAATTTTGTACACCTCAATCAGGTCCCCCCTCAGCCTTCTCTGCTCCAAGGAAAACAACCCCAGCCTGTCCAGTCTTTCTTCATAGCTGAAGCGCTCCAGCCCAGGTAACATCCTGGTAAATCTCCTCTGCAACCTCTCCAAAGCAATCACATCCTTCCTATAGTGTGGCGACCAGAATTGCACACAGTACTCCAGCTGTGGCCTTACCAGCGTTTTGTACAACTCCATCATAACCTCTCTGCTCTTATATTCTATGCCTCGGCTAATGAAGGCAAGTATCCCATATGCCTTTTTAACCACCTTATCCACCTGTTCTGCTGCCTTCAGGGATCTATGTACATGCACACCAAGGTCCCTCTGATCCTCTGTCTTTCCTAGGGTCTTACCATTCATTGTGTATTCCCTTGCCTTGTTAGTCCGTCCAAAATGCATCACCTCACACTTTTCAGGGTTAAATTCCATTTGCCACTGTTCCGCCCATCTGACCAACCCATCTATATCGTCCTGTAGCCTGAGGCTTCCCTCCTCGCTATTTACCACCCCACCAGTTTTCGTGTCATCTGCGAACTTACTGATCATACCTTTTACATTCACATCCAAATCATTAATGTAGACCACAAACAGCAAGGGACCCAGCACTGATCCCTGTGGTACCCCACTGGACACAGGCTTCCAGTCACAAAAACAATTTTTCACCATCACCCTCTGCCTTCTGCCACTAAGCCAGTTTTGGATCCAATGTGCCAAGGCACCCTGGATCCCATGGGCTCTTACCTTCCTGACCAGTCTCCTATGTGGGACTTTATCAAAAGCCTTACTGAAATCCATGTAAACCACATCCACTGCACTACCCTCATCCACACACCTAGTCACCCCCTCGAAAAATTCAATCAAATTGGTCAGACATGATCTTCCCTTGACAAAGCCATGCTGGCTATCCCTAATTAATCCTTGCCTCTCCAAGTGGAGACTAATTTTGTCCCTCAGAATTTTTTCCAATAATTTCCCTACCACTGATGTTAGGCTCACTGGCCTGTAATTCCCTGGTTTATCCCTACTACCCTTCTTGAATAATGGTACTACGTTAGCTGTTCTCCAGTCCACTGGCAGATCACCTGTGGCCAGAGAGGCTCTGAAAATTTGTGTCAGAGCCCCTGCAATCTCCTCCTTTGCCTCACATAGTAGCCTGGGATACATCTCGTCCGGGCCTGGGGATTTATCCACTTTTAAGCCTGCTAAAACTGCTAGTACCTCCTCCCTCTCGATGCTAATATGTTCAAGTATATCACAGTCCACCTGCCCAATTTCTATGTCCACATCGTCCTTCTCCATAGTGAACACAGATGCAAAAAATTCATTTAAAACCCACCTACATTTTCTGGCTCTACACACAGCTTGCCACTTTGGTCCCTAATGGGCCCTACTCTTTCCCTAGTTATGCTCTTGCCCTTAATATACTTATAAAACACCTTCGGATTTTCCTTTATTTTGCTCGCCAGTGTTATTTCATGGCCCCTCCTCGCTCTCCTAATTTCTTTTTTAAGTATCCCCCTGCACTTTTTATACTCCTCTAGGGCTTCCTCTGTCTTTAGTCCTTTGTATCTGCCAGAAGCCCCCCTTATTTTCCTAATCCATTCTCGTATATCCCTTGACATCCAAGGTTCCCTGGGCTTGTTGGTCCCACCCTTGACCTTTACGGGAACATGTTGCCATTGTACTCTCTCAATTTCCTTTCTGAAAGACTCCCATTGCTCCGATGTGGATTTTCCTTCAAGTAGCTGCTCCCAGTCCACTTTGGCCAGATCCTGCCTTATCATATTAAAATCGGCCTTCCCCCAATTTAGAACCCTTATTTCCGGGCCGTCTTTGTCTTTTTCCATGACCACCTTAAATCTCACCGAATTATGGTCACTGTCGCCAAAATGCTCTCCTACTGACACTTCCACCACTTGCCCGGCTACATTCCCTAGAATTAGGTCCAGTACCGCCCCCTCTCTTGTAGGACTTTCTACATGCTGGCTCAAAAAGTCTCCTGGATGCACTTTAAGAATTCTGCACCCTCTATGCCTTTTACACTCTTACTATCCCAGTTAATATTGGGGAAGTTGAAATCCCCCACTATTATTACCCTATTATTTGCACACTTCTCTGAGATTTGCCTACATATCTGTTCCTCTATCTCCCCCTGACTGTTTGGGGGCCTATAGTACACTCCCAGCAAAGTGCTTGCCCCCTTTTTGTTTTTAAGTTCTACCCATATGGCCTCATTAGAGGAACCTGTTAATATATCATCCCTCCTTACAGCAGTAATTGACTCCTTAATTAATATTGCGACACCCCCTCCTCTTTTACCCCCCCCCTCTGTCTCGCCTGAAGATTCTATACCCCGGAATATTGAGCTGCCAGTCTTACCCCTCCCTCAACCATGTCTCCGTGATAGCAACAATATCATACTCCCATGTGTTCATCAACAACTTCAGTTCATCCACCTTATTCGCAAGACTCCTTGCATTAGAATAAATGCCTTTCAGCCTTGCCCTACTCCCTTGTGCCATTACATATTTGCTCTGCCTTCCAGTCTGACTTGTTTTTCCTCTATATTTGGCTGTACATCACCCCCTATTATAGCTCCACTCTGTATCCCATCCCCCTGCCAAGTTAGTTTAAACCCCCCCGCATGTCCACAGATCTTGAAGGTAGCAAAACAGGTAGCTAAGTTGGTTAAGAAGGCATATGGGAAACTTTGCATATTCGCCGAGGCATAGAATATAAGAGCAGGAAGGTTATGCTTGAACTGTATAAAAACATTAGTCATGCCACAGCTAGAGTACTGTGTACAGTTCTGGTCACCACATTACAGGAAAGATGTGATTGCACTAGAGAGGGTACAGAGGAGATTTACGAGGATGTTGCCAGGACTGGAGAATTTTCGCTATGAGGAAAGATTGGATAGGCTGGGGTTGTTTTCTTTGGAACAGAGGAGGTTGAGTGGAGACTTGATTGAGGTGTATAAAATTATGAAGGGCCTAGACAAAGTGGATAGGAAGGACCAATTTCCCCTAGCAGAGAGGTCAATAACCAGCGGGCATAGATTTAAAGTAATTGGTAGAAGAATTAGAGGGGAGTTGAGGAGAATTGTTTTCACCCAGAGGGTGATGGGGGTTTGGAACTCACTGCTTGAAAGGGTGCTAGAGGCAGAAATGCTCATCACATTTAAGAAGTACTTGGATATGCATTTGAAGTGCTGTAACTTGCAAGGCTACGGACCAAGAGCTGGAAAGTGAGATTAGGCGGGCTAGCTCTTTTTCGGCCAGCACGGATACAATGGACTGATGGCCTCCTTCTGTGCTATAAATTTCTATGATTCTATGAATTTATCCTGCTGCAACTTACTTTTAAACAGAATCTTGTCTGTATCTTTTGCTTCAAAAGTTTACCTATTCTTTCCTTAAAAGATGCAATGGTCTCTGCCTCAACTATTTCCTATGGCAAAGTATTCCATGGTCCAACAACTCTCTACATAAAGAAATTTCCCCTAACCGCTCTTCTTACTCTCTTAGTGACAATTTTGAATTAATCGCACTGACTCCCCAACCTGGTCACACTATCACAACCCTTCATAATTTAAAAAAAATCTCGACTAAAAGTTAGCCTTCTCTGTTCCAAAAGCAATAAGCCTAATACCTCCTTATAACTTTAGTTTCTATAGTTGCTGGTATCATGCTGGATCAAGTTGGATCTCTATAAGGAGTTGGAAACTATGGTGACTGGGTCAGTGAGTTTGGAGAGAGATTGCAGGCAACTGTTAGCCAGAGATTCAGACTCTTTGACCTGGATAGCAACAGGGGTGGGTTACGTAGGCGGTGGAGTGGAGTTTTAGTCGGGTCTTTTGGCCCTGACAGGTTCCCCGCCCGGGAGTCAGCCTGATTGACAAGCATGGCTTCCAGTCAGGCGGGGAACACTCCAGAGCAGGCTGCAGGACCAAGTAGGTCCGATCCCTGTCCTCGGAGGGGGCATCCTGGGGGGTGTTCAATCCCTGACCCTGGGAGGGGTGTCCGATCACTGACCCCTTGGGGGATGGTGTCTGATCGCAGACCCCAGGGGTCTTTGCTTTGTATGGGGGGAGGAGGAAGCACTCCTGCTCCTCCTGGCCCACAAGCAGTGCTGTGAAGGCACTTATCTTCTCCCTGAATCTCTCCCCGTCTCACTTCTGCTGCCGGGTTTCCTGAGGGCTGCAAACCTGGCCGCCCACAGTAAAACCTGCAAAGCAGGCTAAATTAGAGGCTACCAGCCTCATTAACATATTTTAAATGCCAACCTGCCTCCTGGGAGCGAGTTGGCTGCCTGCCCCTTGTCCTGCCTCCGTAAAACCCGATTTTAACCCCCCCCCCAACCCGCACCCAATCCCATGCGCTCACCCATGTTAAAATTCCTCCCTTTGTGCTAGCACAGAATGCTGTGCTTGCACAGAACAAAGTCTCAGTCTCAAGCAGTGTCATGTGCGCAATAGTACAAAAACATTCATGTTGCCAACAGTATTGTGCCAACACTAGGTTCAAAACTAGTGTCACAAGGTGATCCTGAAAGCAATATTGTTGTAACGTAGGAAATGCGACAGCGAATTTGCTCACAGCAAGGTCTCACAACCAACAATGAGATAATGACCATAGATTTTTTTGTGATGTTGGTCGAGGGATAAATATTAGCCAGGACACCAGGGAGAACTGTACTTGCTCTTCTTCAAAATAGTGCCATGGGATGTTTTACATCTACCTGAGAGGGCAGATGGGACCTCGGTTTAACATCTCATCCGAAATACAGCACTTTCGACAGTGGAGCACTCCCTCAGTATTGCACTGAAGTGTCAGCCTAGATTATCTGCTCATGTCTTTGGATTGGGACTTGAACCCCAATCTTCTGACTCAGAGGCAAGAGTGCTCTCACTGTGCTGAGGCTGACATCTGTATATTCTTGGCAAATTTGCTGTTTCTTTTGCTCTACAGTTCACAGCATAAAACACACCACTGTGGTAATTTTCTGAGTACGCCCTCCACATTAAAATCGATGGACGCTGCACCCAGGATTTTATGATATGTGTTGGCGGTGAGTGAGATTCTCCCTGTTAGATCCGTGTATTTTGATGTTGTGTGTCCTTCAATAACTAGACACTCAGACTGCAGGGAACAATCAACAGGTATTTATTGGATGAGGGTTACTCTAAAACTAAACATACAGATCCCTACTCAGGGTTTATATACAAGTGTGGTCACTGCCGGTACTACAGTGTACAGGAGCTGTAAAAAGTAGTTCTCCCCTTAAAGGTACGTACACTACAATTCCTCCCCTTTTAGATCGACAGTACCATAACATTCATTTAACAATTAACACTTTTAACATGCACATTAACTGAAAATAGTCCATTTATAAATTCAGTCTTTGGGGCGGATTCCTGATCCTTTCTGGATGGCACCTTTCCTGAGTGTCTTGTTCTTGGTGCAGAGGCCCCCTATCGTCAGTTGGTTCATCAGCTTCCAATGCTACTGTTTCTGGGGTAGATGCTACCTGTATGTTGGGTTCATCACCAGGTGCGCGAGACATGGGGTTGACTCGTTCCTGTGATGCTAGGATCTGGTCGACATGGCGTCTCACAATGTTCTCCCCAACATCCACTGTGTACATTAGTGGCCCCTGCCGTGTGCATATCGTCCCTGGTTGCCATTTCTCTGTTCGGTAGTCACGGGCCAAGACTGGTTGCCCTACATTGAAGCTCCTTATCGGCTTCACATTGATGTGCTGGAATTGCTTATTCTCAACATCTCTTCGTACATTTGGTCTGAGCAAATCCAGACGAGATCTCAACCTTCGGTTAAAGAACATCATGGCCGGGGTCTGGTTGGTGACTGCATGTGTCGCGTTTCTGTAGGCTAACAGGAAATTGTCCACCTTATGCTGCAGTGGAATGTCGTCATCGCACATGGCCCTTACTGCTTTCTTGAAGGTTTGTACGAACCTCCCAGCCAATCCATTTGTGGCTGGATGATACGGGGCGGATGTGTAATGCCTTACCCCATTCCTTTTCATGAATCTTCGAAACTCTTCGGACACAAACTGTGGTCCGTTATCAGAGCAAATCTGCTCTGGCAAGCCGTTCCTGGCAAATATGGTCCGTAGGACTGCAATAGTTTTCTCCGTGGTGGTGGACGACATTTTGATCACCTCAGGCCATTTCGAGTGCGCATCCACGGCTATTAGAAACATTGAGCCCATGAATGGACCAGCAAAATCAATATGCACCCGTTGCCATGGAGATGAGGGCCACTCCCATGGGTGTAGAGGGGCATGTGGTGGTGCATTTTGGACCTTCTGGCATCCTGAGCAGCTCTTTGTCAGGTCCTCGATTTGCTGATCAATCCCCGGCCAACACACATAAGCCCTAGCAAGACTTTTCATTTTCACCCCTCCCAGATGGCCTTCGTGAAGCTCATTGAGCACTCTCTCCCTTAACTTGGGTGGAATTACCACTCGGGATCCACACATCAAGGTTCCCTGGCATACTGACAGCTGTTCTCTTCTGGATGAGAATGCTGGCAACAGTGAGTCGCCATGTGTTGGCCATCCCTTCACTGTCAAGTCATATACCCGAGACAGTGTCGGGTCATTTCGGGTCTCCTTCTCTATATCAGCGTTAGTTACTGGCAAGCGTTCAATTATAGTCGAATGAAATATTTCGACAGGGTCCACTGCTGGTGCTTCCTCCGCAGTAGGCAGTGGCAGGCGTGATAGCCCATCAGCGTTTCCATGCTGTTTCGTGCCCTTATACTCGATTTCATATTGGTTCGCCCCTAGAAAAAGGGACCATCTTTGTAGCCGTTGCGCAGTCATCACCGGCACGCCCTTCTTTGGATTAAAGATGGAGACAAGTGGTTGGTGGTCCGTTAGCAAGGTGAACTTCTGCCCGTGCAGATAGTGGTTGAACTTTTTCACTCCTCACACTAGGCTGAGGGCCTCCCTGTCAATCTGGGCGTAGTTACGCTCGGCTGAGGTTAGTGACCGAGACGCAAAGGCTACCGGCCTCTCCGAGCCGTCCGGGAACTTGTGCGACAGCACCGCTCCAATGCCATAGGGTGATGCATCACACGCCAACCGAATTGGTAGTGCTGGGTTGAAATGAGCCAACACCTCTTTTGATGTGATCAATTCTTTGCACTTCTGGAAAGCTCGTTTACATTCGTCATTCCACTTCCATGGTGCCCCCGTTTGCAGTAGGGTGTTCAGTGTGTGTAGTACTGTAGACAAATTAGGCAAGAATTTATGGTAGTAGTTCACCAGCCCGAGGAACGACCTCAGTTGTGACACATTTTCCGGTGCTGGAGCCTTGACTACTGCCTCAATCTTTTCAGGGGACTTATGTAACCCCTCTTCATCAATAACGTGGCCACAATACGAGATCTGCTTCTGGAAAATCTCGCATTTGTGGCAATTTGCTCGGAGCCCATATTCCTTCAATCTAGTGAGCACCTGCTCCAGGTTGGCAAGGTGAGCACCGTCATTTTTGCCGTTGACAAGGATGTCATCCAAATAACACTGGGTCCCTGGAATCCCTTGCAGGACTTGATCCATTGCCCTTTGCCAAATAGCCGGAGCTGATGCTACCCCGAACACCAGCCGATTGTATTGGTAGAGGCCTTTATGAGTGTTGATCGTGAGGTACTGTTTCGAGGCTTCTTCTACCTCCATTTGCAGGTACACCTGGGCCAGATCAATCTTAGTGAAGCGTTTCCCTCCAGATAGCGAGACGAAAATATCTTCAATCTGCAGAAGCGGATATTGTACCGTGTGAAGGACTGGGTTCACTGTCACCTTAAATGTCCCCACAGATGCAAACTTTCTTTGGTTCCCCAGGCGTATTACTCAACGACCTCTTCATTACAGGAATGATGGGTGTGGCCCACTCGCTCCAGTCCACTTTGGACAGTACTCCTGAACGTTCCAAACCTTCCAGCTCTGCTTCGATGGCTGGGCGGATCGCCTTAAAAAACTTTGGGCTTGCATTTTCCTCTATTTTGATCATTGCTGTTATGCCTTTTAGTGTTCCAAGTCCCTCCTGGAACACTTCTTGTGCGTCAGTTAGCATTTTTGACAGTCGTCTAGGTGTGGCGTCGTCATCCTTTTTGGCATCTACAGTCAGTGCTTGTATGGAATGCCAATCTAGCTGTATCTTCCGGATCCATTCACGTCCTAGTAGTGGTGGTCCTCCATCTGGCAATACATATAGGTCAATTTTTGGTGTTTCCTTACCGTTATACACAACGTTCACCCTTATTTTTCCTTTGCGGTAGACTTTTTGCCCCGTGTATGCCTTCAAGACAATCTCTGTATCTCTCAAGGGTATATGTGAGAATTGCCGCTTGTAGTCCCTTCGGTTTATGACTGTTAGGGCTGATCCTGTGTCCAATTCCATTTTCACTTGGACTCCAGCTATCTTGAGCGTGACCCAGATAGTTTGATGATCCTCCGTTTGGATCACCTTATGTAGTTTCAGACAACCCAGCTCCTTGCTTCCGGAGTCTGTATCACTTTTCTGTTCATCTGAACTACTGTCCGTCACCTTATGTACCTTCTTGTACTTCTCCTGTGGAGATTTCTTGCTGCTGGTTTTCTTTCCCGACCTGTAGACTCTTGCTATGTGTCCTACTTTTCCACACTGTCTGCACACTTTGTCCTTAAACCAGCAATCATTATGGTCGTGTGTTGTTCTGCCGCAGCGATAGCACTTCACTGTTCCGTATGACATTTCATTTGTGCCATATTCTTGCGGTCTCCGTTGTATCTCTGCCGCGCCCCATGCTGCTGCTTCGTGTGATACTGCCATGCTGAAAGCCTTGTCCAGTGTAAGATCCTTTTCTGATAGAAGCCGTTTCTGGGTTCCTTCACTTTGAAGCCCACACACAAACTTGCCCCTTAAAGTATCTGCTAGCCCCGTTCCAAACTGACAGTGTTTCGATAGCTTGCGCAGTTCCGTTAAATACTCAGCATTACTTTCATCTTTATGCTGGTTCCTTTTGTGAAACTTAAATCTTTCTGCTATCAGCAGCGGTGCAGGGTTTAAGTGGGTCTGTAGGATTGACACTATGGCCTAGAAATTCAGTTTGGACCCGCCAGCTCGCTTGCGCCCAGAAGTTACCGCTGCGCACGGAGCCACTTGCGCCCACCGGAAATTCAGTTTCAGCGCCCCACGTCGAAGCCGGCCGCTATTCAAGGGTTTCGGCGCCCCCGTTTGGGGCGCTGAAACTGAATATCGGCGCGCTAGGTGCCACAGCGCCACCCGCTGCGGAGCGGCAGGCTGCGGTACTGCAGGCCTTCCTCCCTCTCTTAAGGGGGAGGTGCCTGCAACAGCGAGATCGCCGCTCGCTAGTGCCGGCAAATGAGCCCGGCACCACGGAGAAGTGTCGGGCTCCCGGAAAACAGCCGGCAATGCCGCGGGGGGGGGTGGGTGGAGGAGGCCGGGGAAGGAGGTGCGGGCAGGCGGCCGCCGAAAAAGCGGCCGGCCGCACATCCGCCTTAACTCGCCCCACTAACGCTACAGTACGGCCCCGTTTTCTGATCACTGTTTGTGGCCGCTGCGGAAGAGGCGGCCGCAACTCAATATGGTGGTCGGGCCAGTAGCGGGGCGGTAGCGGGGCACTGCACACACCGATGACGTCGTCGGTGGCGGCGCAGTGCTACTGGCTAACGCCGCCATTACCGCAGCGCTGAATATCGGCGAAAGCTCAGCAAGTGGCGCAAAAGCCCTCTTTGGGCGAAAACTGGGCGCAAAGCCTACTGAATTTCTAGCCCATAGTTTCCAAAATCCTTGTCCACTGGCTTCTCTGGGGTTACTAGGTTTCGCAGTAAGCCATACGTTTTTGCACCCATGGAATTCAACAATACCAGCGCTTTCCTCTCATCTGGCACTTCATTCGCCTTGCAGTACACTTCTATGCGTTCGACATATGTCGTCCAATCTTCGACTTCATTGTCGAACGCTGTGATACTGCCACTCTTCGGCATCCCTGGGTGTGATTAGACTGGCTCAAAATGGCATTTTCCCACGCTTTCCCTTCTTCTTGCGGCTCAAAATGGCGTTTTCCCACGCTCTCCCTTCTTCTCCACTGCGGCTGCTTGGCCCTTGAACACCGGCTGCGCTCTGCGCGTTTCCCTTTCTTCCCCGCTGACGCTGCTCGTCCCTTGAACACCGGCTGCGCTCTGCGCATTTTCCTTCACGCCTCTCTCTCTTCTCCCATCGATGCTGTTCGGTCCTGAACACTGGCTGCGCCCTGTGCGCTCTACCCTCTCTCTTCTCCCGTCGTCGCTGCTCGGCCTTTTCTGTGCCGTCGGTCGGCTCTAGCCACTGCTGTCCGGGGAGGGTCTGCGCCGTACCTGTTGCCAGTCCGTTTCGCTGGACCACCTTGACTGGAGAACCAAGACCAGCTCTCAACAGCCTCCCCTGCGATGCTCAAATCTCTGCTGGATGATTGGGCGGTTGCTCGTGGTCGACGCCCGTGCTTCTGGCCTCAACTTTCTTCCACTGTTCTCCAGGAGTGAATCCCTGGGAGGTAATGCAGAGTTGCAGGTACGTTCGAATCTGCCTCGTCGCCACTGTTAGATCTGTGTATTTTGATGTTGTGTCCTTCAATAACTAGACACTCAGACTGCAGGGAACAATCAACAGGCATTTACTGGATGAGGGTTACTCTAAAACTAAATGTACAGATCCCTACTCAGGGTTTATATACAGGTGTGGTCACTGCCGGTACTACAGTGTACAGGAGCTGTAAAAAGTAGTTCTCCCTTTAAAGATACATACACTACACTCCCCACCAGCATATAATCAAAAAATTACCCCCATGGGTCATCATTTCAGAGAAGATATATGCCCAGAGTTTGCTGGAGCGAGGCATCTCATGGCATGCCCCATTAGTTAGTCTTTTTCCCTCACCGCACAACTCAAAATATTTTTGTGCTGAAAGTGCGAGCTGACAACTGGACCTTGGTGAATGATGGGACCAACAGGCTGTCTCTTTAACCAATGACTTCTAAAGGTAGAGCGAAAGATACAGAGGAACGACCGAGAAGGAAATAGGGTGAATTAGAGTCAAATCAGGTACAGAAACAGAAATAAAGAGAGGGAAAGAAAGATTGGATTAAGAGAGAGAGAAAAGAGAGACAGAAAGAAAAAGTAAGAAGAAAATGAAAATAATTAAATTTTACATTTAAAAAATCACTTACAACAATTTACTATCCGTAGGAATGATGCTCCACAGTTTCAATTGTTCTCTTTCTGGGCCGGAGAGGTTGAGTGGCATTGCAGGAACATAAATCCTGTCATTAAAAAGGTGCT
This sequence comes from Somniosus microcephalus, assembly GCF_052327205.1. Taxonomy (NCBI): domain Eukaryota; kingdom Metazoa; phylum Chordata; class Chondrichthyes; order Squaliformes; family Somniosidae; genus Somniosus; species Somniosus microcephalus. The sequence continues at coordinate 242,595,427 of NC_140991.1, read as the reverse complement.
TACGCTGTTAAGTACCAGCCCTAACTTTCTGTGGTGAGTTTAATTGGCAATTAATGTGCAAATGCTCATGGGGAGGTTGAGGACGAGCTGCCATTTTCGCGAGGCTAACAGTAAGTCGTCAAGCAACTTGTGGTGATTCGCAATTCACAGGGTATCTCTTCCTCACCAGAAGTTGCTGGTTGATTTACATATTAATAATGGCGTGAGCGTTAAACACACTATTATTTTGGCAGCAAATTCTGGCCCAAAGTCACAGCAGCGCATCACGTTACAGATAGAATTACTTTTAGTACAAAAAGCACATGACTCCACTGAATCTTTGCACTGTCTGTTTTATTTACTGTTTTTCTATACACATGAAATAGTCTTTCTACTTAGGAGCTCAGTCTTCCAAATGATGGCCTGCCGGTGGGGCCCTGTGGTGATTTCCACTGAAAAAGTCATCAATGAATGGCTGTTGCCACAAGCCCCCCCTGCAGCAATGATTGTTGAGCTGCTAATTGATCATGCACACTGTCCTTCTCGTCATCTTCTTATTGCTGCAGCTGCTCTTGCTCGACTTCCATGGAAATGCCTCTATTGAGGTCCATATTGTCAAGTACTCAACAAAACACAATTATTTTGTCAGTTGTTGCTGTGGTGCCCCAAGCCCCAATCTTAGCATTGAAAACACTGTTTGAACACTACAAAGGTCTGCTCAATAATTCACCTTGTCCTCATTGGAGTTAATCTCGGTCGAGTTCTGAGGATTGTGTAGAGGTGTGAGAAGTCAGAGTTTAACAGATCTCCCAGGAACCATACTTTCAACCTTTGTTCTCCTTTGAAAAGATTTGGCACACATGACTGTCTGAGGATGGAGGATTATGTGAACTCCCCAGATAGCTGTCATTCAAATGTTTGATCCTCATCTAAAAAGCACATATCATCTGAATGCTCGTGGAATATAATATCCCTTTTTGTTCATGGCTTGAGAATAGGGATTCTTCTGGCAGCATACTTCTGAGTCAAAGTGAGCACACAAGATATGGCACAGACCAAGTCATTGGGTATTCCCCTATAGCCCACTGTCTGCACGAAAGCAGAGCTACTGTGGGCTAGGAGCCACCTTCATTTATTGTCATTCATTGGAGTGCTAGTGTATGACCGGCTACCCAACACTGTGCAGGTCTTGCTGCAGCTTCTCCTGCATCCTCTTCTCCCTTGGGCTCTTCTTCCTCCAATGAGGAGTCCTCTTCAGCTGCTGCTGCCTCAATGTCTTGCCCTGTTGCAAGGCAAGGTTATGCAGGCAGCAGAAGACAACGGTGTTACAGCATACGCAATGAGGTTGGTACCGGAGGAAGCCACCAGATTTATCCAGGCACCTGAATTGTTGTTCCAGCACACCAATGTCTTGCTTGATTAATGCTCTGGTCCTCCCATGGCTATTATTGTAGTGCCTCTCAGCTTGAGTACGTGGCTGCCAGGCGTGTTTCATCAGCCATGACAATAGGTAACCCTTGTCGCCTAATATTATTCTTGGACCTGCTGCTCTTGCTCAAAAAGTGCAGAGATATTGGTGTGACGCAGGATGAATGCATCATGGCTGCTCCCATGGTACCGTGCACACACCTGCATAATTCAGAGACAATGGTCACACACCAGCTGTACATTGAGAGTGTCGTACCCCTTCCTGTTCATAAAAGGTGCTGGTGGTAATAGGCACGCGAGTGGAATATAGAAGGTTAAGGGGTGATTTGATTGACGTTTTCAGGATTTTGAAAAGAATTGATAGGGTAGATAGAGAGAAACTTTTTCCGCTGGTGGTGAATTCTAGGACAAGTGGACATAACCTTAAAATTGGAACCAGGACATTCAGGAGAGAAATTAGGAAACACTTCTTCAAGCAAAGGGTGGTAGAAGTGTGGAACTCTCTCCCACACAAAGCAATAAAAACAAAAAGCAGCAGTTGCTAGATCAATTAATCATTTTAAATCTGAGATCGATAGATTTTTGCTAGCCAAGGGTATTACACATTAGGCTGGATAGCTCTTTGTTGGCCGGCGCAGACACCGGCTTCCTTCCGTGCTGTAACTTTCTATGAAAAGAATATGGAGCCAAGTTAGGTGGATGGAGTTAAGATACAGGTCAGCCATGATCTCATTGAATTGTGAAACAGGCTCGAGGGGCTGAATGGCCTACTCCTGTTCCTATGTGTACAGTCAATAGCAGCATAGACTTGTGGAAACCTAGTAATTACTCTGTCAGGTTGATTGGCAATGTTCATGGGAAACTTGATGTACTTGCCTTATCGAACAGAGCATCCGTTACTTGTTTAATGCAACCGACTAGATAACATGTGCCATGTTCCCTGCTGCACCCTGAAGCAAAAAAGAAATTGAGGGCGACGGTCACTTTGACCACCATTGGCAGAGAGTGACCAGATGGACAGAAGACCGCAGATGCTACTGTCTGGCGGGAAAACTTGAGCCTCCTTACACATTGCTCCTCTGTGAACTCCTGGAAACTGATTCTGGGTCTATAGACCCTAGGTGACAGGTAGGGTTGCCTGAACACAAAGTCCCGTCTTTGTTGTCCTCTGACATGAGCTGCTGCAAGTCCAGCTTGCTCTCCTTGCTGCTCTTGTTGCTGCTTCTCCTCCTCCTCCTTTGCCCACAATTGGGTGTCTGGAATCACTCCAATTCCTCCTCTCCTCAGTCACCCTCCCTGAAGAAAAACAATGAATTCTGCCAAGAATTGACAAAAAAACTCTTGTGTTTTAATTAGTATTGAAGTTGCAAACGCAATCCACGGCACTCAAATAAGAATATCAGCAGAAGCACTTAGCATTTTTCTCTGCATGTGCTTGCCCCTTTAAATCAACCTTCTAATGTCTGATTCCAGCCTTCACTCCCAAGGATTGCTGCGGTCCCACCCCTTGGCGCCACTTCATTTTTGCCAAACAAAAGTTGCATCAGGGTCCTAATTGTGTCATAGGACCCTGGGAAAATGGCAGCAGCAACACCATCAATGGAAACGGGGCAATAAGTCTTTCCTTGCAATTTTAGGAGCCCACCAGCCTATTTCCGCTGGACAGGAGGTCTTAAAACTCAGCCCCACATGATGAAAAATTTACAAGCAACAGAAGAATGCACAGTGAAAAAAGTTTTCATTTCTCACCATTTTATATGGTTTAAACTTTTGAATAAAATTTCTTATCTGCAGGCATTGTTTGGGATTTTTTTTTACATGATAGAGGGCTATATATTTGCAATAGAGCTACATTTATGAGTTACTTCGATGCTGAGCTCAGACATTATGTAGGGGGGCATTTTTTAACTGTTTTAAGGTAATTTACCTGGTCAGGCAGCCTTTGCCTGCACTCTGACCAATTCCAACCTTTTACCTGGTTTACGGTAATTCACCTGGTCAGGCAGCCTTTTTGCTGCTACACTGTAAACCAATTTCCAAACAGCGGTTTCGAATCGCTACCCCACCTTCCAGTTCTGACTGGAGGGCTTATAATTAATGATATATTAAAAACGGACAAGTGGTTTTGATGTGAGAAAGCCAACTTTTATTAAACTAAAGAAACTACAGGTAGACTACCCTTTATCCGAACTTCCGAAAACCAAAACCCTCTAAAAACTGAAGGTTTTTTCGGTCAGCGTAAGTCATGCGCACGACATGACCAGAGTGGCGCACGACTTATGCTGAGCAGAGGGTCAGCGTAAGTCGTGCGCACGACCCCCCGCGGACCCCCCGCAGACCCCCGCCGACCCCCCCGCCGACCCTGACCCCCGCGGACCCCCCCGTGGACCCCCGCCGACCCCGACCCCCGCGGACCCCCGCCGACCCCGACCCCCGCCGACTTACGCTGAACAGAGGGTCAGCATAAGTCGTGCGCACGACCCCCCGCCGACCCCCCCACGGACCACCCCGTGGACCCCCGCCGACGCCGACCCCCCCGCGGACCCCCACCGACCCCGACCCCCGCCGACCCCCCCGCGGACCATGGCCAACCCCGACCCCCACCGACTTACGCTGAGCAGAGGGTCAGCATAAGTCGTGCGCACGACCCCCCGCCGACCCCCCCGCGGAACCACCTGACTCTCTTCCAAAGGCTCGAAAGCAACGAGAACTCTGAGCCCGCGGCGGTGCCGGCCCCTGTTCCGACCGAGCATGACGACCTGTTGGTGGAAATGCGGAACTTCATTGCATTCCAGGCTAGCAGCGACGGACAAGCCATGACTGCAGATCCCCCCGCAGACCCCGACCCCCACGGACGCCCCCACGGACCCCCCCACGGACCCCCGCCGACGTCGACCCCCCCGCGGACCCCCGCCGACCCCGACCCCCGCCGACCCCCCCGCGGACCCCTGCCGACCCCGACCCCCGCCGACCCCCCCGCCGACCCCCGCGGACCCCCCCGCGGACCCCCGTCGACCCACCTTCCGAAATCCGAAATTTTCCAAAAACCGAAACACGGCTGGTCCCGAGGTTTTCGGATAAAGGATAGTCTACCTGTATAATCAAATATTAAACTATACCACACGAACACAGTAATTACAGTAAAATTGCTTAAATGGAGGAAGGCAGATGGCAAAAACGAGGGGCACTTGGCTACAATGTTAATTTAACAATCTTAGCAATACCCCCTTAATTACCACCCCTAACTCCTTACTAGGTTGCCTTGCTGAGGAGTCAGAAACCCTGCTCACCTGTGGTCCAGCGAAGTAAGAGCTAAGAGAGAGATAGCTTCTCAGTAGCTATCTTTATACCTGAAAAAGTCTGTCTGCAAAATTCGCGCCCAAAGTTCCAATACACAAGAGAAACACTATGATTGGCTAATTAAAAGTGGTTCGAATGGGTTAATGTGTCTGCACTGTGGGGCTGAAATGTTCCCGCCCACATCCGGAGCTCACCTGGGCTAAAACAAAAGGGAATCCAACTGCCCTATTGTCCAGAATGATGGGTGCTTCAAAAACCCATTCAATTCCTAAACTGTTGCATATCAAGATCTGTTCCATGGCTTCAGTATCTCATTGTCTGTGAGTGCTTTGAATGGCTGAATTGCTGTGTAAACAGAAGCAGTTTCAATCGATTGTCCTGCGGTTAGTCTCAAGTGGGCTAATCTCTTATGTCAATAAACAACATCGTTTGCTTAGAAGGGAACATCCCTTTGATTGGCAGGTCTTTCACACAGACACATTACAAGCTGCTAGCTGCTCTTTTAAGCCCCTTTGTTCTTGGACAATGCTTTCTGTGGCCATTTTCAAACCTCTTGAAATATACAGTTCGAAACTCAGAGGTACCATTTTAATAAAAATGTAATGTCTTAGATCCTGATGTTGCCCAAGTGCTGCTCTGTCCAATGCAGCTTTTCACAATTCTGGGTATGTTACTGTCCTACCCAGAGGCAATTCAAAACATATAATTCTTCATCCACGATGTGGAACAGTATTTTCAATCTTCAGGGAAAAATAGGGGAATTTTGCAAACCCCTACAATTATGACCACAGTCAGTCAATCAGGTCTGCAAGAGGGTAAATGACCACCTGTTCAAGGTGTGTTCATTGTGGAATCGAGTGGGGAAAAGCTTCCTGAGCAGTGCTATACCAAAGGCAACTTCAGCAAGACCGCCAAATGGATGGTGGAAACAAAGAGTAGCAAATGTCTTTGACAATCATCTAAATAACTGAGAAAAAAAGTTTGTGGGTAGGGGGAAGGAAAGAATAAACAAACAAATAAAGCACTTGCATCTTAAGGGTTCAAGGGTTAAGTTACAAGGAGAGATTACACAAATTAGGGTTGTATTCCCTAGAAATTTAGAATGTTAAGGGGTGAACCGATCTAAGTTTTCAAGATATTAAGGGGAGCAGATAGGGTAGATAGAGAGAAACTATTTCCACTGGTTGGGGATTCTAGGACTAGGGGGCATAGTCTAAAAATTAGAGCCAGACCTTTCAGGAGTGAAATTAGGAAACACTTCTACACACAAAGGGTGGTAGAAGTATGGAACTCTCTTCCGCAAACAGCAATTGATGCTAGATCAATTGTTAATTTTAAATTGGAGATCGATAGCTTTTGTTAACCAAAGGTATTAAGGGATATGGGCCAAAGGCGGGTATATGGAGTTAGGCCGCAGATCAGCCATGATCTCATTGAATGGTGGAACAGGCTCGAGGGGCTGAATGGCCTACTTGTAAGGGGTGGTGTGTGGGTTGTTTGTCAGCTTCACCTCTGACTCCTTTGAGCAGTTCGAATTGCTCCCACTCCCTTTTTGTTCTAGACTTTGGACTTATTTGGGAGTTGTAATAAACTTGCAACAGACACCTGGGTTAGTCAAAAGAATTCAGATCTTTATTTTGAGACAGGAAAATATACAATACAATAAAACTTATACTTTAAAAGGGTGGGGAACACTTGGAATAAGCGAGGAAGAATTACAATATACAAAATCCCTTACCCTCCCAACCCCACTACACTAGCTAGGCTGGAATCCAGAGGACCAGGAAATGCTCACCAAAACAACTTTCTTGACAGTTGTAGAGGTTTGTGATTTCGGGGTTCTCTTTAGTTGTGGCGGTTGGGGCCTGCCGTACCTCGGACATGGTAGAAGACTGCACCTGCGTTGGGTCTTCAGTTTGGGTTGGTCCGCAGATGCGGAGGTAAAAGAGGAGGGGGTGTTGCAATATTAATTAAGGAGTCAATTACTGCAGTAAGGAGGGATGATATATTAGCAGGTTCCTCTAATGAGGCCATATGGGTGGAGCTTAAAAACAAAAAGGGGGCAAGCACTTTGCTGGGAGTGTACTATAGGCCTCCAAACAGTCAGGGGGAGATAGAGGAACAGATATGTAGGCAAATCTCAGAGAAATGTGCAAATAATAGGGTAATAATAATGGGGGATTTCAACTTCCCCAATATTAACTGGGATAGTCAAAGTGTGAAAGGCTCAGAGGGTGTAGAATTCTTAAAGTGCATCCAGGAGAGCTTTTTGAGCCAGCATGTAGAAAGTCCTACAAGAGAGGGGGCGGTACTGGACCTAATTCTAGGGAATGTGGCCGGCCAAGTGGAAAAAGTGCTAGTAGGTGAGCACTTTGGTGACAGTGACCATAATATGGTGAGATTTAAGGTGGTCATGGAAAAGGACAGGGATGGGCCGGAAATAAAGGTTCTAAATTGGGGGAAGGCCGATTTTAATAGGATAAGGCAGGATCTGGCCAAAATGGACTGGGATCAGCTACTTGTAGGAAAATCCGCATCGGAGCAATGGGAGGCTTTCAGAAGGGAGATTGAGATCATACAATGGCAACATGTTCCCGTAAAGGTCAAGGGTGGTTCCAAAAACCACAGGGAACCTTGGATGTCAGGGGATATACGAGAATGGATTAGGAAAAAAAGGAGGGCTTTTGGCAGATACAAAAGGCTAAAGACGGAGGAAGCCCTAGAGGAGTACAAAAAGTGCAGGGGGATACTTAAAAAAGAAATGAGGAGATCAAGGAGGGGCCATGAAATAACACTGGCGAGCAAAATAAAGGAAAATCCTAAGATGTTTTATAAGTATATTATAAGAGGATAACTAGGGGAAAAATAGGGCCCATTAGGGACAAAAGTGGCAATCTGTGTGTGGAGCCGGAAGATGTAGGAGGGGTTCCAAATGAATTTTTTGCATCTGTTTTCACTATGGAGGAGGATGATGTAGACATAGAAATAGGGCGGGGGGACTGTGATATGCTCGAACATATTAACATCGAGAGGGAGGAGGTATTGGCGGTTTTAGCAGGCCTAAAAATGGATAAATCCCCAGGCCCGGACGAAATGTATCCCAGGCTGCTGTGTGAGGCAAAGGAAGAGATTGCGGGGGCTCTAACACATATATTCAGGACCTCTCTGGCCACAGGGGATGTGCCAGAGGACTGGAGAACCGCTAATGTAGTACCATTATTCAAGAAGGGAAGTACGGAATAACCGGGGAACTACAGGCCAGTGAGCCTAACATCAGTGGTAGGAAAATTATTGGAAAAAATTCTGAGGGACAAAATTAGTCTCCACTTGGAGAGACAAGGATTAATCAGGGATAGTCAACATGGCTTTGTCAAGGGAAGATCATGTCTGACTAATTTGATTGAATTTTTTGAGGGGGTGACTAGGTGTGTGGATGAGGGTAACGCAGTGGATGTGGTATACATGGATTTCAGTAAGGCCTTCGATAAAGTCCCGCACAGGAGACTGGTCAAGAAGGTAAGAGCCCATGGAATCCAGGGTGCCTTGGCACATTGGATACAAAACTGGCTTAGTGGCAGAAGGCAGAGGGTGATGGTCGAAGGTTGTTTTTGTGACTGGAAGCCTGTGGCCAGTGGGGTACCACAGGGATCGGTGCTGGGTCCCTTGCTGTTTGTGGTCTACATTAATGACTTGGATATGAATGTAAAAGGTATGATCAGTAAGTTCGCGGATGATACAAAAATTGGTAGGGTGGTAAATAGCGAGGAGGGTAGCCTCAGTCTGCAGGACGATATAGATGGGTTGGTCAGATGGGCGGAACAGTGGCAAATGGAATTTAACCCAGAAAAGTGCGAGGTGATGCACTTTGGGGGGACTAACAAGGCAAGGGAATACACAATGAATGGTAAGACCCTAGGCAAGACGGAGGGGCAGAGGGATCTGGGTGTGCAAGTGCACAGATCCCTGAAGGCGGCGGAACAGGTGGATAAGGTGGTAAAAAAGGCATATGGGATACTTGCCTTCATTAGCCGAGGCATAGAATATAAGAGCAAGGAGGTTATGATGGAGCTGTATAAAATACTGGTTAGGCCACAGCTGGAATACTGTGTGCAGTTCTGGTCGCCACACTACAGGAAGGATGTGATCGCTTTGGAGAGGGTGCAGAGGAGATTCACCAGGATGTTACCAGGGCTGGAGCGCTTCAGCTATGAAGAAAGACTGGGCAGATTGGGTTTGTTTTCCTTGGAGCAGAGGAGGCTGAGGGGGGACATGATTGAGGTGTACAAAATTATGAGGGGCATAGATAGGATGGATACTGAGGAGCTTTTTCCCTTAGTAGAAGGGTCAATAACTAGGGGGCATAGATTCAAGGTAAAGGGCGGGAGGTTTAGAGGGGATTTGAGAAAGAACTTTTTCACCCAGAGGGTGGTTGGAGTCTGGAACTCACTGCCTGAAAGGATTGTGGAGGCAGGAACCCTCACAACATTTAAGAAGCATTTGGATGAGCACTTGAAATGCCATAACATACAAGGCTACGGACCAAATGCTGGAATATGGGATTAGATTAGACAGGGCTTGATGGCCGGCACGGACACGATGGGCCGAAAGGCCTCTATCCGTGCTGTATAACTCTATGACTCTATGAGATGCGGTTAGTCGCGCTGTTGGATGTATCAGGTGAGCACCCGATTTTCTTTGGTTAGGGCTAGTTTTAGGGTCTTTTGTGTCCAAATCTTACCCAGGGGTAAGTCAGACTAGCCTGTAGAGTGGAAACAAGTCTTTGGTTTGTGAGTTTTTCAGCGGTTGGTTCCTTGTTGGTCGTGGTGGCCCAATATTACCTGGTTGGTGTTAATATTGGTGGTTGTTGGTTTCTGTAGGCCTTTGGTTGCCGTGATCTCTGTTTCTTCTTTCTTCCTTCAAGTCTCCGATGATGATCTCTCTCTTGAGCTGGTTGGCTTAACTTGAACTTCTGCCTTCTGAGCTGACCTTCCGATGAGCTGACTGACGAACTGGCTAACTGAAAAGGCAGGCCTCAATTATACTAATTTGGGGCCTGGCTTATCTGACCACCAAATCTCAGGTTTCTTTGTTAAATTTGGCGGGCTCGTTATTTCTAATGTGTTTCAAAACTTTAACGAGCTTCGGGGATGGCCCATCCAAACTTAACGAGTTTAGGGGATGGCTCATCTAAACTTAATCGGCCTTTAATCGGCAGCTGTCTCTCTGTCAGTACACTTCACAGCTAATCTGAGCCGTCTTTTGTCTCCACTTGTCCTATTACCATCTCGTCTGGTTTTGAACACCTCTTAATGTCTCTTTACTTCTTTTGTTCTATCGCAGCCTTGCCTTCGATCTATTTCATTTCCTTTCCAGTTTTGAAAAAGGGTTTCGACCCGAAACATCGACTCTAATTTCTCTCCACGGATGTTGCCTGGCCTGCTGAGATTTTCCAGCATTTTCTGTTGTTATTTCTTAATTGGCCTTTAACTGGTTTCGGGATTGCCTTGAAAGCAGTTTAAAAAATGCAAAACGTTTGTCAATCTCTTTAATTGGTTTTGGGCTGTGGTTTGTTTGCTGTATCCTGTAGGGCTAATGTTCCTTCCTTTGTGTTGCTGGGGGCATGTCATGTTTATTCAGGTACCTGGCTTTGCGAATTCTCGGCAGAAAACAGGTTTCATTGTCCTTATGTAAAACTGGAGTGGCCCAGGACATTCCTAGACAGTCCAATATCCAAACTCGGGGGCCCACCCCACCTCCCCTGTGTCCCAGCCTTTGCAAGCCTGAACATGTCCCTTTTAAACCAGCCAAATCTTCCTGGAATTTTTATTTTAAATCTCAATAACTCCTTAAAACAGTCCAAAATCTCTTCTTTAATTTAAATCTTTTGAAATTCTTCTGTTAGGCCCAACCATACATTTATCCTTTTTTTTCACAGATTTCTTCTGTGATGTTCCAAAATCATTTAAAATTAATGCTTTCCTTCTGTTCTGGGGTTGTGCAGAAATTTTCAAACCTTACATACTTCGGTTCCTATGTTAAGCAAATACTACACAGGTGGCAATTACTCTGTATCACATGACAACCTCATGAAGTTAATGACGTTGAATCAATTCCAAATATGTTAGCTGAACATCAGCGAGATTTCAGCAGAGCGAGAATTTTTGTAAGTATGAACCTCATCCTATTTTTTGAAGGCGACGGTGGTTCTCAACTTCTATGCCACCGGCTCCTTCCAATCCACTACTGGGGACATTGCCAACATCTCCCAGTTTGTGGTACATTGCTGCATCCGCCAGGTGACCAATGCCCTTTTCAGAAGGAGACGTCAGTTCATCTCCTTCCCCATGACCCTGGACAAGCAGCAAGAGCGTGCAATGGGATTTGCAGTATCAGCGGGCTTCCCCATGATGCAGGGCGCCACTGACTGCACGCATGTGGCTTTGCGGGCACCTCTACAGAATGTCAAGGATTACCGCAACCGGAAGGGCTACCATTCGCTCAACGTGCAGTTGGTGTGTGACCACAGGCAGCTCATACTAGCTGTCAATGCCCGCTTTCCAGGCAGCAGCCATGATGCCTTCATCCTGCACCAGACTTCTGTGGCAGACATGTTCGAAGCCCAGGCTCACCCACGAGGATGGCTTCTTGGGGACAAAGGCTATCCTTTGTGCACCTGGCTGATGACCCCGCTCCATGCGCCCAGCACCCCTGCTGAAGAGCGATACAATGACAGCCATCAAACAACCAGGAACATCATTGAGCACAGAATCGGCGTGCTCAAGCAACGGTTCCGCTGTCTGGATCGTTCCGGGGGAGCCCTACAGTACTCGCCTGAGTGAGTCTCCCATTTCGTTGTAGTGTGCTGCATGCTGCACAACCTGGCTATCCGCAGGACTCAGCCACTGCCAGCAGATATTGGAGGACCACCAGAGGAGGAGGAGGAGGAGGAGCACCAACACGGGAGGGAGGCACAAAGTGCAAGGGCCGTCCGTCGGCGGCTTATTGCAACTCGGTTCTAGGCCCCCTCTCAGGGAATGGCTTGTACCAATGAAAGAACATGAATGGAGCCGCTCCGCAAGCCCTCAGCCAGTCAAGGCAACAAATACTTCCAAAAGCAAACATGGACAATGCGATTAAAGAAAATTTTTTACTGTGCAAACTCTGTGCCCTTCCCGCATGACAAACTAATTCAGAGAAACCCCCCAAAAAACAGTCAGAGACATAACTGGCTCTCACAACCTTCAGAAAATGCAAAAAGCAGTTAAACAAAAATGACCATGATCCTCAGCCTTTATAAAAACAAACACAACAGTCTCGGCCTTGATATATAAAAAAACCTTCTTGGCCTCATATATAAAAAAAACATTTGGCCACACCTTCTACTTTTTCCCCTGCGAGGGTGATCCGCCTCGCTTTCGCGAGTGGCCCCTTCCCGCCCTGCAGCTCCTCCTCAATGGGACCCCAGTGGCTGCAGCAAGGCTGGGGGAAGGCTGCTGAGGGTCAGATGGTGAGATGGCAGATGCCCTTGGGGGTTGGCCTGTACCAGCTCTGGGCCTGGAGGGGCCGGCTGCTGACTGCTCGAACTCTGCTTGGGCGGCAGCAGTCTGTCCTACGGGTGGTGGCAGCTGCAGTGGAGGAGTGACAGTGTTGGCTGCAGGAATGCTGCCAACCTGACAGAGCACAGGCACTCCCTGGTCGGCTGATACACTGGCACTCACACGGGCCAGCACTGCAGCATGCGCAGCAATCTGCTGAAGCATAGACTGTTGGGCTGCTGCGGCGCGGAGAGGGTCCCGTCGATGCCTGGCCGATCCAGCGAGGGTGGCAGCAGTTTGTGCCCGTGTGGCCCTGGTCTGTGTCTGCATCACACCAGCCAGTGAATGCACGGCACGACTGAGCACTTGGCTGGACGCCGCCTGTGATGCAGCGAAGTCCTGCTGACTCCTAGACTGTGCTGCCGCGAAGTCCTGCAGACTCCTGGCCTGTGCTGCCGTGAAGTCCTGCAGACTCCTGGCCTGTGCTGTTTCGAATTCCTGTACACTCCTTGCCAGTGACTCTGTGGAGTCAGGCATCCTTGCCACTGCAGCCATGAGCTCAGTGTGCTTGCGCTCAGCCTGGGCGCCCATTTCAGCAAGGAGCCGCACCTCCTCTGCGCTCACCATAGCAGGACTCGAGGCCAGACTCTCCCTCTGGGGAGAAGGCCGCCGAGCTTCCCCACCCCTCCCGCGTTGCTGCAGCCCGTTGGGCCCCGGAGCTTCACTCTCCTCAGACCCTTCCCCCCTGCTCTCCTCCAGGGAAGACGTGTCCCCATCATGGCCATGGGCTGCCTCGGCTGAGGGTGGCACTGATGGGCCGGCTTCCTCTTCCTCCTCCTCGATTTCAGAATCAGACACAGTGCCAGCTTGAGGGCCCACCTCCTCACCTGGCGATTCACCATCTGAAAGCAGGGAGGCACAAGAGTTGCTTTAGAGTGAGGACAGGGTGGCAGCAAGAGAGGCATGAGTGCTGCTATGCACTGCATTGGTTCGATAGTGGCAAAGGATGCTGGTGTGAGGCGCAAGTGGAAAGAGAGAGGTCAAAAAGGTGATGACCTTACCATTGGGGCCCAGAACATGGTCGGCATCTCCACTGGCGACGGGGCCAATCAGCCGGCCTGCCATAATGCGCTCCACACGCTGCTCCGGGTCGCTGAGCTGTTTGAGGCCAGGATGGCTTCCCTCAGTCTGTCGCTGCTGGTGGAATAGCCTTGACAGTGTGAAGCCCTGATCTTGCCTGCACTGCCTCCCATGGTGGAATAGCCCCGACAGTGTCAAGCCCTGATCTTGCCTGCATTGCCTCCCATGCTGGAATAGCCCTGACAGTGTGAAGCCCTGATCTTGCCTGCACTGCCTCCCATGGTGGAATAGCCCTGACAGCGTGTAAAGTGCTGAATGTGCAAGTGATTTTCATGACAGTCCCATAGCTGCTGGATGAGGACTGGGCATTAGGGCTTTCAGGTCCCTTTGGCTATAAAGTGAGGTGCACATGCAGGGATGAGGAGGATACGGGAAAGGGTACTCACCCTGACAACCCGAGTGAGGTCGTTGAACTTTTTTCTGCATTGCACAGGAGTCCTGCCAACCATGCTGTTGGAGGTCACCCTGTTTGCCACCTCCCTCCAGGCTTTTCGATACTCGCTGGGCAGCGGCCTCCTGCCACTATCAGGGAAGAGGACAAGTCGCCTGCGCTCCACTGCGCCAACCAGTACCTTCAGGGCACCCTCGCTGAAGCGCTGCGCTTGCTCCCTAGCCTTCTCCATAGTCATGGGCGTTGAACTGTTGAAGCAGCTATGTTCAGGCCTTGATTCAGGGCTGCAGTGTGCAGGGCATGGCAGCCAATCAAATCCACCCTCCCCCTTTAAGAGCTGACCGGCGCTAGCGTGTCTGCCTTTAATCAGCAACTCGCCGCACCTGCGCTGCACCCGCCCTCGGTGGTAGCGCCCCGGCTCGCCGGCTTAGCGCCATGATAGCCGTGCATCGCCTGCTTTAGCGCAGCAGCAACTTCTTGGGGCAATGCAACTGAATATCGCAAAATTTAGCAAACGCCCGGCTGTAGTGCCCCAAACATGGCTATATTGAATTTCTAGGCCACTTTCTCTTGAACCTATCTAAATCCAAGTCATTCACTCAGCAAAAAAGAGATCTGAGCAGGAGGAGATTGTTAATTCTAATATCACATCATGTGCCTGTTATGTAAATTGCAGCACTCCCAATAGGGTACACTTCACATGTGAAAGATTTGAGCTACTAATTTGAAACAACCTCGAAAGTGTGCATTACTGCATGCCTGATGTACACAAAACAAGTTCAACTTCTGTTTTTTTCATTTCCAGTACTTGTTTAAAATTAAACAATAATAATGTTATGTAAAATGTGGCCTTCTCAGTGGGGTACTCTGCAGGCATGATCTAAACTACTAATTAGGACAACCGGAATTGCATAAAAAAAGTTTTATTTCTGGAATTTTCCAGCACATGCAGATGTTTTATTAAACAGACGTCAACTAAGATGGATTTATCATCTTGTGAGAATTGCTAAAGCATTCCTGGATACAGACTCGAAACATATCCAAGGTGCCACTATGGACAAAGCTAGAGGAATTAAAGAGGGATGGGAAAAGTTCCTCATAAAACAAATAAGCATTGTGGAGACTAGGGAAATAAAAAAATAAGCTTGACTTTCTTCTCCAGTTTGGATCCAAGTCCAACCCATGAAAAAGAAAATGGTTCTACTATTGTTTTGCTATTTCAAATCTTGACCACATTTCTAACAATATAGGCCCAATTTTGACCTCCCCAGCGCCCACGAGAATGGGTTGGGGGTGGGTGGGAGTTGGGGTTAAAAGTGGAGCAGCATCCTTTTCACTGGATCTGCATTGACTTTGCGACACTCACCATAAATAAAAGATTTTTTTATTCATTCACGGTATGTGGGTGTCCCTGGCCAGAGCGCATTTATTTCCCATCCCTAATTGCCCTTGAGAAAGTGGTGGTGAACTGCTGCAGTCCGTGTGGTGAAGGTACTCCCACAGTGCTGTTAGGGAGTACCTTCCAGGATTTTGACCCAGTGACAATGAAGGAACGACGATATATTTCCAAGTCAGGATGGTGTGTGGCTTGGAGGGGAACCTGGAGGTGATGGTGTTCCCATGCGCCTGCTGCCCTTGTCTTTCTAGCTGCTAGAGGTCTCAGGTTTGGGAGGTGCTGTCAAAGAAGCCTTGGCGAGTTGCTGCAGTGCATCTTGTAGATGGTACACACTGCAGCCACGGTGTGCCGGTGGTGGAGGGAGTGAATGTTTAAGGTGATGGATGGGGTGCCAATCAAGCGGGCTGCTTTGTCCGGGATGGAGTAGAGCTTCTTGAGTGTTGTTGGGGCTGCACTCATTCAGACCAGTGGAGAGTATTCTATCACACTCCTGACTTGTGCCTTTTAGATGGTAGAAAGGCTTTGGGGAGTCAGGAGGTGAGTCATTCGCTGCAGAATACTCAGCCTCTGACCTGCTCTTGTAGTGACAGTATTTATGTGGCTGGTCCAGTTAAGTTTCTGGTCAATAGGGACTCCCCATGATGTTGATGGTGGGGGATCCAATGATGATAATGCCATTGAATGTCAAGGGAAGGTGGTTAGACTTTCTCTTGTTGGATTTTGTCATTGCCTGGCACTTGTGTGGTGCTATTGTTACTTGCCACTTTTCAGCCCAAGCCTGAATGTTGTCCCGGTCTTGTTCATTATCTGAGGAGTTGCGAAAGGACATCCCCACTTTTGACCTTATGATGGAGGCAAGGTCATTGATGAAGCAGCCAAAGATGGTTGGGCCTAGGACACTGCCCTGAGGAGCTCCTGCAGTGATGTCCTGGAGCTGAGATGATCAGCCTCCAACAACCACAACCATCTTCCTTTGTGCCAGGCTTGACTCCAGCCACTGGAGAGTTTTCCCCCTGATTCCCATTGACTTCAATTTTACTAAGGCTCCTTGATGCCATTCTTGGTCAAATGCTGCCTTGATGTCAAGGACAGTCACTTTCACCTCACCTCTGGAATTCAGCTCTTTTGTCCATGTTTGGACCAAGGCTGTAGTGAGGTCGGGAGCCAAGTGATCCTGGCGGAACCCAGGCTGAGTATCGGTGAGCAAGTTATTGGTGAGTAAGTGCCATTTGATAGCACTGTCGACGACACCTGTACAATTCTGTTGCTACTGATGGCCCACAGCGCCTCAGGAATGCCCAGTTTTGACCTGCTAGATATGTTCTGAAGCTATCCCATTTAGCACGGTGGTAGTGCCACACAACGCAACGAAGGGTATCCTGAGGGTGAAGATGGGACTTCGTCTCCTCAAGGACTGAGTGGTGGTCACTCCTACCAATGCTGTCATGGACAGATGCATCTGCAACAGGTAGATTGGTGAGGACAGGGTCAAGTAGGTTTATCCCTCATGTTATTTCTCTCACCATTTGCTGCAGGCCCAGTCTGGCAGCTGTGGCCTTTAGAACATGGCCAGCTCAGTCAGTAGTGGTGCTACCGAGCCACTCTTGTGTTTTGGCCAGCATGCGAGGCCCTTGCCCCAGGCAGATGTGGACCTCAGTGAAAGGCAAAAATTGGGACCTCATGATGTAATTCAAACACTGGCGCTATTTTTACTTCCTGTCGCATGTTCAGTGCTCAGTGCCAGCCTTGCCAGGAACACCGGGTGCCAAGAAGGAGCAGGTCCTTAAGAGGGCCAGAAAGGTATGGCTTTATAAAATGTAATGTTTTTTGGTGGACCTGTAGGAGCATGAATGCTCCTCCAGGCTCCACAAGGAAACCTTGGGCCTCCCTTGCCCCAAGCTTTCCCCCTCCCCTGATCACAATTGCATCCGGAGACAGCCACAATCTACTTACCTGAATGCCAAGAACCATTTCCTCAGGTCCACGCCAGCTTCCTCCTGCCATGCTCACCCCACTCCTACCCTCCTTGGCATTCTCACCAGGTTTGAGTGGAAGTCAGGCTGGACCATGTTAATGAGACCCGGGAGTTAAAATGATCTCACGTCAGAGAGCTTACCGCTCATTCTGTCGGCTTCATGCTGACGCTCGCCCCGCGTTCAAATCAGGGCTATAGATTCAGAACAGAATCATCTGTCATTTGAGTTCATAGCCAGGTCAAATAGTGAGTTCTGAGCAGAGCTTTAAAGGAGCAACCAGTTCTAATAAATAATAATTTAAGCTATAATTTTTCCACCTTGTGACAAAGATCCTTTTTTAATTTGCATTTTTCTACTCAGCAAAGGTTTTTTTTTAACTCAATGAAGGTTGTTTAAGGAGGCATTTCTCCTCAATAGCCTGTCGCTCTGAGTTAAATTAAGGACAATGACAGATGCAGTACTGAGTTGATCATTTCTCAGAATATATTGTTGGGGATGAGGTAGGGTGGGAATGCGAGCTGCAGAAGACCAAATACGGACAGATAGGGCATTCCTAGACTGGTACATATCCAATAGCACAGCCTGGTGGTGGTGCATTCAGATTACTTTGCTTTTTTGTGTATTTATAAGAAAACAAAATAAATTTAAAAACAAAAATTCTCTGCTTTGTCTTTAAGTTGCAGGATAAGAAAAAATTACATAGGATATACAGCACAGATATATGGCATTCAGCACAACCAGTCCATGCCTGTTTATGCTCTACTCGAGCCTCCTCCTGTCTTTCCTCATTTCCCTCTATTCCCTTCTCCCTCATATGCTTGTCTAGCCTCCCCTTAACTGCATCTATACTATTCGCCTCAACCACTCCCTGTGGTAGCGAATTCCACAATCCCACCATCTCTGGGTAAAGAAGTTTCTTCTGAATTCCCTATTTGATTTCTTGATGACTATCTTATATTGATGGCCATTAGTTTTGCTCTTCCCCACAAATGAAAACATTCTCTCTGTATCTACTCTATCAAAACCTTTAGAAAAGAGACCCAGCCTGTTCATCCTTTCCTGATGGGTATAACCACGCAATTCTGGTATCACCCATGTATATCTTTTTTGCACCCTCACCAGTGTCTCTATATTCTTTTTAGAATATGGTGACCAACACTGCACACAGTACTCCAAGTGTGGCCTAACCAAGGTTCGATACAAGTTTAACATAACTTCTCTACTCTTCAATTCTATCCCTCTAGAAATAAACCCTAGTGCTTGGTTTGCTTTTGTTATGGCCTTATTGACCTGTGTCACAACATTTAGTGATTTGTGAATTTGTACTCCCAGGCCCCTTTGCTCCTCTACCCCATTTAGATTCTTAGGGGGAAAAATTGGGTGGCGCCCATTTTGGGGTGCGAACATCACCGAGGCGCTAATTTTAGCGCCCTGAAAAAGTCAGCGCCCCTCCACCGTAGATTCAATAGTAGCGCCCCAAGCAGGAGTTGGGGCGCTACTAGAAAGCGCTCCACCTCCTGCTTGGGGCGCTACTACTGAATTTCACGGCACTGCATGCAGCATCGCCACACACGGCGGCACGTAGCACTGCATCATTGCAGGCCTCCTCCCCTGGTTAAAGGGGAGGGGCCTAGCGCTGCACACACCAGGGCCCTGCTGGACCACCAGGGAGCGGGGTGCCGTGAAAACAACTCGGCACTCAACAGGAATGCCGGGCTGACCGATCACGGCCGGTAACCCGCATAAAAAAGTGAAAGGTGCTGGCAGTCAGCCTGACACCTGCCCTTTAAGTAGCGCCGCCGCCACTGCAAAAACGTCCCCGATCCTGTCGGACATATCGTCCGGCAATAGGTCAGGGCGTGCAAGGGAAGTTTGCAGCTGGGGCACAGGCGGGGCGCTGCGCACGGCGATGACGACATCGCCGGTGGCGCAGGGTACTACAGGCTACCGCTGCCACTAACCTCCTGCTGAATTTTGCAGGATGCGTTAGCGACACCCCACCCGGGCACTAGGGGATTTGCTCCCCATTAGCTAATGAGAGGCACAAACCAACCCAATTTTTCCCCCTTATTTTCTAAGTAATATACAACATCCTTATTTCTCTTACCAAAATGTAATGCCTCACACTAATCTGTATTGAAATTAATTTACCAATTATATGCCCATTCTGCAAGTTTATTAATGTCTTCTTGTAATTTGTTGCAGTCCTACTCAGTGTTGACTATCCTTCCCAAATTTTAAAATTGTGTTTATGATTCCAAAGTCTAAATCATTGATATAAATTGTGAATAACAATGCTCCCAGCACTGATCCTTATGGGACCCCGCTTACCACCGTCTGCCACTCTGAATAACTACCTTTTACCCCAAATCTCTGCTTTCTGTCTTTCACCCAGCCAGCTATCCATTCCGCTACTTCTCCTCTGACTCAGCATGCTCTGACCTATTTCATTAGTCTATTATGTGGTAACTTATCGAAGGCCTTTTGGAAATCTAAATATATTACATCTGTTGAATTACCCATGTCTCTGTTACCTTTTCAAAGAATTCAATGAGGTTGGTCAAGCAAGACTTTCCCTTTTGAAATCCACACTAACTATTCATTATTATATTTTTGGTTTCTAGATGTTTTTCTATTTTCTCCTTTAGTAGGTATTCCATTATGTTTCCTACCACAGATGGTAAGCTGACTGGTCTTTAGTTCCCTGGACATGTTCTATCTCCCTTCTTAAAACTGGGTGTAACGTTAGCTATCAGCCAGTCCTCTGGCACTACACTTTTTTCCAAAGAATAATTAAATATGTGTAATAGTGCCTCTGCTATCTCTTCCCTAGAATCTTTTAGAATGCACAGATGTAATCCGTCTGGACCTGGGGTTTTATCTTCTTTGAGTTTGATTAATTTATTTAATATTTCTCCTCTTTTTATTTTAAATGCAGTTATATCATTTCTAATCTCAACTTCCGATAGCATGTCCATTTGATCCATCTCCCTGATAAATACTGAAGTGAAATAATGATCTAATATTTCTGCCATTTCGCTATCGCTGCCTGTGATTTTGTCCTGACTATCACTTAATGGCCCTATTCCCATTCCGACTTTCTTTTTTTTATTTATGCGCCTGTAGAATATTTTACTATTTTGTTTTATGTTCCTTGATAATTTAATTTCATAATTCCTCTTTGCCTTCCTAATTGTTTTTTTGACTTCTCTCCTAGTCTCTTCATATTCTCCCTTGTCATGCTCTCCCCTCCTGTCCATGTACTTAGTGGAAGTCCCTTTCCTTGCCCTCAATTTTTCCCTCATGTATTTATTCATCTATGGTGTCTCATTAGTGTTAGCTTGTTCTTGTTTTTTAGCAGAATATATTTTTCCTAGACTCTGTTGAACACCTTTTTAAATGTTTCCCATTGCAGTTATACATCATTGTTTGCTATTGTTGCTGTCCATTTTAGTTCTATTCTCAACCCCTCAAAATCAGCTTTTCTCCAATCTATTACCCTGGTCTTCATCATGCTTATGTTCTTCTCAATTATTGCCTAGATATTCCCTCGCTTTTACTTCTCTTATCTGGTCTGTTTCATTCCCCATTACCAGATCCAGTAATGAATCCTCCATTGTTGAGCTTCTTACATACTTGGTTAGAAAGGAGTCCTGTACACATTAGAGTCATAGAGTCATAGAGTTATACAGCACAGAAAGAGGCCCTTTGGCCCATCGTGTCTGCGCCGTCCATCAAGCCCTGTCCCATCTAATCCCATTTTCCAGCATTTGGTCCATAGCCTTGTATGCAATGGCATTTCAAGTGCTCATCCAAATGCTTCTTGAATGTTGTGAGGGTTCCTGCCTCTACCACCCTTTCAGGCAGTGAGTTCCAGACTCCAACCACCCTCTGGGTGAAAAAGTTCCTCCTCAAATCCCCTCTAAACCTCCTGCCCCTTACCTTGAATCTATGCCCCCTTGTTATTGACCCCCCTACTAAGGGGAAAAGTTCCTCTTTATCTACCCTATCTATGCCCCTCATCATTTTGTACACCTCAATCAGGTCCCCCCTCAGCCTTCTTTGCTCCAAGGAAAACAACCCCAGCCTGTTTAGTCTTTCTTCATAGCTGAGGCGCTCCATCCCAGGTAACATCCTGGTGAATCTTCTCTGCACCCTCTCCAAAGCAATCACATCCTTCCTATAGTGAGGCAACCAAAACTGCACACAGTACTCCAGCTGTGGCCTTACCAGCGTTTTGTACAGCTCCATCATAACCTCTCTGCTCTTATATTCTATGCCTCGGCTAATGAAGGCAAGTATCCCATATGCCTTTTTAACCACCTTATCTACCTGTTCCGCTGCCTTCAGGGATCTATGTACATGTACACCAAGGTCCCTCTGGCCCTCTGTACTTCCTAGGGTCCTACCACTCATTGTGTATTCCCTTGCCTTATTTGTCCGTCCAAAATGCATCACCTCGCACTTTTCAGGGTTAAATTTCATTTGCCACTTTTCCACCCATCTGACCAACCCGTTTATATCGTCCTGTAGCCTGAGGCTTTCCTCCTCGCAATTTACCACCCCACCAATTTTCGTGTCATCTGCGAACTTACTGATCATACCTTTTACATTCTCATCCAAATCATTTATGTAGATCACAAACAGCAAGGGACCCAGCACCGATCCCTGAGGTACCCCACTGGACACAGGCTTCCAGTCACAAAAGCAACCTTCGACCATCACCCTCTGCCTCCTGCTACTCAGCCAGTTTAGGATCCAACGTGCCAAGGCACCCTGGATCCCATGGGCTCTTACCTTCTTGACCAGTCTCCTATGCGGGACTTTGTCAAAAGCCTTACTGAAGTCCATGTATACCACATCCACAGCATTTCCCTCACCCACACACCTAGTCACCCCCTTGAAAAATTCAATCAGATTGGTCAGACATGATTTACCCTTGACAAAGCCATGCTGACTATCCCCAATTAATCCTTGCCTCTCCAAGTGGAGACTAATTTTGTCCCTCAGAATTTTTTCCAATAATTTCCCTACCACAGATGTTAGGCTCACTGGCCTGTAATTCCCTGGTTTATCCCTGCTACCCTTCTTGAATAATGGTACTACGTTAGCAGTTCTCCAGTCCTCTGGTACATCCCCTGTGGCCAGAGAGGTTGTGAAAATTTGTGTCAGAGCCCCTGCAATCTCCTCCTTTGCCTCACACAGCAGCCTGGGATACATCTCGTCCGAGCCTGGGGATTTATCCACTTTTTGGCCTGCTAAAACCGCTAGTACCTCCTCCCTCTCAATGCTAATATGTTCAAGTATATCACAGTCCCTTTGCCCGATTTCTATGTCTACATCGTCTTTCACCATAGTGAACACAGATGCAAAAAATTCATTTAAAACCCCGCCTACATCATCTGGCTCTACACACAGATTGCCACTTTGGTCCCTAATGGGCCCTACCCTTTCCCTGGTTATCCTCTTGCCCTTAATATACTTATAAAACATCTTAGGATTTTCCTTTATTTTGCTCGCCAGTGTTATTTCATGGCCCCTCCTCGCTCTCCTAATTTCTTTTTTAAGTATGCCCCTGCACTTTTTATACTCCTCTAGGGCTTCCTCCGTCTTTAGTCTTTTGTAGCTGCCAAAAGCCCCCCTTTTTTTCCTAATGCATTTTTGTATATCCCTTGTCATCCAAGGTTCCCTTTGCTTGTTGGTCCCACCCTTGACCTTTATGGGAACATGTTGGCGTTGTACTCTCTCTATTTCCCTTCTGAAAGTCTCCCACTGCTTTGATGTGGATTTTCCTATAAGTAGCTGCTCCCAGTCCACTTTGGCCAGATCCTGCCTTATCATATTAAAATCGGCCTTCCCCCAATTTAGAACCCTTATTTCCGGGCCGTCTTTGTCTTTTTCCATGACCACCTTAAATCTCACCGAATTATGGTCACTGTCGCCAAAATGCTCTCCTACTGACACTTCCACCACTTGCCCGGCTACATTCCCTAGAATTAGGTCCAGTACCGCCCCCTCTCTTGTAGGACTTTCTACATGTTGGCTCAAAAAGCTCTCCTGGATGCACTTTAAGAATTCTGCAACCTCTAAGCCTTTCACACTCTGACTATCCCAGTTAATATTGGGGAAGTTGAAATCCCCCACTATTATTACCCTATTATTTTCGCACTTCTCTGAGATTTGCCTACATATCTGTTCCTCTATCTCCCCCTGACTGTTTGGGGGCCTATAGTACACTCCCAGCAAAGTGCTTGCCCCCTTTTTGTTTTTAAGTTCTACCCATATGGCCTCATTAGAGGAACACGCTAATATATCACCCCTCCTTACAGCAGTAATTGACTCCTTAATTAATATTGCAACACCCCCTCCCCTTTTACACCCCCCTCTGTCTTGCCTGAAGATTCTATACCCCGGAATATTGAGCTGCCAGTCCTGACCCTCCCTCAACCATGTCTCCGTGATAGCAACAATATCGTACTCCCATGTGTTCAACAACAACTTCAGTTCATCCACCTTATTTGCAAGACTCCTTGCATTAAAATAAATGCCTTCCAGCCTTGCCATAGTCCCTTTTGCCTTCACATATTTGCCCTGACTTCCCAGCTGACTTGTTTTTTCCTTCGTATTTGGCTGTAAATCACCCCCTACTATAGCTCCACTCTGTATCCCATCCCCCTGCCAAGTTAGTTTAAACCCCCCCCAACAGTGCTAGCAAACCTCCCCGCAAGGATATTGGTCCCCCTCTGGTTCAGGTGTAAACCGTCCGACTTGTACAAGTCCCACCTTTCCCAGAAGCAGACCCAGTGTTCCAGGAAACTAAAGCCCTCCCTCCTGCACCATCCCTTTAGCCACGCATTCATCTGTTCTATCTTCCTATTCCTATACTCACTAGCACGTGGCACCGGGAGTAATCCAGAGATTACAACCTTTGAGGTCCTGCTCTTTAATCTTCTACCTAGCTCCCTAAATTCTTGCTGCAGGACCTCATCCCTCTTTTTACCTATGTCGTTGGTACCAATGTGGACCATGACCTCTGGCTGTTCGCCCTCCCCCTCCAGAATGCCCTGCAGCCGCTCAGTGACATCCTTGACCCTGGCACCAGGGAGGCAACAAACCATCCTGGATTCACGTCTACGGCCACAGAAACGCCTATCTGTTCCCCTTACTATAGAATCCCCCACCACTATTGCTCTCCCACTCTTTTTCCTCCCTTCCTGGGCAGCAGGAGCACCCCCAGTGCCAGGAAGTTGGCTGCTGCTGCCTTCCCCTGGTAAGTCATCCCCCCCAACAGTATCCAAAGCGGTATACCTGGTTGAAAGTGGGATGGCCAAAGGGGTCCCCTGCACTACCTGCCTGCTTCTATTGTTCCGCCTGGTGGTCACCCATTTTCCTTCTGCCTGTGCAGCGCTACCCTGCGGTGTGACCAACTCACTGTACGAGTAATTTGCGACCCTCTCAGCATCGTGAATGCTCCACAACCCATCCACCCGCAGCTCCAGCGCCCCAAGATGGCCCGTTAGTAGCTGCAGCTGGATGCATTTCTGGCACACGTGTTGGTCAGGGACACTGGCAGCGTCCCTGAATTCCCACATAGAGCAAGAGGAGCATATCATGGGGCTGGGCTCTCCTGGCATGACCTACCCCTTTAATCAAGTTAAATTTAATTAATTCAATACCACCAGTAAAGTAAGCCTTACCTGGTCTCTGGAGCCCTTTGTAGGCCCGCTCTACCGCTGAAGCACCCGCCAAAGCTCTGAGGCCTTGCCTCACCTAACTCCCTGACTCACCCAACTCTCAGCACTCTGTTGAAACCGCACTCAGTGCAAAATCGCACTTCAAAGCCTGTTTTTATAGGCCCTGAAACAAAGACTTGCTGAGCCCAGCTACAGGAGAACCAGGTTAACCAGGTCACTCCAGTTTCCCTTGTTAACTGCCTTCAGCTGCTCTGAGTTGTAGGACTTGTTTATCCCTTTTTAACCCTGCTTAAAGCTGGGAAATTTAGATTTTAAACAGTAAACAGTACACAGTAAATGTGGAACAAACAAAAGTTTGATTTCAGCAACCAGTTAAGACTCCCTGACTCACCCAACTCTCAGCACTCTGTTGAAACCGCACTCAGTGCAAAATCACACTTCAAAGCCTGTTTTTATAGGCCCTGAAACAAAGACTTGCTGAGTAGGAACTCCACTCACTTATCCCCTTTACCTACCTCTTCTGGCCAATTAATTTTACAGTAGTTAACATCCCCTATGATTATTATTCTATGTTTGGTCCATCAACCCTTCTTCTACCACATAACAATCTGTGCTATCCCTGAACTTTATCCTATCCATTTCTCATCTCTTTAATCACTGGAGGAAGGATTTGGGAAAAGTTTCTGCTTCTCCCCCAAACACCCACCACCCCCCACCCACCCCTCCAAAAGGTAAATCGAGCAAGACTCTGAAATATCTATCTAATTTTTCAACTTCCATCTATATGTAAATAGTAAACATCCCAAGGCATTCTGCCCTACATTATACATCATAAGATGGTTGCCCTCCTTGGCATGGCATGTCCACAGGCAGCTCCGTACACCATCATATTCAACAACAATTCCTCAGTGTCAAACTTTGTTTGATAATTATAAGGTTTGGATCACAGGTCACACACAGATTACCCAAAGGGTCTTAGGAGTTGTAAAGCTTTTTATTAGGGCTACAGTTTAAGCATAATCAGATACTACATGTGATTGAAATAGGTATAGTAGACATACAACCCATAACAGACGAGAGTGATCCATGGCCCCGCGACGGAACATACAGAATGAAATGACTGGATGGACGCGACAGACGTCGGATGGATGGTGGACGGACAGACGTCGATGAATGTTGACGGATGTCTCTGTCTGCAACAACGGTCACTTCTGTTGGGTCTCTCCTCGAGCTGTTGGAGGTGTTAGGCTGTCAGCCAGCATGGAACCCACCTCAGAGGTCAAGCCTAATCAGAGTGTTAAGCCAAACCTAGCATTTCATCCACTCCGAGGAAGCCCTTCCTCTAACAGCTAGTTTCTCTCTCTCTCTCTCTTTTGCCCATTTTTTAATCTTATTTCTGTGGGCTGGGATCATGGATGTCAATCATTTTTCATCCACCTCATGGCTTTTATTACCAGGGCAAAGGTACTCCTCCTGACCATCTTATTTCCTGAGCTAGAGTTATTTTTTGTGTTAAGGGGGAAAAATTCAGTTGGTTTGCACCTCCCATTAGTGCCTTAAGAGGGCGCTAATGGGGCGCAAAGCAACTAGTGCCTGGGCGCGGCAATGTTTGCGCCGCTCACGAAATTAACTAGACATTTTGCAGTGACGCTAAACACTACCGCCACGATCTCCTGCGCTGGCAGAGCGTGACGTCAGTCGAGTGCGCAACACCCCGGTAGCGCCCCGGACTGGATATTGAGTGGCGCCCCCTGCCTTACCGCCTGCCGCTAGCAACGACAGGTTGAGGGGAGCGTTTTCAGTCAGAAAGGGACTGGGGGAGCGCTATTTAAAGGCAACCACTTCCTGCCTTTTTTTGTTGGTGACATTTTTGCACCACACATTCTGAGAGAGAGAGAGAGAGAGAGAGAGAGAGAGAGACTTCTGGAGAGGTTCAACACTGTGTGAAGAAGTTTTGGGTACTGAGCAGCACTTTGCAGATTCATTTTGATTTGCCCTTCCTTGTATCGATTTAGAAGAGACTGTGGGGGCTGTACTCTGAGCTCTTTCCCTGGGTCTCTCCATTGTTCTTTCCAGCAGATTTGATGTACCGGTCTCTCCAGGCCGAGGTTCAAGGCTGCAATGAGCAGGATGTGGCTTGAGAGCAAAATCAACCCTCCCCTTTAAGATAAAAACAGAAAATGCTGGAGAAACTCAGCAGGTCAAGCAGCATCTGTGAAGAGAGAAACAGAGTTAATGTTTCAGGTTGATGACCTTTCACCAGAACTCCCCTTTAAGAACTGGCTGGCGCCAGTGTGTCTGTGTTCCATTGCTGACTGACATCACATGAGCTTCGCCAGCGCTCTGAGGCAGCGCCTCCCCCCTTGGCCTTTGTGCCTTAAGACAGGTGTGAAGCGCCTGATTTAGCGCTCCAATCACCTCCAGGGGCGATAAAAGCCAAATTTGCCCTCAGAGGCAATAATTAGCGCCAGGCGCTAAACTTTGTGCACGGCCAATAATGGCGCCCCAAACAGGGCGATACTGAATTTTTCCCCCTAAATGTTTTATTATGGTTAAGAATGTTTTGCTCATTCGGCTGGCTGGTTCCCTGCTGTCTCCCTTATCAGACTTGCTATGTCTGTTTGGGAGGCCTGCTTGTACTTGTGTTGACCTAAGGCCTCTCTCTGTTCTTATCTGATGTGATTGGAATTCTTTTTGGGTGATCTAATTCCTACAGAATCATTAAACACCTTATAACTTGCATCTTTCTTTAGGATTAAATGTTTCTTACAAATCCCTACTTTGAGAAGAAAATATCCTTATTGACTTCTCACAACCGGCTCTTCACTACTCTAGCTAATTCTAAGTTATCAACCCGTTTTCCTAACCTTCCGATAAAGTGTCGCAGGTAATATACCAATGTTATCAGAATTGTTTATATGAATTCTTGAGCTTCTACTAGGGATAGGGCGAGCATTCTTAACCAGAGAGTCTGGCTAACGTTATAAACTGATTCATACCATTTTTGTTTCCCAAGCTGCTGGATTTCTTGCTCTTTTTCCTCATCCTGTTGGGTCATCTTGACCAGGTGTTTT
This sequence comes from Somniosus microcephalus, assembly GCF_052327205.1. Taxonomy (NCBI): domain Eukaryota; kingdom Metazoa; phylum Chordata; class Chondrichthyes; order Squaliformes; family Somniosidae; genus Somniosus; species Somniosus microcephalus. The sequence continues at coordinate 242,567,514 of NC_140991.1, read as the reverse complement.
TCTGAGGTACTAGTCCTGTCCAAAATTGACCTGAGGTTTATGAACAGTAGGGGAATTAGGTGGCCAAATTGGGCCACAGCCTTAAGGGCTTCACCTTGCATGGAGATAATAATTCTGAGTTCTGTGATGTTTTGGGTTGAGACGGGGAGTAGGACATGGCCCCCTATCCTAGTCGCTTAGGTAGGCTTAAAACAGAAGGTAGGGTCCCGGATATTCCTTGTTCCCATGTCTCATTGTTCTGGCATTGGTTGTGACGCAGCACTTTCCCATGTGGAGGTATGTATATTTTGTGTTATCCTCCCTCACCGCTGGACGCTTATGTCGCAGGTGGGTGACTCTGAATCCAGGTTGAAGCCACAGGCCGACTTTCCTGGATTCCTCACATCACAATGGCATATATAGGCTCCTCCTCGGTCGGAGCAGCACTCAGTATTTGGGCTGTCCCAGGTCTGACCTTGGTTGATCAGTATCAGGGTGCGGGGGGGAGATTCATATGATGTATGGATGTCCTGGTCCATAGTCCCTATGGATTCTACCTTGAATACCTCCCATTCATTTTCTGTCTGGAGGCAAGGTAGCCACAAGACCCCTGGCACCACGTTACCCTGAACCTCATTCCCCTTAACTAGATAAGATAGCCCGTGTTGTCTGGCCTCTCTGGTGTCATTGTTTCCAGCAAACCATTTGTTAATCAGGCTATCATTTATGAAAGACAGAATCCGATTGTCTCCCACATCGCTGAGTCCATTCATTATCTGGTCGAGGATATAGCTCCCGTAGACAGTTCAAGCTATAGCCTTGGATATGTTCTTTTCCACTTCTCCCTTATCCTTGATAATCTCATCCACCATTTTCTCTATTTGCCGAAATGCCTTTACCTCATCCCTCACTGTGGTGCTGCTCCCGAGGGAAGAAAAATGCCTAAGCGAGGAAATATTAACGACTTTAATTCGGAAATAGAAGACTGGGCCACGTACGTGGAACGCATAGAGATCTATTGCGAAGCCAACAAAATAGAGGAAGACGACAAGGCGATAACATTGCTAAACTCGATGGGGGCAAAAACATACGGGCTCTTGAAGCATCTAATAGCACCAAATAAACCAGCGGATCAGACCTTCGAAGAGATTGTGGCTGTGCTGAAGGACCATTTGAACCCCACACCGCTGATGCTGGCTGAACGATTCAAATTCTACACAAGAACGCAGAAGAAAGATGAAAGCAATGCGGAATACTTGGTCGAACTGCGTAGGCTAGCGAAATACTGCCAGTTCGGAGGGAATCTGACAGAAGCGCTGCAGGACAAGTTCGTATGCGGATTGTCCAAAGAAGGGACGCAGAAGCGACTACTGGAAGAGAACGACCTCACACTGGGCAGGGCTGTCCTTATAGCTGCATCGCACGAAGCCGCAGCGAAAGGAACGGCGGAAATGCAACTAAAGGCGGCGGCACTTGGGGTGGACCAAATTACTTCAAGCACAACAAAATGCTACCGTTGTGGGAAGACCACGCATGACCAGAATCAATGCTGGTTTAAGAACCAAGGGTGTAGGAAATGTGGCAAACTGGGTCACATCGCGAAGGTATGCCGGTCCGGGAAAAAGACCAATAATCAAAGGAAGCCACCACAAGAAAAGTACAACAAGGTACACAAGGTGGCTGAGAAGAGTTCAGACGAACAGAATTCAGACTCAGACCCAAACAACCAGGAGCTGGGTAGGCTGAGAATCCACAATGGGGGTAAAGAAACGGATCTACAGGCCATCTGGGTCATACTAAAAATAGCTGGAGTCCAAGTAAGAATGGAGCTGGACACTGGATCAGCTCTATCAGTCATCAACCGAAGGGACTACCACCGGCTATTCTCTCACATACCTTTAAGAAATACCAAGTTCGTATTACAGACATACACGGGGCATAACGTATACCCCGTGGGGAAAATAAGAGTCAAGGTGAGAGATAGGGGTAAAGAACACCCAAGAATGAACTTGTACGTATTACCTGAGGGAGGACCACCACTTCTAGGATGGGAGTGGATTAAGAAAATAGACATGGAATGGCATTACCTAAAAGCCATAATGAGGGAGGACTCGGTGCAAGCTATTAGCTCAGATTCTGAAATGAATGATGATAAGACCAAGTCGAATATGGAAGACAAGGCTAAAAGGGACTTGCCGACGATGGGAAAGAAAACGAAGACATGCAGAAGGACTTATGGTACCAAGAAGAATAAAGCTGCAGAGCAGAACTCCAGGTTGACAGAGAATTCTGAGCCTGTTCAAGCAAAGGACTCATCCATGACGGAAGAACACCGAGCTCGGACGCAAACTTATGTCAAAGTACGACAACAATTAGAACAGTTGAGTGACCGTCTCGTACAAGAGATGAAAAATATGGAAAGGGTCTGGGACACCGAATGGGAGAACCTGGAAAGACTACAGAGACAGCTAGCTCAAGCAGAGAGCGACCATAGAGCCATCGTGGTCAAATACCAATCACATTCCCCTGATGCTGTTCAGGAACTAGAATATTTACAGAATGAACCAAAGGAAGAGGAATCTTCAGGGAGCCAGGATTTTATTCCAGTTCTTCTCTACGACTCCTTACAAGCAGAGTGTGAGAAGTTGAAAGAACAGTATGAACAGGCCCAGGCTACAATTCTGGAGGGGGTTAACTCGGCAGCCTCCGAAAAGCTAGTTTCAGTAGAAGCATATGAACAACTAAAGGTTGAACATGAGCAAGAAGTCCAAAGGCTGCAGGAAATTCTTGATGAGCTCAAGGCCAAGACAGACTCATCGGTAGGAGATCCATCCATAGATGAGAAATTAGAGGTGAAAATCATGGCAGAGCATGAAAGACAGGATGTCCAAGAACTTATAAAAACATTGAAGGACACCCAAGACAAATATGAGGCGGCAATGACCGAGGTTCAACAACTTGAAGAACAGATTCAACTGGGAATCCTTTCAGTGGAAGAACAGGACACTGTAAGAATGGTCCCTGAACATGAACTAGAGAGCATCAGGGTGCAACTTTTCCGAGCGCTGAAAGCCAAAGTTCAAGAGGAACGTAAGGTGGAAGTATTGGAGAAAGAGGTGGAGGAAATGGAGAAGACTCTGATCCACCGTGTTCCCAGGGAAGAGTTAACGGTCAGCCAACTCCTTCATATGCTGAAGGACAAGACTCTGCAAGGGGAACAATCTGAACACGAGCTTCAATCTTCAGGGGGAACGAGTTCGGAGCTCTCAAAAGTCACGGAGATAGCTGAGGTGGCAACACAAATTTTACAAGGATGCCAAAAGTACGTTGAATCACGTCCAGGTGAACAGAAGAATGTGGAAACCGTTACTTCAGTAGAAGGGTTAAATAGCCTGATAACGCAATTACCGATGGAAAGGAAGGTATTGAACTCACAAATGAGGTCCGTCGTGAAGGAATGGCAGATAACCCAGGAAGAGCGGGATGAATATGAATGCATGAAGAAGGCTTTTCAAGAAAGATGTTTAGGGAAGGAACCACCGTCAGCTAACATCCAGACGGGTGAGGAGGAAGAAGAAGTCTCTCTCGCTGGCCTAACTCAGGATGAACCCGAATATTACCATGACCTGTTGAGTGACACTGAATATTACGAGGATGTGGTCTGCCCAGCTTGTGATGAAAACTCTCAAAGTGCTGAAATCCGGAGGAAGCACTTAAGGTCTAAGGAACATAGAGAGTTGGTGGCGCTACAGCTGGCAGCCGAGAAAGGAGCTCCGAGAGTTTCAAAAAGGCAGAAAAGAAAAAGAAGAAGCAGAAGATAATAACTGTCTAAAATATTAGCACTTCTACCATTCCAGGCGGGACATTACGAAAGGAGCTAAATTAGTTGAAAAACTGGAAAATGTCAAGACAGCCAGTTGGTTGTAAAAGTCCGCACTGCTGGTTCAACAGGACGAAGGTTCAAGCTGTTACGTCAAGAAAAAGGCTATGGAGGAGTCACGCTAGCCAGGTAATCCGGCTACACCAAAGAAATGTTGTTCGGAACGAGTCAAGATCAGAGACTGAATCTATGAACTGTTTCCGCAGAGACTGAACCTGTGAACTGTTTCCACCGAGATTATATTTGTAAATTGTTTTATATGACATTGACTCCACCGAGATTATATCTGTAATTTGTTTTATAGGAAGTTGAAGATATGTATGTTTAACGGGGACTCTGTAAGTAATAAGCTAAAAAGGGAGGATTGTAGTGTATGTACCCGTCTATCTTTAAGGGAACTATTGAATGTAACCGTTCACCTTTAAGGGAACTACTTTAGGTGTGGCACTATTTGTTTGGCTTCTGTATACTGTAATACCGATAGTGACCACACCAGTATATAAGTGTTGTGCCAGGAGTTATTGGGCAGATTCGCCCGGACCTTCGAATAGTAAAGACCTGTTTTGTTTGTTACTTCTGAAGTCTGTGTATTTATTAACTGCACAACCCACAGACTTTACACCGTCCCTCTTGATTTGTTTCTGACAGGATCCCTTTCAATTGCCTCCTCATTGTCTCATTGTGTTCCCACATGTTTTCGACATCAATCCGAATCCAGGCGGCAGCCCCCGCCGCTGCCCCTATTCCAATCCACTCCCCCAGTTCCCTTCTCTCTCTTGGTCTCTTTCTGGCTTCTGTCATATTCACCTCTGCTAGCATCTCCTTCTCATTCCATGATCCCCAATTACCTTGTGCCTGATTCTTTGCTAGGAAATCCTTCTCTGTTTTTCCTACTAGCTGATCAAAGTAAGCTCGGTACTCTGTTGGGCATAGCCCCTGCAGGAGGGGGATGTTACCGAGGTAGAGTAGGATGGGCACTATCTCATATCTCACATCATTGTACAAGTGCGGGTGACCAGTAATCCACTTGTTGGTCCTTTTTCTACCCAGGGGCATTATTCTAATCTGGTGCTATTCCTTCCCTAGATCTTCTTTTCCCGTATCTCAATTTGTTGGATCTCTCCTTGCCTAGTACCTAGATGGTTTCTACCTAGGGGGTCAGCATTAAAACATCCCACTATCCCTCTATGTCTTACTCATCTTTGGCCAGTTTAGTATGTCCTGGTATTGTCCCAAGTATGGAATCCCTACGCTCTTTGGGGTGATCTTGACCGAATCCATAAATCCGAACCCTGAGGGCTGGATTTTCTCAATGGGGGCGCTTTGGGGGCGGGACTGCTAGTTGTCGGGTTTCAGTCCCGCCCCCAATAACGTCCGGCCAACTCACGCTATTTTCCCTTGATTGACCTTGTTAAGCCTCCTGATTATTCTGTGCGGTCGTATCAGTAGGCTGCAGGGTTGATCCTCATTTCATGACGATGGCCCTTGGCTGGATGGTGCGATGAGAGCTGTCAGCCCCATTATAATCTGGAGCGGAGCCATTCTATGTATCAACCTGCAAACAGAATTGGTGGAGTATTTATTCTTTTACTGATTTTAACTAATTGATGTGGTACCACCTGGGCCTCTTTCTGCCCTTCTTATCCGGGATCTGGATCAAGTACACCATGGGGCTGGCTCGGCCTATGATTGGGCAAGGTCTCACCCACTTAGGCTCAAAGGCATGTTCCTTTCTTCAGTAGTTTACAGCCATGACCCGATCTCCTACCTGATACTCAGAAGGCCGAACCTTTTTGTCAAAGTACTTTTTTATTTGTTGTTGGCCACGAACTTATTTGTTTTCTGAATGTGTTCTATCATTAATCCTAACCATTTCTGGTTGGTGGCCCCCTGCAGAAGTGGGGTGAGGGATGGAGTGAGGAGGTGGGCAGGCATTCTCATTAACTACCCTGTCATAGCCTGGTAAAGCGAAATACCTGCGGTGCCAGATGGGGTTGCTCTCATGGCCGAAGGCACTTGGGTAACATGTTAACCCATTGTATTGGGTGGTCTGCACAAAACTTTTTAAGCATGGTTTTAAGGGTTCAATTTCCCCACTCCACTACACCTGATGATTGTGGGTGGTGCGCCACATGCAATTTGTGGGAGATTTTCATGGGTCTCTGGAGTTCTGAGAAGATTTTCTGGTAAAGTATGCCCCTTGGTCACTATCCACCTGGATTGGTATTCCCCACCTGCAGACCACCTCACACAATAGCAGTTTTGCTGCTGTGAGGACTGTGTTCATTCTACAGGAGAAGGCCTCAATCCATTTCGTGAATTTGTCTATTAGGACCAGACAGTATTTGTAGCCCGAGGGCGCCGTGGCAAGGGGGCCGATAAAGTTTATCTGGATGTGTGTCCAGGGTCCGTCTGGGGGTGGTGGTCATTGTAATAGCGCCCGATTGGAATGAGTGCCCTGGCTATGCTGGAGGCATGAAAAGCACCTCTGTGCCCTGGATTCAAAGTCGCATTCACAGCCCGTGTGGTGAAAGTACTACCACATTGCTGTTAGGTAGGGGGTTCCAGGATTTTGACCCAGTGACGATGAAGGAACAGCGCTATACGTCCAAGTTGGAATGGTATGTGACTTGGAGGAGAGTTTGGAGTTGATGATGTTCCCATGTACCTGCTGTCCTTATCCTTCTAGGTGATGGGTTTGGGAGGTGCTGCTGAAGAAGCCTTGGTGACTTGCTGCAGTGTCTCCTGTAGATAGTACGCACTGCAGCCACAGTACGCCAGTGGTGGATGTTTAAGCTTGTAGAAGGGGTGCTGATTAAGTGGGCTGCTTTGTCCTGGATGGTGTTGAGTTTCTTGAGTGTTGTTGCAGCTGCTCCCATCCAACCAAGTGGAGAGTATTCCATCACACTCCTGACGTGCCTTGTAGGTGGTGAAGAGGCTTTAGGGAGCCCAGTTGAGTTTTGGTCAATGGTGACCCCCAGGATGTTGATGGTGGGGGATTCATAGAACCATAGAAAGTTACAGCACGGAAGGAGGCCATTTTGGCCCATTGTGTCCGTGCCGGCCAACAAAGAGCTATCCAGCCTAATCCCACTCCCAGCTCTTGGTCCGTAGCCCTGCAGGTTAGAGCATCCCAAGTGCACATCCAAGTAATTTTTAAATGTGGTTAGGGTTCCTGCCTCTACCACCCTTTCAGGCAGCGAGTTCCAGACCCCCACAACCCTCTGGGTGAAGACATTGTAAGATTTGCAAAATTTCTGCATTTCCCTGAAGGCTGTTATTAATAAACGGGACCCTGTGTGGACATTTTAAATCAAAAAGGGTACCCAAGATGGCGTCCGTGCCTCATGGCAGAAAGCCTGTGGGATTTTAAAATGGACTCTGCAACGCAGACAGCTTGTGGATTGAAACCCAAGCTGCAGTTTTCTGTGAAGAGAGACTTTGGGGGAGAAATTCGGTTGTTAACGCCACCGATTAACGCCTAAAGAGGCCGAGAAGTGGGGCGCTAGCCAATTTCCGGGCGGGCGCAAGGCGCCTAGTGCCTCGCCCCATATTGACCATGCATTTTGCGCCGGTGCTAAATCTTAGTGCGCGCTCACGTGCGCAGGCTGATCATGACGTCATTCGATGGTGCAACGCCTTTTTAGCGCCCCGGAGTGGAAATTGGGTGGCGCCTGCCTCTGTTGCGCCTGGCGCTAATAGTGACAGCTCACTGGAACGTTCCCCAGGCACTCTCGGAGTAGGGGGGCGCTGTTTAAAGGGGACACCAGCGGTCTGAAAACGTCAGCCCTTTTGTGAACGCAACTTGTTGGCTGGTTTGATACAGTTGAGCAGCTGAAGTGCCATTCAACCAGCGGTGCCAGAAGACTTTTAGCCCTGTCAACATTACCTAGCTGCTGGTAAGAGCTTACAACCTTTACCTTCATCACTCTTAATATGGGGGCTGCTCTGCAAGGGAACAACCTGCTGCTAGAACATCTTGAGAGGGCACAGAGACGGAGGGAGAGAGGGCCAGGAGTGGCCAGACGGAGGAGGGCCAACAGACGTTGCCACACCAGACCTTACGCAGCGAGGGTTTTCAGACAGCAGTCCTCCTACCACAACATGTCGGAGGAGCAGTGTGTCAGAAGGCTGCGATTCCATAAGGAGGTGGTGACTGAGCTGTGCCAGCTGCTTCAGGATGATCTTCTGCCGCACATACGGTGCAGGACATCTCTGTCGGTGCCTGTAAAGGTTACTGTTGCCCTCAATTTCTTTGCCAGCGGCTCCTTTCAGGCCGCGACTGGGGACATAGCTAACATTTCCCAGTTTGCGGTGCATTGCTGCATCTGCCAAGTTACAGATGCCCTATATAACAGGCGGCGGCAATTTATTTCGTTCCCGTTCACACCGGAGAAGCAGCAGGAGCGTGCAGAAGGCTTCGCAGCAATAGCTGGCTTTCCCATGGTGCAGGGCGCCATTGACTGTACGCACGTGGCTTTGCGGGCGCCTGTGAACAATCCCGAGGATTACCGCAACCGCAAGGGGTTCCACTCCATTAATGTACAGCTGGTGTGTGACCACCGGCTGCTGATCCTCGTGGTCAACGCACAATTCCCGGGCAGCAGCCACGACGCTTTCATTCTGCGTCAGACCACAGTGGCAGACCTTTTCGAGGCCCCGGCTCACCCATGAGGCTGGCTTCTCGGAGACAAGGGCTATCCTCTGTGCCCATGGCTTATGACCCCGCTACGTTCGCCCAGCACCCAGGCAGAGGAGAACTACAGCTCCAGCCATCAGGCGACACGGAACACTGTGGAGCACACAATCGGCATGCTGAAGCAGCGGTTCCGATGTCTCGACCATTCGGGGGGCGCCCTGCAGTACTCGCCGGAGCGAGTCACCCGCATCGTCGTTGTCTGCTGCATGCTCCACAACCTCGCCATCCAATGCACCCAGCCAATGCCAGCCGAGCTTGAAGGCCCAGCAGATGAGGAGGAGGAGGAGGAGGCGGATGCGGAGGCGGCGGCGGAGGAGGAGGCGGAGGAGGAGGAGGAGGAGGAGGAGGAGGAAGAAGATGGGAGGGTTCCCGAAAGTGGAAGGGCCGTTCATCAGAGGCTCATAACGACTCGTTTCTCGGCCCCACTGACGGGTTGCTTGGTGTGTTTGGGAGAGGACCGTCCGGTTCACCCAAAGCCTATGAAGGACAGATTAAGTGTAAATAGTTTAGATATACAGTGTAAATAAAAATGTGTCTTTATTTTCAAAAAAGTGGTGCCTTCCAACTTCATAAAGCAATTGCAATAGAAAGCAAAACTAACGAGATAACACTTCAGTTACGGCTTAACACATAACTAAGGATTTAACACAAAAGTAACGGCAAAACACATAACTAAGGATTTAACACATGAGCAAGGAAATACAACTTTAATGTCTGCCAAACCCGCGACATTAACGAACACATCCCCATCATTCACAAGAGCTGTAGAGGGCCTTGAAATGTTCAACCTCGCCGTCAACGAGGCTCCCTCTACTTTTGACCCCTTGATGGGCTTCGACTTCTCATTCTGGAACGCCCCCTTCCCTCCCTGCAGCTCCTCCGTAATTGGACCCCAGTGGCTGCATCAAGGCTGGGGGAGGCCTGCTGAGTGGACGAAAGCGCAGAAGCCCCTGAGGGACGGGCTGGACGACCTCTGGGCTTGGAGGGCCCAGGGGCTGACTGCTCCAACTGCTCATGGGCGGATGCAGTCTGTCCTGCAGGTGGTGGCAGCTGCAGTGGTGACGTGCCAGTGGTGGCATCAGGAATGCTGACATCCTGAGGGCGGACACCTGCTCCGTGGCCGTGCGACCCACTGGCACTCTGACGGGGCAGCAGCGCAGCATGCGCCCCAATTGGCTGGCCCACAGATTGATGCCCTGCTGTGGTGCAGGAAGGGCCCCGGGTAATCCTACCTGATCCTTCAACGGTGGCAGCAGTCAGTGCTCGCGTGGCCTCAATCTGTGCCTGCATGAGGCCAGCGAGTGACTGCGTGGCAGGTGCCAGTGCTTCAATGAAGCCCTGGACAGTCCTTTCCAGTGCTTCGGAGAAGCTCTGGACAGTCCTTTCCAGTGCTTCGGAGAAGCCCTGGACACTCCTTTGCTGTGCAGCGGAGAAGGCCTGTGCACTCCTTTCCTGTGCAGCGGAGAAGGCCTGCGCACTCCTTTCCTGTGCAGCGGAGAAGGCCTGCGCACTCCTTTCCTGTGCTGCACCAAAGTCCTGGAGACTCCCTCCCATGGTGTCAATGGCTTCAGGCAGCCTTCCCACTGCAGCGATCAGCTCATTGTGCCTGAGCCGAGCCTGGGCGCTCATTTCAGCTAGGGCCCGAACCTCCTCTGCGCTCTGTGCAGCAGTCATGGTGGCCTGACTTGGCTTCCGGGGAGACGGCCCCTGAACTTCCCTTCCCCCCCTGCGTTGGTGCAGCCTGCTGGTTCCTGGAACTGGCTCCTCATCAGAGGCACCCCCCGCCCCGCTCCTCTCCAGGGAAGATCTATCCCCACTCTGAAGCTGCCGTGCCTCCCCTGAGGCTGGCACGGAAGGTCCGGCTTCCTCCAGCTGGTCACCTCCGGACTCAGTGGGACTGGCATCTTGAGGGCCCTGCTCCTGATCTGGTGATGCTGCATCTGAAAGCAGGGAGGTTGAAGAGTGGCTTTAGCGAGAGGAGAGGTTAGCAGCAAGGGATGCAAGAATGGTGCAATGCTATGACATGGGTCCACTGTGAAAAAGCATGCCGGTGGAAGGACACAGATTAAAAAGGTCATAACCTTACCATCGCCGTGCACAATGGGGTCGGCTGCTCCAGTGGTGACAGGACCAGTCAGGCGGCCGCCAACAATCTGGTGCACTCGCTCCTCCAGGCCCGTCAGGTTCTGGAGGTTTGGAGGTCCTCCCCCGGTCTGGATCTGTTGTCGTCGGTTCCTTGCCAGCTTGTACTGCAAGAGAAGGACAGGAAATGATGAGACATCATGGCGTCATCTGTCATGTCATGCTCCCCTTGGTGGATTAGCCCTGGCATCATGGTGTCATCTGTCTGTGCAAGTGTGTTCCCAGAAAGGGCCATGGGTGTGTGCTCGCAGATGGCCACTGGGGCATGGCGCACCTGTTGGCCATAAAGTCAGGTGCAGATGAAGGCATGAATAGGACTGGCAAAAAAACGCTCACCCTGACGACCCGAGTGAGGTCGTTGAATTTCTTGCGGCACTGCAATGGAGTCCTGACCACCAGGCTGCTGGAGTTGACCCACTGAGTGATGTCCCTCCATGCTCTGCGGTAATCCTGCAGACTAGGCCTCCTGCCATTGTCCACGTACAGGACCGCTCGACGGTGCTCCACCCCACCCACCAATGCATCCAATGCATCCTCCGTGAAGCGCTCTGCTCTTTGCCTTGCCCTCTCCATCCTCAGAAAGTTTGAAGCGCAGAACAAAACACAGCGCCAAAATTCAGTTCTGCAGGGCGCAGAGTGTGGCTGCTGATCCTTCTGGACCCACCCCTTTAAGAGCTGGCCGGCTCCTGACTCTCTCGTGATCATCAATGATTGACTGCACTTGCGCTGCACCTGACCGCCCCGATATTGAGTAGCGCCGCCTTGTTAGCGCCCTAAGTCTACTGTGCAACGCCTGATTTCACGCCGCAATCAACTTAGGGGCGCTACGACCCAATATCGCGCTAGGTGGCACTAAATTGCGCCCAGCGCAAAACTTTGCGCAGCGCCAAGTCTAACGCGGGGCTATACCCAATTTCTAGGCCGTTGTATTTTGAAACCAGACAGGACTCTGAATTATGTATTAGACCGAATTGGAGACAACTCTAAATTCAGTTAGGCCCATAGTTAAGGCCATCAAGCAGTCTACATATATTATCGGAAACAGATTAAGAGAGCCATCGAGGCTGCACAGGCCCATTAAGGAACATTCTTGACAATACAAGTCAATTATCGGGCCGGTAGATACGATTACCGGCCATCTAAAAACAGTTAGCATGGATTGCTACCATTATTTAAAATAGCCCGCCAAGATTAAGACAAAGAACTAACCTGATTTGGCACGCAGATAAGGGTTTCCGAAAGGAGTATAATTGAAGGCCCCCGGGTAGCAATTGCTCTCTTCTCTTCTCTCTCTGCTCTTCGGCCCCTCGCCCTCGTGGCTGCCGCTCTTCCCCTGTCCCGCGCTTACCCCCTGGCCTTTGCCTGTGCCTTTTGCCACACCATCTGAAAATCGCCCCGGCACTGCATCGGGCGGACACGGACAATCCAGGCCAGGCGAGGCGGGACGCAACGAGGGGAGGAGGGAAGACCACCGGAGGGAAGGCCACCTGAGGAAGACCGACTGAAGAAGACCAACTGAGGAGATGAACTGAGGGGAGGCTTCGAATTATCGGGCCTTCAGCCTCAGCCAACCTGCGAATATCTGCACACCAACTCAAACTGTCGGCTGGCGACGAAGAATCATCCCTGCAAGGTAAAGTACCCAAACAGAGACTTTAACTTTGGGGTACTCGAACCTGGACAACGCCCTTGCAGCGCCCGGAGACCACGTGATGACGGCAGGCTCCAGAGAGCACTAAGAGCGAACCCCGAACCCCGCCGCTGTTTTGAGTCCAACAAACCCTTTTGATTGGTGAGCATGAAGTTCTAACCCCTCATAGCTTAATCTAGTTAGGTATAAGGGGTGGGATAAGGATAAGGGGATTGTTAAGATAGTTGTTTTCCCTCGATGTGCCATGTGTTCCCCATTCCCTGTATAAGTATAGTTATTCTGTTGTATTTTCACCTGTAGAAGTGTACACTAGTAATTTTCCATAAGATTGTATCAGTTTTTCCTCTTCAATAAAGTCTTGGTTTTTGTTTACATCCAACCACCTGTCTACTCGAGTTTTCTCTGTACCGCTGCCTTGTACCTAAGTCCGGGGTCTAGAACCCAGGGGCGTTGGAGCGATTCGAGCCGCTCACAAAGCAGTCAGAGGCATAACTGACTGGGCGCACGCGCCACCACCACAGGCCACCCCCTACAGAAATGGCAACCGCGGCAGGACACCGGCAACAAGGTTGCGATGCAGTAGACAGTGGTTCGGATGAGCGAACCGTGATGGAGGAAAGGATTTATGATTATGTGTTTAGCAAGGTGAATATCACTAAGAAGTGGATCGCCACCCTGTTAAGGGCTGGGCGTCCGATAGATGCAGCAGCTAAGTGGACAGAGGGAAAGGAACACAAGAAGTCCTTAGAGAAGGCAATTTGGCTGATGTGCTTTAAAAAGCAGGTCCAGCTCTTGGACGGGCTCGTTGCAGCACAGACAGTCGAGTTAAGGGAGTCAGCCCTGGAGATCCAGGATAAGGCTCTTGCAGGGGAGAAGTTATTAGTAGCTTTGCAGGCTTTGAACCAAGAGAGAGTACATTTAGTGGGAGAACACAAGGCCCAGTTGGAATACCTACGGTGCCAAGTCACCGAGGCCAAGGGAAATGAGTTCAGGTTGCGGGAGGAGAACGCCCGCTTGGCAAGGCAGATCAGGGAACAGGAAGAGAAAGTACAGGAGGTAAAAGCCGCTTACAAGCTCGCAAGTGAACAGGGGTTTGAGGAGGCAGAACATGGCCCCTGTAGAGAAAGGATAGAAAATCTGAGCCAGGCCCTCCGGAAGGCAAAAGGCATGGTATGCCTCATAAGCCCAAAGGCAGGCCAGGCAGATTTTAAGGGAAACGAGGGGAGGACAGTTCCAACGTCACCGGTGGTGCCCAGGGACGACCCGGTTGAGAGAGAGGAGACCTCACGGCCACCACCCGTAGCGCCAAGTTTCAGCGAGGTTTGACAGCAAGGGGGGTGGAACCGGGGGTGGAACCCGAAGTGGAGCCAGAGGTGGAGGCGGAGGTAGAGCAACCCCCGCCCGAGAGGCTGGAGCCGGGACCGATGTGCCCAGCGTGGCATCGGAGGTTCGGCCCACCCGCTAATGGCGACATTGAGGGACCCCTCCAAAACCAGTTGTATCACCCTTTGGCACCCAACAGCTCAGGGTTATGGTCAACCATATCCCGAAGCTTTCCGCAAAGGGAGACCCCTTGATCCACTTCAGGGAAATAGAGCAGACCGCCAGCGTCAACGACTGCGATGACGCTGAGAAGGCCAAAATGCTGCTATTCTCCCTGGAGAGTAATCTCCTCCAATCCCTCTCTGATGAGTGTAAAAGGGGGCAGCGCGGGTAAGAGGAGCTTAGAGATGCGGTTCTAGAGGCCATGGGGATGGATGCGAGAAGTCCCTTTTCCCGCGTGGAGAAGACGATCCAGCTTTCTGGGGAAACCCCGCAGGCTTTTGCGGACCGGCTGTGGCCGGTGTACCGGAAGGCTTGCCCGGAGACGCCGGGCCGGGCGTTCCTGAACGGGGATTCCCTCATGCATTGGCTCCATTGCCTGGTGGCGAACAGCTTGCCACAGGTCCGGGCCAAGGCCGAAGCCTGGTTCGACCCCAAAGATCCCCAGACCACAGAACTCTGGCTTACAAAAACAAAAACACCCACCCAAGGGGAAGGTGCATGAGATAAAACCCGGACCGGGTAGAAAAGAGTGGCACCAGGAAGGGAGTAACCCCCCCAACACAAAGGCCAATTGTTACGGGTGTGGGAAGGATGGTCACTGGCGGACGGAGTATAAAAACCCTTGGAAGGATAACAAGGGAAAGCAGCCCACAGCCCCAGCCCAAAAGGCAGGGGTAGGGACCCCTTCCACAGAGGTCGAGTCACTTCTGGACGCCATGAGGTCCTTACTGACTGGCCAGGGGAGAGTAGCAGCTGCCACCAGTGCTCTCACCCCGTCAGCCCCATCCAACCCACAGCCGTGACTAGAGCCAGCGCAGCCTGTTTATCTGTGTTTGCTCCGATATGATGCGTGGAAAAGACCCCTTTTGGAGATGGAGGTGGAGAAGGTGACAAGGACTTATCTGTTAGACACGGGGGCATCATGCACCGTGATCTACTCAGCTAACCCCATTGCCTCACCTCTCTCCAGCGGGGTCCCATACAGTCTGTCGGGGTTCACGGGTAGAGAACAGGCCGGCTCGTTTTCCATCCCGCTCGCCATTCAGATAGGACCGCTCCGCTCCAAGTGGACGTGCGTCCTGATGAAATGGGAGGTGGAGGGTGGAAGAGGGGTCCTGGGGGCCGATTTTATCGCAGGCCACGGGATCCTAGTGGATTTGAGGAATCACTGCCTTTGGGGGGCAGGTAGAGTAAAGAACGGTGAGATCGTAGTAATCCCAGGAAAGGAAGGGAAGAGGACCCTCTGCACCAGGAAGCCCAAGGAGTATTATAACCTCGGGCTCATGGTCAGCAACACCCCACCAGTGTTCCAGGCATTTGTGCAGGCCCACCTTGCCACATTTGCCACTCACGGGAGGGTCACAGGGTTTGAGGTCAGCGTAGACGGGGACCCCATGGTCTGACCACAGAAACAGTATAACTTCCCCAGGGAAGCAGAGATGACATGGAAGCAGCCATGTCCTCGTTAGTGCAGCAGGGAGTTCTGAGACCGATAGCGACCCACGTGAATTCCCCGTTATGGCCGGTCAGAAAGCCGGATACTTGGCCTGCTACCTTCAGGGATCTGTGGACGTGCACTCCAAGGTCCTTTTGTTCCTCTACACTACTCAGTGTACTACCATTTAATGTGTATTCCCTTTCCTTGTTAGCCCTCCCCATATGCATTACCTCACACTTCTCTGGATTGAATTCCATTTGCCACTGTTCTGCCCACCTGACCAATTTATTGATATCTTCCTGCAGTCTACAGCTTCCTTCTTCAGTATCAACCACACAGCCAATTTTAGTATCATCTGCAAACTCCTTAATCATACCACCTATATTCAAGTCAAGATCGTTGATATATACCACAAAAAGCAAGGGACCTAGTACTGAGCCCTGCAGAACCCCACTGGAAACAGCCTTCCAGTCACAAAAATGCCCTCTGCTTCCTATCTCCGAGCCAGTTTTGAATCCAACTTGGCACTTTTGGCGATGGCAATGCCATTGAATGTCAAGGGGAGGTGGTTAGACTCTCTCTTGTTGGGGATGGTCATTCTCTGGCACTTGTGTGGCACGAATGTTACTTACCATGGATGTTGTCCAGGTTTTGTTGCTTGCGGGCACGGACTGCTTCATTATCTCAGGCATTGTGAATGGAGCTGAGCACTGTCTAATCATTAGCGAACAGCCCCACTTCTGACCTTAAGATGGAAGTAATATTATTGATGATGCAGCTGAAGATAGTTGGGCCTAGGTTAGCCCTGAGGAACTCCTGCAGCGATGTCTAGAGGCTGAGGTGATTCACCTCCAACAACTGTCTGTGTGGAGTTTGCACATTCTCCCCGTGTTTGCGTGGGTTTCCTCCGGGTGCTCCGGTTTCCTCCCACAGTCCAAAGATGTGCGGGTTAGGTTGATTGGCTATGATAAATTGACCCTTAGTGTTAGGGGGATTAAATATGTGGTGTTACGGGGATAGGGTGGGATATGTGTTGGTGTAGGGGTTACGGGGATCGGGTGGGATATGTGTCGGTGCAGGCTCGATGGGCCGAAATGGCCTCTATCTGCACTGTGGGGTTTCTGTGATTTCTGTGATTTCTGTGAACAAAGATTCATGATTCTACTGTTAAAAACCTAAACTAGACAGGATTATTCCTTTAGGAGTTATTACTTACACTTTTCCCCTCGGGTTCCTGCCTTCCCCAGTTTACTTGCTGTGAGTTTTTGACCCACATCACCTAGAAAGCATGAATCAGTGAAATCTATCCCATTCGTATGTGTTCAACAGACAGGAAGTGCAACCTCTGCATGTAGGGTGAAGTCACTAGTGGAAAAACATTAATGTGACTTAAACATTTCAAACATTCCTTTAAGTGACACGTGTATAGTCAAATAATGTACAAAAACAATTGATGATTTATGTTGCTCACTGATCCCCCTGCCCTCCCCACTTATCTTCCCGGAAGCCATTGGGAAGAGATTGGATCTCACCGCTGCAATTTTTTGGTGAGAAAGTACATGGGGGGGAGGGGGGAGAGAAGAATTTCAGATCTCAATCTCATGTGCCCAGTCTTTCTCAGGAGTGCCAAACTGGAAGCTGGTAACTCCCACGTGTTCAGAGCACCCGCCTGGAACAGGTATTTAGGGGAGAAATTTGTGTGCCACACGTTAGCTCCAGGAGATGACGCTAAATTGCTATTGACAGCTATAATGACAGCTGATGCCGGTTCCAGCGCCACACATCATACGGGTGGTGCCGGTACCACTGCCAGTAACCTCGATCACCAGGGAGCCCGTCATGATGGAGATTGTAACGTCAGTGAGTGTGCAACGCTCACTGGACGCCCAATCTCCCAACTTCATTTCAGTTAAGGTACTTGTCAGCTGGAGAAAGCAACGACAGCTTCAAGTGGTGTACAGCAGCAGGAAGCCGGCTGCAATGATGCTAGTTAAAGGGATCCTCACCAATCACTCGCACCTGTCAGGGTTTTGAAGTTTGAGTGGCTGTGTGCTAGTTCCTGCTACTAAAAAGAGTTTTCCTTAGTCATTTCAAGGTTGTTTGGTACAGAATCATAGAATCATAGAATGGTTACAGCACAGAAGGAGGCCATTTGGCTGGTTGAGCCCGTGCCAGCTCTCTACAAGGGCACTTCAGCTAGTCCCACTCTCCCGCCCTTTTCCTGTAGTCCTGCAAATTTCTTTCCTTCAGGTACTTATCCAACTCCCTTTTGAAAGCCATGATTGAATCTGCCTCTACCACCCTTTCAGGCAGTGCATTCCAGATCTTAACCACTCGCTGCGTAAAAAGTACAGCCAGCCTTTCTAATACCTCCTCTTTATCAATTTTTATCCGATCAAGTATCTCCACTACCTCCTCCTTTACTATGTCTCTGGCAGCATTCTTTTCCTTGGTGAAGACAGATGCAAAGTATTCATTTAGTAGCTCAGTCATGCCCTCTGCCTCCAAGCATCGGTCCACTTTTTGGTTCCTAACCAGCCCCACCCCTCCTCTTACTACCCTTTTACTATTTTTATGCCTGTAGAAGACTTTTGGATTACCTTTTATGTTGGCTGCCATTCTATTCTCATAGCCTTTCTTTTCCCTTCTTATTTTCTTTTTCACTTCTCCTCTGACCTTTCTAGATATAGCCTGATGCTCAGATGAATTTGCAACCTGACATCTGTCATATGCTCTTTTTTTCTGCTTCATCATATTCTCTATCTCTTTCGTCATCCAGAGAGCCCTGACTTTAGTTGCCCTGCCTTTCCCCCTAGTGGGAATGTGCCTCAACTGTATCTGAACAAGTTCCTCTTTAAAGGCAGCCCATTGTTCCATTACAGTTTTGCCTGCCAATCTTTGATTCCAGTTTACCCGGGCCAGATCTGTTCTCATCCCACTGAAATTGGCCTTCCCCCAGTTAAACATTTTTACTCTAGATTGCTCCCTGTCTTTTTCCATAGCTAATCTAAACCTTATAATACTATGATCACTGTTCCCTAAATGTTCACCTACTGACACTTGCTCCACTTGACCCATCTCATTCCCCAGAACCAGATCCAGCAATGCCTCTTTCCTCATCTGGTCGGAAACATAGTGATCAAGAAAGTTCTCCTGAACACACTTCAGATATTCTTCCCCTTCTCTGCCCTTAACACTATTACGATCCCAGTCTATATTAGGATAGTTGAAGTTCCCCATTACTACTACTCTATAGTTCTTGCACCTCTCTGTAATTTCTCTGGAAATTTGCTCCGGCCCCAATGCCCCAGAATCTAAAGCCGTCCCTCTTGCACCATCTCTCCAGCCACACATTCATCTATGCTATCCTCCTATTTCTATACTCACTAGCGCATGGCACCAGGAGTAATCCTGAGATTACTATCTTCGAGGTTGTTATGTATTGTGTGTTCTCCTCCCACCTGTGGTGGCACTGTCACAGCAGATACATGGTTGGGTGTTCTCTTGGTTAAGTTTAGCTCTCTTTGTTCAGAACTTTCCAGAACTTCTTTTCCTCCCTGAATAAAGCACTTCATGTTTGAATCTCTGAGTTCTGAGTCCTAAATTGTGTCTAGGTAGAAAGGTACCGACACAACAAGTGGCGACGAGGATCAGATGAATCTGCGTTGTGGGAACTTTCTTGTTTTCGACTACAAAACACTCGGAACAGAGATTGCAGCATCACATTAACATTAAGGCAGTGAGTAAACAGAAATTTTAATTTGAAACGTGAGATGGCTACTATATTAGGAAACATTGGTGATTTTGATGAAAATGTGGAGCAATGGAGCGCATATACAGAACGTTTTGACTATTTTGTATTGGCAAATGCGGTGGCAAACGAAAAGGTCGTGCCTACCTTTTTGAGTGTAATGGGGCCGAAGACATTCAATTTACTTCGCAGCCTCGTGCAGCCAGATAAGCCAGGAACTAAAATATATAAGCAACTAGTGGAAATTCTTGGAGCACATTTTTCACCAAAACCTCTGGTTATTGCTGAGAGATTTAGATTTCACAAATGGAATCAAGAGGAGGGGGAATCAGTGACGATGTTTATTGCTGCTTTAAAAGGTTGTCAGAACACTGCGAGTTCAAGGAGGTGCTGAAGGACACCATTAGAGACAGACTCGTGTGTGGTCTGCAAAATGCAGCCACACAGAAACGCCTTCTTACTGAGGACAACCTTACTCTTGAAAAGGCCATTGAAGTTAGTGTCTCCATGGAGATGGCGGAAAAGGAGGCTCACCAGTTGAGTTCAACAGGGAGAGTTCACAAGGTGTTGTCTGAGCCTAAAGATGCGCGGAATGGCACATGTTACCTTTGTGGGAAAACGGGCCATCACGCTAATGACTGCTGGTGTACGGAGCTGGAATGCCGAAATTGTGGCAAAAAGGGTCACATTGAACGCGCCTGTAGAGGTAAAAAAAGAACAGACAGAGCTGGGAAGCATGAAAGCAAAATGTCTGTATTTGGACAAGAGAGGAAAAGGAGTGTTCATTCAGTGCAGTATGATGGAACAAGCAAAACAGAGGGGAGTGACACCTCTGAGGAGGAAGAGGTGCACATACTGACGGTTGCAGGTGGTTCAAATGGCTACTGGGTATCACCACTGGTGGAGGGACAATCAGTGCGGATGGAGGTGGACACAGGCGCGGCTGTGTCCCTTGTTTCAGACACTGTCTACAACAAAATGCGAAAGCATCTTACCCTTCAGCCAACAAACATTGTGCTAAAGACGTATACCGGCGAACCTGTGGCCATGAGAGGCGCCATTGAGGTGACAGTTAAATTGAACGGACAGACTGCGAAACTGCCACTATATGTGGTAAAGGGAAATTACCCATCGCTACTGGGACGTGCGTGGCTAGAGAAAATCACGCTGGACTGGCCTGCAGTCCGCATGATGTCAAAAGGGGAGTCAGGTCTGACTGCAGTGTTAAACAAACATGCAGAACTCTTCCATGGGGAACTTGGGAGCATGAAAAAGATCTGCGTGAGACTGGACATTAAACCTGACAGCAAGCCCAAGTTTCACAAAGCCCGACCTGTACCCTATGCAATTAGGCCAAAAGTTGAGGCTAACTTGGAGGCCTTAGTCGAGAATGGAGTCCTGGAGCCTGTGAGCGTGAGCAAGTGGGCCACACCCATTGTTCCTGTCCTGAAAAAGGATGGATCTGTTCGAATCTGCGGGGATTTTAAAATGACTATTAACCCGGTGCTGTCTGTGGAACAGTACCCTCTTCCCCTCATTGATGATCTTTTTACGGGCCTGGCCGGAGGGCAAAAGTTCAGCAAAATAGGCTTATGCCAGGCTTATCTACAAATGCATGTCGATGACAAATCAAAGGAGCTGCTGACAATTGTGACACACAAGGGGCTATACAGGTACTGCCGCCTTCCATTTGGAATTACGTTGGCCCCTGCTCTATTCTAAAGGGCAATGGATCAGATTTTGAGTGGACTGCCAGGAGTCCAGTGCTACCTGGACGACATCCTTGTCACTGGGACAAATGAGGAGGATCATCTTCTGAACTTGGATGCGACACTACAACGACTGAAAGAGTACGGACTCAGAGTTCGTAAAGACAAATGTGAATTCTTTCAGTCTTCATTTGAGTACCTGGGGCATGTGATTGACGCTACTGGCCTGCATAAGGTCAAGGCAATCGTGGAGGTCCCAGCACCCCAGAATGTGAGCCAGTTACGTTCATTTCTGGGGCTACTTAACTACTATGGGAAGTTTATTCCAGACTTAGCAACATTGCTGAAGCTGTTACATCAGTTGCTATGTCAAGGCAAAACATGGAAATGGACTGAACTGTGCAACGAAGCTTTCGCCCAAGCAAAGAAAGCATTGCTGAAATCGGAGGTCCTGACACACTTCGACCCAAAGCTACCCGTGCAGCTAGCATGTGATGCGTCACCATATGGTGTGGGAGCAGTCATATCCCACATCATGCCTTCTGGTGAAGAGAAACCTATCGCCTTTGCATCACGCACCTTGAACAAGGCCGAGAGTAACTATGCGCAGATTGAGCGCGAGGCCTTGGGAATCATTTTTGGAATTCGAAAATTTCATCAGTACCTGTTTGGGAGAAGGTTCACACTCCTGACAGACCACCGTACATTGACTTCAATCTTCGGGCCCCACACCGGAATTCCGTCTCTTGCTGCAAGCAGGATGCAAAGGTGGGCTTTACTGTTGTCAGGACACACATACAACATCAAATATCGCAAATCAGACTTGCACGGCAACGCAGACGGTCTCTCGAGGCTACCCTTGCCTGTTACTCCCCAGAGCCTCATCAGATAGACATCTTCTACTTTAGACAAGTGGAGGGAGCACCTGTCATAGCAGTTCAGGTGCGAAGGTACACCCGCAACGATCCAGTCCTGTCTGAGGTAATGGACAATGTCATTCGAGGGAGAGCTATAGGAGATTCTCCTAGTTTGAAACCTTACGTTTCAAAAAGAAATGAGCTCTCTGTCCAGGGACGCTGTGTCATCATTCCGCCACCTCTGAGGGAACCTATACTGCAACAACTTCATACAGGCCACAGTGGGATGGTTCGGATGAAGGAAATGGCAAGAAGCTACTTCTGGTGGCCAGGTCTTGATGGAAATATTGAGGAGAAAGCCAAAATATTTTCCCCATGTCAAAGGGTCTGGAATGTTCCACAGCTGGCAACCCTACACCCCTGGGATTGGCCTGCAGAAGTGTGGCAGCGAGTACATGTGGACTTCGCCGGTCCTTTAGAAGAGAAGATGTTTATGGTGGTTGTGGACGCTCGTAGCAAGTGGCCTGAGGTCGCTGTGATGAGGTCTACCACGGCAGAGAAAACAATTGAGAAACTTGGTGAGATGTTCAGCCGTTATGGCTCAACTCGTAAGTGACAATGGTCCACAATTTGTATCACAGGAGTTTGCAACCTTCCTGCATGTGAATGGTGTCTAACACATCAGGTCTGCGCCCTACCATCCCTCTACTAACGGCCTTGCAGAAAGGTTCGTGCAAACTTTGAAGCATGCCTTGAAGGCATCGCAAGGTTAGGGTTCCATCCACCAACGTCTGAACAGCTTCCTGTTGTCCTGCAGGAACGAGCCGCATGCCACAACCAAAACTTCCCCCGCTTCGCTCATGATGAAGAGGCAGTTGCGGACAAGTTTTGACTTACTCAAACCTCCAAGGGCAGAACAGGTTGTCCATTGTCAACAACAAGCTCAAGTTGAAAAGAGAGAGAAAAGAGCCAAGGAGAGATGGTTTCACCCTGGAGAGCACGTCCTAGCTCGAAACTACAACACTGGACCGAAATGGGTTCCTGCTACGGTGATCGCACAGACAGGCCCTGTGTCTTACACGGTTGAGACTGCTGAGGACATCGTCTGGAGAAGACACACAGAACAACTGTTGCTAGGAGCAGAGACAGCCACAGAGGCTCCAATGGCTGGTTGGCCTGAACTGTTTACGGATGGTACCGCAAGCCAACATCCTTTGCCACAGTGCTCTTCTCCAACACATAAAGTCATAGAGGCTGTTCCACCTGTGCAAACTCCTGACTTTCGACTGACACAGGCACCTTCTCCATCCAGGCCTGTGTCAATGCCTACTGCTGTGGAAGCCAGCGATGACCGCCGGTATCCTGTCAGGGAGCGGCGGCCTCCAAGACGCTTGGATCTGTAGGCTTAGTGACTTACCCACAAGACTGGGGCAGAATAAACCCCAGGGTAAAGTCAGGGTTTGAGGCAGTCTACCTCTACCCTTGGTTAGTGAGTGCATTGAAAGTAACTTACCTGTTGAGGAATAATGTGGACCTTTCATTTAAGAGGGGAGGAATATGTTATGTATTGTGTGTTCTCCTCCCACCTGTGGTGGCGCTGTCACAGTAGATACATGGTTGGGTGTTCTCTTGGTTAAGTTTAGCTCTCTTTGTTTGGAACTTTCCAGAACTTCTTTTCCTTCCTGAATAAAGCACTTCATGTTTGAATCTCTGAGTTCTGAGTCCTAAATTGTGTCTAGGTAGAAAGGTACTGACACAACAGAGGTCCTGCTTTTTAATCTCTTTCCTAGCTCCCTGAAATCTGCCTGCAGGACCTCATCCCTCTTTCTACCAATGTCATTGGCACTGATATGGACCACGACCTCTGGCTGTTCACCCTCTCACCTCAGAATGTTCTGCAGCCACTCAGTGACATCCTTCACCCTGGCATGAGGGAGGCAACATACCATCCTGGAGTCATGTCTGTGGCTGCAGAAATGCCCGTCTGCTCCCCTAACTATCGAATCTCCTATCACTATTGCTTTCCCGATCTTCCTCCTCTCCCCCGTACAGCTGAGCCACCTGTGGTGCTATAGACCTGGCTATGGCTGTACTCCCCAGAGGAACCATCATCCTCACCAGTACACAGAACCGAATCCTGGTTAGAGAGTGAGATGCACTCAGGGGACTCCTGCACTATCTGCCTGGTCCTCCTCTTCTGTCTGGTGGTCACCCATTCCCTTTCTGCCTGCACACTCTTTATCTGTGGGGTGACCATCTCCTGAAACGTGCTATCCATGAAGCTCTCAGCCTCACGGATGCACCGCAGTGATGCCAGCTGCTGCTCAAGGTCCAGGACCTGGAGTTCGATCTCCTTCAGCTGATGACACTTCCTGCACATGTGGTTGTCCAGGACACGGGAAGCATCCTGGAGTGCCCACATGGGACAGGATGTGCATTCCACAGGACTGAGCTGCCCTGCTATGCCTTTACTTAATAGACTTTTAACTAGAAATACTTACCAGCTACTAACCAATCAGCTCCTTCCCTGGTTGTGACGTCACTTAAGCTGGTTTGCAGTTGTTGCTTTTGTTGTCGTTTTTGCTGGAGGTAATCCGCCTCCTCGCTGCTGCCACTGCTCTCTCTCAGCCTACCGCTCGATTTATACTCCGCCTCCTCGCTGCTGCCACTGCTCTCTCTCAGCCTCCCGCTCGATTTATGCTCCGCCTCCTCGCTGTTGCCACTGCTCTCTCTCAGCCTACCGCTCGATTTATACTCCGCCTCCTCGCTGCTGCCACTGCTCTCTCTCAGCCTCCCGCTCGATTTATGCTCCGCCTCCTCGCTGTTGCCACTGCTCTCTCTCAGCCTACCGCTCGATTTATACTCCGCCTCCTCGCTGCTGCCACTGCTCTCTCTCAGCCTACCGCTCAATTTATACTCCGCCTCCTCGCTGTTGCCACTGCTCTCTCTCAGCCTCCCGCTCGATTTATACTCCGCCTCCTCGCTGCTGCCACTGCTCTCTCTCAGCCTCCCGCTCGATTTATGCTCCGCCTCCTCGCTGTTGCCACTGCTCTCTCTCAGCCTCCCGCTCGATTTATACTCCACCTCCTCACTGCTGCCACTGCTCTCTCTCAGCCTCCCGCTCGATTTATACTCCACCTCCTCACTGCTGCCACTGCTCTCTCTCAGCCTCCCGCTCGATTTATACTCCACCTCCTCACTGCTGCCACTGCTCTCTCTCAGCCTCCCGCTCGATTTATGCTCCGCCTCCTCGCTGTTGCCACTGCTCTCTCTCAGCCTACCGCTCGATTTATACTCCGCCTCCTCGCTGCTGCCACTGCTCTCTCTCAGCCTACTGCTCGATTTATACTCCGCCTCCTCGCTGCTGCCACTGCTCTCTCTCAGCCTCCCGCTCGATTTATACTCTGCCTCCTCGCTGCTGCCACTGCTCTCTCTCAGCCTCCCGCTCGATTTATACTCTGCCTCCTCGCTGCTGCCACTGCTCTCTCTCAGCCTCCCGCTCGATTTATACTCCGCCTCCTCGCTGCTGCCACTGCTCTCTCTCAGCCTCCCGCTCGATTTATACTCCGCCTCCTTGCTGCTGCCACTGCTCTCTCTCAGCCTCCCGCTCGATTTATACTCCACCTCCTCACTGCTGCCACTGCTCTCTCTCAGCCTCCCGCTCGATTTATACTCCGCCTCCTCACTGCTGCCACTGCTCTCTCTCAGCCTCCCGCTCAATTTATGCTCCGCCTCCTCGCTGCTGCCACTGCTCTCTCTCAGCCTCCCGCTCGATTTATACTCCGCCTCCTCGCTGCTGCCACTGCTTTCTCTCAGCCTACCGCTCGATTTATACTCCGCCTCCTCGCTGCTGCCACTGCTCTCTTTCAGCCTCCCGCTCGATTTATACTCCACCTCCTGCTGTCCTATGATGTTGCTCCTGTTATGTTCATTAATAACTAGTCGTTTTTATTAAGAACAGCTAGCTTTTGCTAGACACTTTATTGAGCACGTGGACTAGGTACAGTATCTGTAGAGGCCTCCATCTTGACTGCTGCCTTGTGGGTAGCCTAGTGCATCATGGGTAGCCCACTCTTATATACATACAGCACCACCTAGTGTACCATTCCAGAATGACAAGTTACTGATCATTACATCCCCCTTTCTTTGAGGTTAAACAAAATCAGTATCAATCAATATCAATCAATAACAACATAAACATCTTCAACAGTCAATACATTTTCAATGTAGTTTTCTTTGTACTCAAAGATTAAGTCTATCAGGCTTTTTTACTTCACGTGTGGATCTTCTCAGCACAGGTAAGTCTGATGTGTTTTCATGAGAGCCTGTATGTGTATTTGTGTTAGATTGTTCTGGTGGTGAGTGACAAGATTCAGTTGCGGCATTGTCATCGATTTGCTCTTCGATAGTCTCTTGTGCTTTTAGGAGGGAACGGCGGTTCCTCCTGAGAATCTGTCCTTCCTCAGTTCTAACAGTGGTCCTACTTCCTCAAGAACTGTAGCTTTCCTGTTCCATGCATCTGGATACTCAATCCTGACAACATCATCCCTTGTCAATGGTTTCAGAGTTTTGGATGACTTGTCATAGTATGATTTCTGTTTCAGCTTTAACAGTTGAAGTCTCTGTCTCAGTTCCTTACTCTGCTTTTCTTTTGCACAGCAGGGTAGCGTGGTATGCAACTTGCGACCCATTAGGAGTTCAGCAGGTGAAGAACCAAAGTCTAAAGGTGAGGCTCGGTAGCTCAGCAGGGCGAGATAAGGATCAGACTTGCTTTCTGTCACTTTCTTCAGTAGCTGCTTGAGAACTTGAACACCTTTCTCTGCCTTACCATTCGACTGAGCATACAAAGGACTGGATGTGATGTGTTGAAAGTCATAATGTGCTGCAAACTGTTGTCACTCCTTACAGTTGAAGCACGGACCATTGTCGCTAATGGCAATCCTGGGAATTCCATGTCTGGCGAAGATGGATTTCACATGCATTATGACACTGCTTGCTGTGGTGCTTGAGAGCAGCGCCATCTCAGGATAGTTAGAATAGTAGTCAATCACTATTAGATAGTCTTTACCATTTAAATGAAAAAGGTCCATACCAACCTTTTGCCATGGTGCTGTTGGTATGTCAGCTAGTATCATTGGTTCCTTTGCTTGTTTGTTTTGGTGTTTCTGACATGTCTCACATTTGCCTATCATGTTCTCAATGTCCTTATTTATGCCAGGCCAATAAACAGTGTCTCTTGCTCTCCTTTTGCATTTTTCAATTCCGAGGTGTCCCTCATGAATCCTTTTGAGCATGTCTTGACGTAGAGCCTGTGGAATAACTATTCTGTTCTGTTTTAGTAATAGTCCACTTGCGACACTCAATTCTGACCTTATGTGAAAATATTTTGGACAGGAACCTTTTGGCCAACCATGATGAATGTTCTCTATCACTGTTTGTAACTCTGTATTTTTACTGTTTCTTCTGCTATTTGCTTTGATTTTGTGTCTGACACGGGCAGCGCAGCAGTGACCATACTCACATGAACATCCACGTCTTCTTCAGTAGAGCTCACATGACTCATTGTGGGTGCTCGGGATAGTGCATCTGCTAAGACTATGTATTTGCCTGGTGTGTAGATCAGTTCAAAATCATATCTTTGCAGCTTCATCATGAGTCGTTGAATCCTTGGAGACATCTCATTCAGGTTCTTTTTTATGATGGCAACCAGTGGGCTGTGGTCTGTCTCAACTGTGAAGGTGGGAAGTCCATATATGTAGCGATGAAACTTTTCTAGTCCAACTACCAAGCCTAGACATTCCTTTTCAATCTGGGCGTATCGACACTCAGTATCAGTCATAGGCCTGGAGGCCTAGGCAACAGGCTTCCAATCTTCACCCTCTGCTTGTAGCAAGACCACACCTAGGCCATCTTTTGATGCATCCATTGACACTTTGATTCTTTTTGTTGGGTCAAAGAAGGTGAGTACAGGTGTGGTTGTCAGCATTGTTTTGAGGTTCATCCACTCTTGTTCATGTCTTTCTGTCCATGCGAACTCATTTGTTTTACGTAGCAGGTCTCGCAGACAGGCTGTCTTGGCTGACAAGTTAGGAATGAACTTTCCAATGAAGTTTATCATCCCCATGATGCGTAGCACTCCTTTTTTGTCAGTGGGTCGGGGCATTTTGAGTATGGCGTTTACTTTTTCCATATCTGGCTCTATTCCTTTACCAGATAGATTATCTCCTAGGAAAGTGACTTCCTGGACGCCAAACTGACCCTTGGCTTTGTTGAGCTTCAGTCCATTCTGGCGTATGCTCTGTAGCACTTTAGTCAGTCTCTCATTGTGTTCTTTCAGTGTGGAGCCCCAGATGATGATGTCATCAACATAGACCCGAACTCCTTCCAGACCTTCAATTATGTGTTCCATCGCTCTATGAAAGATTTCAGATGCAGATATTATCCCGAAAGGCATTCTGAGGAAACAATACCTGCCAAATGGTGTGTTGAAGGTACAGTATTTGGTGCTCTCTTCGTCCAGTTTTAGTTGCCAAAATCCTTGTGAGGCATCGAGTTTTGTAAAGTATCTGGCACCTGACATTTCACTGGTGATTTCTTCTCGCTTGGGAATCTGGTAGTGTTCACGTTTTATGTTTGCATTTAAGTCCTTTGGATCCATGCATATTCTTAGATCATTGTTCTTTTTCTTTACACATACCATGGAGTTAACCCAGTCTGTTGGCTATTCGACTTTCCTGATGACTCCTAGTGTGGTCATTCTGTCCAGTTCATTCTTGAGCCAGTCACGCAGGGGTGCTGGAACTCTTCGTGGAGCATGTACCACTGGCTGAGCATCCTCCTTTAGCTGGATCTTCTAAGTGAATGGTAGAACTCCAAATCCTTTGAACACATGCTGGAAATTATTCACTACAGAATCCACCAAGTCATCTGGTCTGCTTATGGCACAGTTTATACGGGAGGCTCTCTTGACCAGTTCTAAGTCCTCACAAGCTTTGTCACCCAGTAGTGAATCAAGTCCTTCAGCCACAACAGAAAACATGAGATGATGCACTTTGTCTTTGACTGTCACTTTAAGTCTGCATACGCCTAAGCTATCTATTTTCTGTCCATTACAGTCCTTCAGTAGTACTGACTTTTTCTGTATTTTGGGCTTTTCTTTCATATTGTTGATGTCACTCATACTGATTAAGTTTGCTTTTGCCCCAGTGTCTAGTTTCAATGTAACTAATGCTCCATTTACCTGCAGTGGGATCATCCATTTGTCCTCTTTTACTGCATTAACTTTATGTTCAGCATTGTTAACTCCTGAGGGCTGCACATTTTCTGTATCCTTGTTGATATTGTCACATGACACCATTCCTTCAAAAGATGTCTCACTTAAATCAGTGTCCTCAATTACATTAACTCGTTGCCCTTTCTTAGTTTTTACTTTTGAAAAGCATTGTTTGGCAAAGTGATTCTTTCCATGACATTTTGTGCACATTTTTCCAAACGCTGGACATTGTTTTAACTGGTGTTTGTAACCACAGCGTTTACAATTAAAAATTCCTTCCTCTGATTGCTTTTCACTTCTGTTCAACATGTTTCTTCCCCTTGTAGGACACAGCACCGACAGCAGCACTTACTGCAATCACATCATCATTGATTTCACTGAAAGTCTTGGCATGCTTTTGAGCTAGCTCGCTAGCTTGGCATATTTTCACAGCAATTTCCAATGTTAGTTCGGTTTCTCTCAACAGACGTCCCCTGACTTTTTTATCATGAATACCAAACACAATCTGGTCACGAATCATGGATGCTTTCAGCTCAGAGAAATTACATGTCTGTGCTTTCAGTTTCAGATCAGTCAAAAAGCTATCAAAAGTATCATTTTGCTGCTGTGTCCAAGAACAGAAGATGCACCTCTCATAGGTTTCATTCTTTTTGGGAGAACAATGTGTATCAAACTTCTTTAGCACATCGTCTAATTTTTCTCTGTTCTCCTCTGGATTAAATACAAATGTATTAAATACCTCTATCACCTGTGGGCCTGCAACCGTGAGCAGCAACGCTATTTTCCTTGCGTCTGGCTTCGTACCATACCCGATGGAAGCAATGTAGAGTTCGAATTGTTGTTTAAAAGTCTGCCAATTGTAGGCGACATTTCCTGTGAATTTCAAACACTTTGGTGGCTTCAAATTCTCCATGTCGCATTGCACAATATTCAGCAGATCTTACCACTCCTGTAACCATGTTATGTTCATTAATAACTAGTCGTTTTTATTAAGAACAGCTAGCTTTTGCTAGACACTTTATTGAGCACACGTGGACTAGGTACAGTATCTGTAGAGGCCTCCATCTTGACTGCTGCCTTGTGGGTAGCCTAGTGCATCATGGGTAGCCCACTCTTATATACATACAGCACCACCTAGTGTACCATTCCAGAATGATAGGTTACTGATCATTACAACTCCATGTTTTTTTGTCTTTTTTAAGTTGCAGCTCAGCTCCCTTTAAGCCGCCGCCTCTGCTGCCACCGCTCCCACTCGGATCTGTACTGTGTTCTGGGCCTTCTCCGGTGCTCCCTTTAAGCCGCCGCCTCTGCTGCCACCGCTCCCTCTCGGATCTGTACTGTGTTCTGGGCCTTCTCCTGTGCTCCCTTTAAGCTGCCGCCTCTGCTGCCACTGCTCCCTCTCAGGTCTGCGCTCAGGGAGTGTTCTGGCAAGTGCAAAGCTCCATCGTTATTTTTGAAAGCCTTCAAAGTACAACACTTGCAAAAAATCAGTCACTCACTTAATGTGCAGTTGGTGTGCGACCACAGACAGCGAATCCTCAATGTCAATGCCCGCTACCCTGGCAGCAGCCACGATGCCTTCATCCTGTGCCAGACCAGTATGCCAGCACTCTTCCAGCCACCACATCAAGCTCAAGGGTGGCAGCTCGGAGACAAGGGCTACCTGCTCTCCAAATGGCTCATGACTCCCCTCCGCAACTCCAACACTACTGCCCAGCACTCATATAATGACAGCCATGCTGCCACCAGGAACATCATTGAGCAGACCATTGAAGCAATGGTTCCGCTGCCTTGACCACTCGGGAGGAGCCCTCCAGTACTTGGATGTGCAGGTGTCCCATTTCGTGGTGGTCTGCTGATGCTCCACAACTTGGCCATCATGAGTGCGCAGCCCTTGCCAACAGGGATTGCGGGACCACCTCTCTTAAAGGAGAGGTTCATTGATGCTGCAGAACCTCATTCTCAGCATTGCCGACTGTGCAGCTGCCTCAGCACACAGCAGCAGGTCAAGGAGAAGGAGCCAGAGGACTGAAGCAGCTGTACTGATGGCAGATCCACGCCCCGGGAGAGTGCCTGCAGATTCAGCGATCAAGCATTGGAGGCGTTGGTGTTCACTGTGGAGAGACGGAGGGCGGTGCTCTACCTGGCAAGTGGTAGGAGGCCCTCGCCGCACGTCTTCCACACCATGTGGAGGGAGGTAGCGCAGCACATCTCGGGCAGCACTGTGGTCCCCAGGACCCACACACAGTGCAGGAAGAAATTTAATGACCTCACTCGGGTGGTCAGGGTGAGTGAATGCTTCAACAAATGCTACATACCACCATCTGAACCACAGTCTGCACAGAGTGCCCAAAGCACCAAACCCCCAGCACTCACCCAACAACAATCTCTACCTACCAACACTTACACCCACATCTGACAACTTGTACACAATGCCAGCTATTCAACTATGGCAGGCACATCACCCAAACACATTGCTCCACACTCATGCACACACTTTCCTTTCTCTTGCAGGCCAAGGTGGCTCACAACAGGAGGGAGCAGGAGTGCACAGGCGGGGGACAAGCCGACATCCAACCACTGTCTGCGCTGGAAAATAGAGTGCTGGAGATCATTGGGCACCACGTGGTGGGCGCTGTGGCCACCGGCGATGTTGACCCCCTTGGGGACACCAACGGTATGTTCATCCCTACTCCTTCTTCTCACATCTCACTACCCCCTCACCCCACAAGCATTTCGCACTTTCCAGCTGATCATGCTGTATGCATGCATTCCTCCCTTCCTGTCCCCCTCCCCTCAACTGAACCCGACACTTATGCCTTTATGCTTTCAGATAATGAGCAAGCACCCGAGCAGCCTGTCCCTGAGGGCACCATAGAGAGCGAGGCGGGAGAAGAGGAGAAGGAAGAATATACTGCGTCACTTCATGTCTCACCTGCAGATATCAGCTCAGATACTGGCACGACGTGTTCTTTAGAGGCTAGTATAGTAGTGGGATCTGCACAGGGTGAGGCACTGGGGGCGAGTGTGCTGCAACAAGGCCAGGGGAAAAGGGTAGCTCGGGGGCCAGCTCCACGGAGGGTGATATCGTGCGAGTTCTGTTGCACAGGTCTCAGATGAGGACCTCAATGGGGAGGCATTTAGAAGAAGGGTGACGGGCATGCACACGGAGATGATCGGTACAATGGCAAGGGTGCCCGAGAGCCTGTCGACAATGATACGGAGCGTGGAGGAGTCCGCCTCAAACATTGCACAAAGCTCTGCGCACACCATGGAGCCCATCATTTGCAGTCAACAAAGGATGGTAGACTCCCAGAGAGACCGTGGCGACCCAGGCCGGATGCTGCGTGTGTTAGGCCACCTAGCAGCTTCCATTGCAGCACAGGCGGAAGCGACGCAACGTCTTAGTGCTGTAATGCAGTCTATGCTTGGTGGCATCCAATCTCAGACTGCTCTCATGCAGTCTCAACTTGATGCCACGCACGATCTGACTGCTGCCATTGTGGCTGGGTCTACCACCAAAGACCGGGGCTTTCACGGTGTTGCAGCAGGCCAGCAATCTGTGCTCCAACAGATTGCTAGGGATGCTGAGGTGCTGCCCCGGGGGAGTGGCAGTGGGTCAGTGGAGCAGGAACCTGCTGTCCTCTCTCAGGATGACAGCATTCCTGCTCCCACCACTGCCACTCTGCCATTGCCCTTGTCACTGCCTGTCATCCAGCCAGCCCAGACAGCTGCCACCCATGCTAAGGTGGTGCAGTCTACAGCTGGGCCTTCCAGGCCCAGGGCTGGTCGAGGGCATCCTGCAAGGCCATCTAAAGACTCCTGCATGGACACTCAGCAGCCTTCCTCCTGCCGTGCTGCAGCCACTGGGCCAACACTTCGTAGGAGCACTAGAGTAGGCAAAGGCACAGTAAAGATAGGCACTAAGGGATTGCACAAGGGTGAATAGTTAATATTTTTGTTGTAAATATGTGTTCACTGATTTTTGATAAATTTATTAATTCAGTTTGGATTCTTTTGTGGTGTGTCTCATTTCAGCTTTGCGCTGTGATATGGCCTGTGACAGTGATGGAATGATGGGGATGTGGTGAGCGATGGAGATCTGGGGTTTAATTCATTCGAACTGTACTCTGATGAGGCGATCATGGAAACATAGAAACATAGAAGATAGGAGCAGGAGTAGGCCATTCGGCCCCTCGAGCCTGTTCTGCCATTTAATGAGATCATGGCTGATCATCCAAATTTAGTACCTGTCCCTCCTTTCTCCCCATATCTCTTGATCCCTTTAGCCTTAAGAAATATATCTAACTCCTTCTTGAATATATTTAATGAATTGGCCTCAACTGCCTTCTGTGGTAGAGAATTCCACAGGTTCACCACTCTCTGGGTGAAGAAATTCCTCCTCATCTCAGTCCTAAATGGCTTACCCCTTATCCTTATACTGTGACCCCTGGTTCTGGACTCCCCCGCCATCAGGAACATCCTTCCTGCATCTAGTCTGTCTAGTCCTGTTAGAATTTTATAAGTTTCAATGAGATCCTCTCTCATTCTTCTAAACTCTAAGCCTAATCGACCCAATCTCTCTTCATACGTCATTTCGGCCAACCCAAGTATCAGTCTGGTGAATCTTCGCTGCACTCCCTCCATGGCAAGAACATCCTTCCTCAGATCAGGCGACCAAAACTGCGCACAATACTCAAGGTGTGGTCTCACCAAGGCCCTGTACAACTGCAGCAAGACATCCTTCCTCCTGTACGATAGCAAAATACTGCAGATGTTGGAAATCCGAAATAACAACAGAAAATGCTGGAAAAACTCAGCAGGTCAGGCAACATCCGTGGAGAGAAATTTGAGTTGACGTTTCGGGTCGAACCCTTCTTCAAAACTGGAAAGAAAAGAAAATAGATCAAAGGCAGGGCTGCAATCGAACAAAAGAAGTGAAAGAGACAAAAGAAGTAGAAGAGACAATAAAAGGTGTTTGAAGCCAGACGAGATGGTAATAGGCTGAGATTAGGTGTGAAGTGTACTGGCAGGGCAAGAGATCGCTGCCAGGTGGGAGAGTGAAACAAAAGGAAAGGGGGGGGGAAAAGGAGTGGAAAAATTACAGGTAAAAATTAATAGGGGCCGAGGTTATGATCTGAAATTGTTGAACTCGATATTGAGTCCGGAAGGCTGCAAAGTGCCTCATCGGAAGATGAGGTGCTGTTCCTCGAGTTTACGTTGAGCTTCCGTGGAACAATACAAGAGGCCAAGGACGGTGAGGTCCTTGTACTGTACTCGATTCCTGTCGCTATGAAGGCCAACATACCATTTGCCTTCTTAACCGCCTGCTGCACCTGCATGCTTACCTTCAGCGACTGGTGCACAAGGACACCCAGGTCTCGTTGCACTTCCCCTTTTCCCAATCTATTGCCATTCAGATAATAATCTGCCTTCCTGTTTTTGCCACCAAAGTGGATAACCTCGCATTTATCCACATTATACTGCATCTGCCATGCATCTGCCCAATCACCCAACCTGTCCAAATCATACTGGAGTTTCTCTGCATCCTCCTCACAGCACACACGCCCACCCAGCTTTGTGTCATCTGCAAACTTGGAGATATTACATCTAGTTCCCTCGTCTAGATCGTTAATATAATTTGTGAATAGCTGGGTTCCTAGCATCGATCCCTGCGGTACCCCACCAGTCACTGCCTGCCACACGGAAAAAGACCTGTTTATTCCAACTCTTTGCTTCCTGTCTGCCAACCATTTCTCTATCCTTACCCCCAATCCCATGTGCTTGAACTTTGCACGCTTATTTCTTATGCGGGACCTTATTGAAAGCCTTCTGAAAGTCCAAATACGCCACATGCACTGGTTCTCCCTTATCTATTCTACCAGTTACACCCTCAAAAAATGCCAGTAGATTAGTCAAGCATGATTTACCTTTTGTAAATCCATGTTGATTTTGTCTGATGCTGTCACTGTTTTCCAAGTGCTCTGCTATTACATCTTTTATAATGGACTCTAGCATTTTCCCCACTACCGATGTCAGGCTTAATGGTCTAGAATTCCCCGTTTACTCTCTACCACATTTTTTGAATAGTGGGGTTCCATTAGCTACCCTCCAATCCATGGGAACTGTTCCAGAGTCTATAGAATTTTGGAAGATTACCAGCAATGCATCTACTATTTCTAGGGCCACTTCCTTAAATACCCTAGAATGTAGATTATCAGGCCCTGGGGATTTATCGGCCTTCAATCCCGTCAATTTTCCTAACAGCATTTCCCTACAAATACTGATTTCATTCAGTTCCTCCCTGTCATTAGACCCTATGTTCCCCGACATTTCTGGGAGGTTATTTGTGTCCTCATTTGTGAACACAGAACCAAAGTATGTATTTAATTGGTCTGCCATTTCTTTGTTCCCACATTATAAATTCCCCTGATTCTGACTGCAAGGGACCTACGCTTGACTTCACCAATCTTTTTCTCTTCACATATCTATAGAAGCTTTTACAGTCAGTTTTTGTGTTCCATGAAAGCTTACTCTCATACTCTATTTTCCCCCTCTTAATTAATCCCTTTGTCCTCCTTTGCTGAATCTCTAATTTCCCGTTTAATGCCATCCCCAACCTTTACTGTTTGGGGGTCTGTATACAACTCCCACTAACTTTTTCTGCCCCTTGCTATTTCTCAGCTCTACCTATACAGATTTCACATCATCAGAGCTAATATCCTTCCTTACTATTGTGTTAACCTCCTCTTTAACCATCAATGCTACCCCACCTCCTTTTCCTTTTTGCCTGTCCTTCCTGAATATTGAATATCCCTGGATGTTGAATTCCCAGCCTTGGTCACCCTGGAGCCATGTCTACGTAATCCCAATTATATCATATCCGTTTACATCTATTTGCGCAGCTAATTCATCCACCTTATTACGAATGCTCCTCGCATTAAGACACAAAGGGGGAAAAATTCATTTGATAGCACCACCCGTTAGCGCGTTCAG
Organism: Somniosus microcephalus; assembly: GCF_052327205.1. NCBI lineage: Eukaryota > Metazoa > Chordata > Chondrichthyes > Squaliformes > Somniosidae > Somniosus > Somniosus microcephalus. The sequence continues at coordinate 242,531,594 of NC_140991.1, read as the reverse complement.
AGGGCGCTAAGTGGGGCGCAAACCAACTAGCGCCCGGGCACGGCGATATCTGCACCTCTCGCGAAATTGACCAGACATTTTGCGGCAGCGCTAAACAATACCACCCGATCTCTTGCGCACGCAGATCTTGACGTCATTCGAGAGTGCAACGCCCTTGGGAAGCCCCGGACCAGAAATTCAGTGGCGCCCCCCTCCTTTCCGCCTGGCGCGACCAACGACAGGTTGACTGGAATGCTGTGGGGCTGGGGGGCCGATATTTAAAGGGGGCCGCTTCCTGGCTTTTGCGTGGTAGCCATTTTTGCACCACTTGTTCTGAGAGAGAGAGAGAGTGAGATTTGGAGAGAGACAAAGAGAGAAAGAGAGACTTCTGCATTGAGTCAACGCTGTCTGAGGTAGTTTTGGCTTCTAACCATAACTTTGCAGGTACTTTGCTTTTTGACCGTCATAACTTTGATTGCCCAGATACTATGGGGGCTGCAATGGATGGGAACGTCGTCCTTCTCCATCACATTCAGAGGGCACAGGGATGCAGAGAGAGAGTGGCAATCATGGCCAGACAGAGGAGGGCCAACAGGCGTCACTACAGGAGACCTTACCCTCCCAGGGTTTTTTGCCAACAGTTCTCATACGTTAACATGCCTGAGGAGCAGTGTTTGCGAAGGCTGCGATTCAGCAAGGAGGTGGTCACTGAGCTCTGCCACCTGCTTCAGCCAGATCTGCAGCCTCAACTGAGGAGCAGGACGTCTCTGTCGGTGGCAGTGAAGATAACAGTGGCTCTCAACTTTTATGCCACCGGCTCCTTTCAATCCACTACTGGGGACATTGCCAATATCTCCCAGTTCGCGGTGCATTGCTGCATCCGTCAGGTCACAAATGCCCTCTTTAAAAGGAGACGAGAGTACATCTCTTTCCCCATGACCCCAGACAAGCAGCAAGAACACGCAATGGGCTTTGCGATGATAGCGGGCTTCCCCATGGTGCAGGGCGCCATTGACTACACCCATGTGGCTTTGCGGGCACCGCAAGAGAATGCCGAGGATTTCCGCAACTAAAAGGGCTTCCATTCCTTAAACGTTCAGTTGGTCTGTGACCACAGACAGCTGATACTCGCTGTCAATGCCCACTTTTCAGGCAGCAGCCGATGCCTTCATCCTGCGCCAGACTTCTGTGGCAGACCTTTTTGAGGCACCGCTTCACCCAGGAGGTTGGCTTCTTGGGGACAAGGGATACCCTGTGTGTACCTGGCTGATGACCCCGCTCTGTTCGCCCAGCACCCCTGCTGAGCTACGATACAATGAGAGCCATCAAGCTGCCAGGAACATCGTTGAGCATGCAATCGGCGTGCTTAAGCAACGGTTCCGCTGTCTGGACCATTCTGGAGGAGCCCTGCAGTACTCGCCTGAGTGAGTCTCCCACTTTGTTGTTGTGTGCTGCATGCTGCATAACCTGGCAATCCTCAGGACCCAGCCAATGCCATCAGACATTAGAGCAGCAGCAGAGGAGGAGGAGGAGGAGGAGGAGGAGAAGGATGAGGAGGACGGTCATCAGCAGCACCAAGGCGGGAGGGAGGCACAAAGTGGAAGGGCTGTCCATCAAAGGCTCATAGCAAGTTGCTTCTAGGCCCCCTCTGAGGGAATGGCTTCTGCTATTCAAACAACCTGAATGAAACCATCCCACAACCCCTAAGCCGGTCAAGGCAACAATGAGTGCAAAGACCAAACATGCACATTTTGAATACAGACACTTCTTTATTTCCCAAACTGTGTCTCATTTCCGCATGACAAAGTAATAGAAAGAAACACCAAAAAAAACAGTCATTCACATAACTGGCTCTCACAACCTGGAGACAATGTCCAAAAGAGTAACAAAAATTTGACCACGACCCTTGGCCTTCAATAAAACAATGAAATACATTTTGCCACACCTCCTACTTTTTGCTCTTCAAGGGTGATCTGCCTCCCTTGCAAAATTGCCCCCTTCCCACCCTGCAGTTCCTCTGTAATGGGACCCCAGTGGCTGCAGCAAGGCTGGGGGAAGGCTGCTGAGTGTCAGAAACTGAGACTGCAGATGCCCTTGAGGGACAGCCTGGACCAGCTCTGGGCCTGGAGGGCCCGGCTGCTGACTGCTCCAACTCTGCATAGGCGGCACCAGTCTGTCCTACAGGTGGTGGCAGCTGCAGTGGAGAAGTGACAGTGTTGGCAGCAGGAATGCGGTCATCTTGAGAGAGGACAGCAACTCCCTGCTCGACCAACACACTGGCACTCCCACGGGGCAGCACTTCAGCATGCGGAGCAATCTGCTGGAGCACAGATTGCTGGCCTGCTGCAGCGCGGTGAGAGCCCCGGGGAAATCTGCCCGATCCAGCGAGGGTGGCAGCAGTTAGTGCTCGCATGGCCTCAATCTGCGTCTGCATGAGACCAGCCACTGACAGCATTGCAGCACTTAGCATTTGCGTGGCAGCTGGCTGTGCTACAGCGCAGTGATTCAATGGATTCGGGCATCCTTGCCACTGCAGCCATGAGCTCAGTGTGCCTTTGCTCCGCCTGGGCGCTCATTTCAGCGAGGACCCGCTCCTCGTCTGCGTTCAGTGCAGCAGGACTCGAGGCCATACTCTCCATCCGGGGAGAAGGCCCCCAAGCTTCCTTAACCCCCTCGCGTTCCTGCAGCCCGCTGGGTCCTGGAGCATCATCCTCATCAGACCATTCCCCCCCGCTCCCCTCCAGGGAAGGCGTGTCATAGAAACATAGAAACATAGAAGATAGGAGCAGGAGTAGGCCATTCGGCCCTTCGAGCCTGCTCCGCCATTCAATGAGATCATGGCTGATCATCCAAATTCAGTACCCTGTCCCTGCCTTCTCCCCATATCCCTTGATCCCTTTAGCCTTAAGAAATATATCCAACTCTTTCTTGAATATATTTAATGAACTGGCCTCCACCGCCCTCTGTGGCAGAGAATTCCACAGGTTCATCACTCTCTGGGTGAAGAAATTCCTCCTCATTTCAGTCCTAAATGGCTTACCCCTTATCCTTAGACTATGACCCCTGGTTCTGGAGTCCCCGGCCATCATAAACATCCTTCCTGCATCTAGTCTGTCCAGGCCTGACAGAATTTTATAAGTTTCAATGATATCCCCTCTCAATCTTCTAAACTCCAGTGAGTATAAGCCCAATCGACACATTCTCTCCTCATACGTCATTCCTGCCATCCCAGGTATCAGCCTGGTGAATCTTCGCTGCACTCCTTTCGTGGCAAGAACGTCCTTCCTCAGGTAAGGCGACCAAAACTGCACACAATACTCAAGGTGCGGTCTCACCAAGGCCCTGTACAACTGTAGCAAGACATCCTTGTTCCTGTACTCGAACCCTCTTGCTACGAAGGCCAACATACCATTTGCCTTCTTAGCCGCCTGCTGCACCGGCATGCTTACCTTCAGTGACTGGTGCACAAGAACACCCAGGTCTCTTTGCACTTCCCCTTCTCCCAATTTATTGCCATTCAAATAATAATCTGCCTTCCTGTTTTTGCCACCAAAGTGGATAACCTCACATTTATCCACATTATAGTGCATTTGCCATGTTTCTGCCCAATCACCCAATCTGTCCAAATCGTACTGGAGTTTCACGACATCCTCCTCACAGCTTACCCTCCCACCCAGCTTTGTGTCGTCTGCAAATTTGGAGATGTTACATCCAATTCCCTCGTCCAGATCATTAATATATATTGTGAACAGCTGGGGCCCTAGGACCGATCCTTGCGGTACCCCACTAGTCACTGCCTGCCACTCGGAAAATGACCCGTTTATTCCAACTCTTTGCTTTCTGTCCGCCAACCAGTTCTCTATCCAAGTCAATACCTTGCCCCCAATCCCATGTGCCTTAATTTTGCACGCTAATCTCTTATGTGGGACCTTATTGAAAGCCTTCTGAAAGTCCAAATACACCACATCCACTGGTTCTCCCTTATCTATTTTACCAGTTACATCCTCAAAAAATTCAAGTAGATTAGTCAAGCATGATTTACCTTTTGTAAATCCAAGTTGACTTTGTCCGATCCTGTCACTGCTTACCAAGTGCTCTGCTATTACATCTTTTATAATAGATTCTAGCATTTTCCCCACTACCGATGTCAGGCTTACCGGTCTATAATTCACCGCTTTTTCTCGACCACCTTTTTTGAATAGTGGGGTAGCATTAGCTACCCTCCAATCCATGGGTACTGTTCCAGAGTCTATCGAGTTCTGGAAGATGACCAGCAATGCATCTATTATTTCTAGGGCCACTTACTTAAGTACCCTGGGATGTAGATTATCAGGCCCTGGGGATTTATCGGCCTTTAGTCCCATCAATTTTCCTAACACCATTTCCCTACAAATACTGATTTCTTTCAGTTCCACCCTTTCATCAGGCCCTATGTTCCCCAGCATCTCTGGGAGGTTATTTGTGTCCTCCTTTGTGAAGACAGAACCAAAGTATGAATTTAGTTGGTCTGCCATTTCTTTGTTTCCCATTATAAATTCCACTGATTCTGACTGTAAGGGACCTACGCTTGACTTCACCAATCTTTTTCTCTTCACATATCTATAAAAGCTTTTACAGTCAGTTTTTATGTTCCATGCTAGCTTACTCTCATATTCTATTTTCCCTTTCTTAATTAATCCCTTTGTCCTCCTTTGTTGAATCCTAAACTGCTCCCAATCCTCAGGATTATTGCTTTTTCTGGCCAATTTACATGTCGTCTCCTTGCATCTTATGCTATCCCTAATTTCCCTTGTTAGCCACGGTTGAGTCACCTTTTTTGTTTTATTTTTATGCCAAACTGGGATGAACAAATTCTGCATGTTTGCCATTGCCTATCCACCGTCAACCCTTTGAGTGCCATTCCCCAATCAATACTACCCAACTCGCTCCTCAGACCATCGTAGTTTCCTTTATTTAAATTGAGGACCCTAGTCTCTGAGTCAACTACTTCATTCTCCATCTTAATGAAGAATTCGATCATATTATGATCGCTGAGACCCAAGGGGCCTCGTACAACAAGATTGCTAATTAATCCTTTGTCATTACATAATACCCAGTCTAAGATGGCCTGATCTCTGGTTGGTTCCTCGACATATTGGTCCAGGAAACCATCCTGTAAACACTCCAGGAATTCCTCCTCCACAGTATTGTTACTAATTTGGTTGGCCCAATCTATATGTAGATTAAAGTCACCCATGATGACTGCTGTGCCCTTATTGCACGCTTCTTTAATTTCCCTTTTAATGCCATCCCCAACCTCCGCCTTACTGTTGGGAGGTCTATATACCACTCCCACTAATGTTTTTTTCCCCTTAGTATTTCTCAATTCTACCCATACAGATTCCACATCATCAGAGCTAATATCCTTCATTATAATTGTATTAATCCCTTCTTTAACCAGTAATGCTACCCCACCTCCCTTTCCTTTTAGCCTATCTTTCCTGAATATTGAATACCCCTGGATGTTGAGTTCCCAGTCTTGGCCATCCTTGAGCCATGTTTCCGTAATCCCAACCAAATCATATTCGTTCACCTCTATTTGCGCAGCCAATTCGTCCACCTTATTACAAGTGCTCCTCGCATTAAGACACAAAGCCTTCAGGCTTGTTTTTTTAACGCTCTTAGACCTATTAGAATTATTATTTACTGTGGCCACGTTTGATTTAAACCGTTGATTTCTCTGACTGCCACTTTTCTTTTTCTCCTTCCTATCTTTTGCTTTTATCCCTGTTTCCCTTTCCTCTGTCTCCCTGCTCAGGTTCCCAACCCCCTGCCATTTTAGTTTGAACCCCCCCAAACAGTGCTAGCAAACCTCCCCGCAAGGATATTTGTCCTGCTCTGGTTCAGGTGCAACCCGTCCGACTTGTACAAGTCCCACCTTCCCCAGAAGCAGGCCCAGTGATCCAGGAAACTAAAGCCCTCCCTCCTGCACCAACTCTTTAGCCATGTATTCATCTGCTCTATCCTCCTATTCCTATACTCACTAGCATGTGGCACCGGGAGTAATCCAGAGATTACAACCTTTGAGGTCCTGCTCTTTAATCTGCTACCTAGCTCCCTAAATTCTTGCTGCAGTACCTCATCCCTCCTCCTACCCATGTCATTGGTCCCAATGTGAACCACGGCCTCTGACTGTTCACCCTCCCCCTTCAGAATGCCCGGCAGCCGTTCAGTGACATCCTTGACCCTGGCACCAGGGAGGCAACAAACCATCCTGGAGTCATGTCTATGGCCACAGAAATGCCTATCTGTACCCCTTACGATAGAATCCCCTACCACTATTGCTCTCCCACTCTTTTTCCTCCCTTCCTGAGCAGCAGAAGCACCCCTGGTGCCGGGAAGTTGGCTGCTGCTGCCTTCCTCTGGTAAGTCATCCCCCTCAACAGTATCCAAATCGGTATACCTGTTTGAGAGGGGGATGGCCACAGGGGTCCCCTGCACTACCTGCCTGCCTCTACTACTCTGCCTGATGTTCACCCATTTCCCTTCTGCCTGTGCAGCCCTTACCTGCGGTGTGACCAACTCACTAAACGTGTTAGCCACGACCCTCTCAGCATCGTGAATGCTCCAAAGCCCATCCATCCGCAGCTCCAGCGCCACAATGTGGTCTGCTAGTAGCCGCAGCTGGATGCATTTCTGGCACACGTGGTCATCAGGGACACCGGCAGTGTCCCTGAATTCCCACATAGAGCAAGAGGAGCATAACACGGGGCTGGGCTCGCCTGGCATGACTTACCCTTTAATTAATTTATATTAATTCACTATCACCAATTAAAGATAAACTCTAAGGCGCTTGTATGGTTTACCAACAGCCCCTGCTACACCAGAAAATACCTTAGCAACTATAAACTACAGAGTGAAAGTTTAAAAAAGAGAAATACTCACCAACCAATCACTTACCTGCTCCCTGGTGACGTCACACTCTGATTGCTTTTTACCTCTCTCCCCGCTGCTGAGTTGGTCGGGCCTCGCCTCGCTCCTCCTTTTATACTGCCACCTCGGTGCTCTCCTGGTCCGATCTGGTCGGGCCTCGCCTCGCTCCTCCTTTTAACTGCCGCCTCGGTGCTCTCCTGGTCCGATCTGGTCGGGCCTCGCCTCGCTCCTCCTTTTAACTGCCGCCTCGGTGCTCTCCTGGTCCGATCTGGTCGGGCCTCGCCTCACTCCTCCTTTTATACTGCCGCCTCGGTGCTCTCCTGGTCCGATCTGGTCGGGCCTCGCCTCGCTCCTCCTTTTAACTGCCGCCTCGGTGCTCTCCTGGTCCGATCTGGTCGGGCCTCGCCTCGCTCCTCCTTTTATACCCAGCCTCGGTGCTCTCCTGGACCGATCTGGTCGGGCCTCGCCTCACTCCTCCTTTTATACTGCCGCCTCGGTGCTCTCCTGGTCCGATCTGGTCGGGCCTCGCCTCGCTCCTCCTTTTATCTGCCACCTCGGTGCCCTCCTGGTCCGATCTGGTCGGGCCTCGCCTCGCTCCTCCTTTTATCTGCCGCCTCGGTGCTCTCCTGGTCCGATCTGGTCGGGCCTCACCTTGCTCCTCCTTTTAACTGCCGCCTTGGTGCTCTCCTGGTCCGATCTGGTCGGGCCTCGCCTCGCTCCTCCTTTTATACTGCCGCCTCGGTGCTCTCCTGGTCCGATGTATGGCATGGGCTGCCTCGGCAGAGGGTTGCGCTGATGGTCCGGCTTCCTCTTCCTCCTTGCCTTCAGCTTCACTCCCAATGGCAGCTTGAGGGCCCGTCTCCTCACCTGGTGAATCACCATCTGAAAGCAGGGAGGTACAAGAGTGGCTTTAGTGTGAGGACAGGGTGGCAGCAAGGGAGACATGAGTGCAGCGATGTACTTATTTGGAGTGAAAGTGTCAAAGGCTGCTGTTGTGAGGAATAAGTGGAAGGAGAGAGGACAATAAGGTGATGACCTTACCATTGCTGGCCAGAACGGGGTCGGCGTCTCCACTGGTGATGGGACCAAGCATCCAGCTTGCCACAATCCTGTGGACGTGCTGCTCAAAATCGCTGAGGGCTTGAAGGTGAGGCTGCCCTCCACCGGTCCATTGCTGCTGTCTCCTATTATGAGCCAGCTTGGCCTGCAAGAAAAAGGACAGCGTCTGAGCAAATATGCAGCCATGATCTTGCCTGAAATGCCTCCCATGGTTGAATAGCCCTTACTGTATGCAAAGTGTGGAATGTGCATGTGTGTTTCATGAAAGGGCCATAGGTGTTGGATGAGTGTTGGGCATTGGGGCTTTCAAGACCCTCTGGCCATAAAGTGAGGTGGAGATGGAGGGATGAGGAGGTTTTGAAAAAAGGCACTCACCCTGACGACCCGAGTGAGGTCGTTGAACTTTTTTCTGCATTGCACAGGGGTCCTAGGCACCATGCTGCTTGAGGTCACTCTGTGAGCCACCTCCCTCCATGCTATTCTGTATTCGCTTGGCAAAGGCCTCCTGCCACTCTCTGGGTACAGTAGAGATCTTCTATGCTCCACCGCGCCAACCAGAGCCTCCAAGGCACGCTCGCTGAAACGCTGTGCTCGCTCCCTGACCCTCTCCATAGTCCCTGGCTGGAAGATTTTGCCACAGGTCTGTCCAGGCCGAGATTCAAGGCTCCAGTGAGTAGGGTGTGGCTGCAGAGCAAGATCGACCCTCCCCTTTAAGAACTGACTGGCGCCAGTGTGTCTATGTTCAATCACTAAGTGACAGCACCTGCGCTGCGCCCGCCCTCTGAGGTAGCGCCTCGCTCCTTGGGCTTAGCGCCTTAAGAGAGTTGTGTAGCGCCTGATTTAGCGCTCCAATCACCTCCAGGGGCGATAGAGGCGAATTTTGCAGCTGGTGGCGATAATTTGCGCTGGGCGCTAAACTTTGCGCCCGACCGATATTCGCGCCTCAAAATGGGCGATATCAAATTTCTCCCCCAAAGCCTTCAGGCTTGTTTTTTTAACACTCTTAGTCCCTTTAGAATTATTATTTACTGTGACCCTGTTTGATTTACACCCTCGATTTCTCTGCCTTCCACTTTTGCTTTTCTCTTTCCTGTCTTTTGCGTCTATCCTTGCTTCTCTTTCCTCTGTCTCCCTGCACAGGTTCCCAACCCCCTGCCATTTTAGTTTAAACCCTCCCCAACAGCACTAGCAAACACTTCCCCTAGGACATCGGTCCTGGACCTGCCCAGGTGCAAACTGTCCAGTTTGTACTGGTCCCACCTCCCCCAGAATCGGTTCCAATGTCGCAGCAATTTGAATCCCTCCCCCTTGCACCATTCCTCTAGCCACGTATTCATCTGAAATATCCTTCTATTTCTACACTGGATCTCCCTTCCGGATGGCCGATTGAGTGGCTGACTCCTCCCTCACTCCTGTTCTCCTCCTCCTCCTCATCCTCCTCATCTTCCTCTTCCTCCTCCTCTCCCTCTTCCTCTTCCTGAGGTGGTCCCGCAATCCCTGGTGGCAAGGGTTGGACCCTCATGATGGCCACATTGTGGAGCATGAAGCAGACCACAACAAAATGGGACACCCGCTCAGCCGAGTACTGGAGGGCTCCTTCCGAGTGGTCAAGGCAGTGGAACCATCGCTTGAGCACTCCAATGGTCTGCTCAATGATGTTGCTAGTGGCAGCTTGGCTCTCATTATATGAGTGCTGAGCAGGAGTATTGGGGTTGTAGAGGAGAGTCATGAGGCAGGTGGAGAGCCCTTGTCTCTGACCAGCTAGCCGCAAGCTTGACATGGTTGCTGGAAGAGTGCTGGCACAGGATGAAGGCATTGTGGCTGCTGCCAGGATAGTGGGCATTGACATTGAGGATTCGCTGTCTGTGGTCGCTCACCAACTGCACATTAAGTGAATGATAGCCTTTGCGATTATGGAAAATCTCAGGATTGTTGAGGTGCCTGCAAAGGCATATGGGTGCCGTCAATGGCGCCCTGCACCATGGGGAATCCCGCTATCCTGGCAAAGCCACATGCACACTCATCCTGCTTCTCTCTGGTGATGGAGAAGGAAATGTAGTCCCTTCTGCTACTGTAGAGAGCTTCTGTAACCTCCCGGATGCAGTGATGGACGGCGAACTGTGAGATGTTAGCTATGTCTCCTGTTGCAGACTGGAAGGATCTGCTGGCGAAGAAATTGAGGGTGACAGTGACCTTGACTGCCACTGAGAGAGCTGTGGCTGCACTAATCTGAGGCTGGAGGTCTGGTTGCAGGAGATGGCAGAGTTCTTGTGAAGCAGAGTCTTCTAATACACTACTCCTCACTTAATTAGATGTAGGAGACGTGCTCTCAGAGTACCTTCAGAGCGTATGGCCTCCTGTTGAGAGCCCTAATGGCCCTCCTCCTCCCTCTGGCCACATGTTCCTTTTTCGCTGCCTGTGCTCCCTCCACCATAGATCCTGGAGGGCAAGGTCAACTGCTAGTACAGCCCCCATTAATGTAACCAAGTGTAGCAGTTTGATTTTTTTAAGAATAAATGTATCTACTTTTTAGTTGCCACAACACCTCTCATACTAAATAACCTTGAAATTATGGAATGAGACTGTTGCACTATGTGAAACTAACAAGAAACCACTGACACTCCACTAACCTACAGCTGCACCTCATTACTGATGATCCCTTTAAATAACGTCCCTGGAGCCTGCTTCCTGTTGCATCAGGCCAGCTTTCCCTGTTGCTGTTCCCTCCAGGCGCTAAGGTAGGTGGCGACAATCAATTTCACAGATTGGGCAGCCAGTGAGCGTAGCATACTCACTGATGTCATGATCCATCTGGCGTTGAGGCTCCTGGCAATAACTGTTAGCGGCGGCGCTGCAGCGGGGGGTGGGGGGGGTTGGGATTTGGTGTGCGATGTTGGATTCGCCTCACCCCCACGATAATGCTCTAGCACCCCATTAGCGATATCTGCTGCCGCTAATGGGAGGCGCTAAGGTACCGAATTTTTCCCCCTTTATAGTCTAAACACTGCCCATTCCTTGGTTATAATAAATTTCTAGCCCTAGGTGCCTTGACTCTGCAAATCAAGGTGTTAACATCTGTTTTAGGACCCCGCTTGAATTTTGTCATCAACAGGGCAGGGCATGCACCATATAGGGTCCACTCAGATTTTCCAGGTCTATAGCAGTCTAATTAACGTCCGTAAAGTGGTCGCTGGAGGCCCCCCATTAAGTAAGTAATTCTTTTATACTTTTGTTTCTGTGGAGCCCGGAGGATACTGCAGGCCGCCACCAGCCCGGGATTTCCCTCCCCCAGTCCATCTTCCTCAGACCTACCTGCGGGATGGCTTGGCATCAGAGCCTGCCAAATTTCCTGAGGCCCCCGGTGAGCTGCATCAAGCTGCCCTATCAGTGTCCGCATCTTGCCGGTTTTATGCAGATGAGGTCCGATGCCCAAGCTCCAGCAAGCCTCAGGGCAACATCTTAAGCCGCATGTTTCACTTGCAATGCCCATTTTGTGGCAGTTTCTGGCGCTACTCCAATTTCTCGGCCATTGACTTTGTTGGGGTACAGCTCTATGGGTGCAAGACACCCTTCAGTACCTCTCAAAATTAGTCATTATTTACGTGTGAGCTTTCACAATGAGCATGGAGGGCATCACAGCTAACTAGCTACTACCACCACTCCAGCCAGCTCAGGATGGGGGCAGGTGTTGAACCTGGGATCACCCTGGTCTGTAAGGTTCAGTGACCCATTATGTAACCCCATGGAGCCATCATTAGAAACTACTGATGATGTTAAGGAACTAAAATCTGCACAGCTGCTCTGAGTTGAAAGAATGTTGTCACATGTGAAGTAGTCTCCGTGATTTTTCAGATCAGCAGGCAAGTGAAGACATCGACATTGAATACATATATCTATGTTATTGTGAGTGCTAGTTTTCTTAACGATTTCACTACACACACTTAAGGGTATAGGGCTGTAATGACATCAGCAGAAAACAAATATTTAAAGCACAAACTTAAAGTGTTGCAGAATGGAAAAGTTGTAATTTCTTCTGCCTGTCTTGTTTGATTAATTAGATGATGTATAGCTGTGTAATTTGACACTTCAATGAAGATTGTGCAGGGGTTTAGGTAGTCATCAAGTAAAAAGTTTAATTCCTATCTGGAAAAAGCTTATTCTATATATGTTTGTGTTTTATAAAGTCTAAATTCTTCATTTTCCACTGACTTTGTTTTTTCTTCCTTCCTTCCAATCTCTTATTCAGTTGATATAGTGGCACTGATATAGTCTGTTTAATTCAGCTTTGTAAATGTGACTGAATCAATCAGCAGTGATTTGTGAGAGCTTGAAACCACTAGTTATGAACCACTACATAAACGACCACATATGTAAGTATAAAAAGTTACACAGCAGAGAGCAGTTGGAAACATCATTTTCACAATATTACATATACATATTTTGTTACATTCATTATTCAGTTAATGCAGTTTTTATGAGCTTGCTGGAGAATACATTGAGTACTTTGGTTTTCTTGGCACAACTGTGCATATACTGGTGATGGTCAGAATTAAAGTCAAGGCAGTTTGCTTAGTCATGTCCCTGGGCTTCAAGTGGGCTGGGAAGCATGGCCTACATTAATTTGCAGACGTTTGGTGGGTTAGGTCACTGTGTTGGGACAAGCTTCGGGCGAGGGCCTGATGTTGACTTATTTTCCCTCCCCTGATCGTCCTGCTTTCCCAAACTGAGGGGGAATATTGACTTTTTTCTGTTCATGAGTGAGACCTTAATAATCTACATGTGACTCCTTCACTTGTAGGATAGAAGTTCTTCCTCATTCAGGCAAGTTCTTGCTCTGTTCCCCATTCTGGTGCCTTACAGGTCACAGAGCTGCTGGGCCATGCTCTTCCTCTTCATCTGCATCTTCTGGTTCCTTGGCCCCTTCTTGATCTTCCTCTTCCACTTCTTCCTCATCTGACAGCTCCAGGGCAACTCCCCTTTAGAATTGCAAAATTGTGGAGCATGCAGCAAACAACAACGAATCTGGGCACATGGTCTGGGCTGTACGAAAGGACTCCTCCAGAGCCGTCCTTACAAGGGAACCTTTGTGCCAAGATGCCAATCGTTTGCTCTTACATGGCTCTCATTATATTAGCATTCTGGTCTTGGATAGAGAACTGGTTGGCAGACAGGAAGCAAAGAGTTGGAATAAACGGGTCTTTTTCTGAGTGGCAGGCAGTGACTAGTGGGGTACCGCAGGGATCGGTGCTAGGACCCAGCTATTCACAATATATATAAATGATCTAGATGAGGGAACTAGATGTATCTCCAAGTTTGCAGACGACACAAAGCTGGGTGGGCATATGTGCTGTGAGGAGGATGCAGAGAAACTCCAGTATGATTTGGACAGGTTGGGTGATTGGGCAGGTGCATGGCAAATGCAATATAATGTAGATAAATGCGAGGTTATCCACTTCGGTGACAAAAACAGGAAGATAGATTATTATCTGAAAGGCAATAGATTCGGAAAAGGGGAAGTGCAGCGAGACCTGGGTGTCCTTGTGCGCCAGTCGCTGAAGGTAAGCATGCAGGTGCAGCAGGCGGTTAAGAAGGCAAATGGTATGTTGGCCTTCATAGCGAGAGGATTCGAGTACAGGAGCAAGGATGTCTTGCTGCAGTTGTACAGGGCCTTGGTGAGACCACACCTTGAGTGTTGTGTGCAGTTTTGGTCGCCTTATCTGAAGAACAATGTTTTTGCCATGGTGAGAGTGCAGCGAAGATTCACCAGACTGATACCTGGGATGGCAGGAATGATGTATGAGGAGAGATTGGGTTGATTAGGCTTATATTCACTAGAGTTTAGAAGAATGAGAGGGGATCTCATTGAAATTTATAAAATTCTAACAGGACTGGACAGACTAGATGCAGGAAGGATGTTCCTGATGGCGGGGGAGTCCAGAACCAGGGGTCACAGTCTAAGGATAAGGGGTAAGCCATTTAGGACTGAGATAAGGAGGAATTTCTTCACCCAGAGCGTGGTGAACCTGTGGAATTCTCTACCACACAAGGCAGTTGAGGCCAATTCATTAAATATATTCAAGAAGGAGTTAGATATATTTCTTGACGCTAAAGGGATCAAGGGATATGGGGAGAAAGCAGGGACAGGGTACTGAGTTTGGATGATCCGCCATGATCTCATTAAATGGCGGAGCAGGCTCGAGGGGCCGAATGGCCTACTCCTGCTCCTATCTTCAATGTTTCTATGTGCTGAATCAGGTGCAGCTAAAATCTAATTTCTCAAAAGGGACCTGATTCAGGAATAGGACTCTTATTAAAATATTTTAATGATGCCTGCATCCTTAATATTAGAATCTATTATTAAGGATGTGGTAACAGGGCACTTAGAAAATAATAAAAGGATTGGGCAGAGGCAACACAGATTTATGAAAGGGAAATCGTGTTTGACAAATCTTATGAGTTTTTTGAGGTTGTAACCAGCAGAATAGATAAGGGGAAACCAGTGATGTGGTGTATTTGTATTTTGAGAAGGCATTCGATAAGGTGCCACCAAGAGGTTATTTAACAAAATTAGGGCTCATGGGATTGGGGGTAATAGACTAGCCTGGATTGAGGATTGGTTAACGGACAGAAAACAGAGAGTAGGAATAAATGGGTCATTTTCGGGTTGGCAGGCTGTAACTAGTGGAGTACCACAAGGATCAGTGCTTGGGCCTCAGCTATTCACAATCTATATCAATGATTTGGATGAGGGGACTAAATGTAATGTATCCAAGTTTGCTGATGATACAAAGCTAGGTGGGAATGTAAGTTGTGAGGAGGATGCAAAGAGGCTTCAAGGGGATATAGACAGGCTAAGTGAGTGGGCAAGAACATGGCAAATGAAATATAATGTGGATAAATGTAAAGTTATCCACTTTGACAGGAAAAATAGAAAAGCAGATTATTTTTTAAATGGTGAGAGATTGGGAAATGTTGGTGTTCAGAGGGACCTGGGTGTCCTTGTACACAAATCACTGAAAGTTAACATGCAGGTACAGCAAGCAATTAGGAAAGCAAATGGCATGTTGGTCTTTATTATAAGAAGAGTTGAGTAGAAGAGTAAAGACGTCTTACTGCAATTATATAGGGCCCTGGTGAGGCTACACCTGGAGTATTGTGTACAGTTTTGGCCTTCTTACCTAAGGAAGAATATACTTGCCATAGAGGGAGTGCAATGAAGGTTCACCAGACTGATTCCTGGGATGGGGGGATTGTCCTATAAGAAGAGATTGAGTAGACTGGGCCTATATTCCCTAGAGTTTAGAAGAATGAGAGGTGATCTCATTGAAACATACAACATTCTTACAGGGCTTGACAGGGTAGATGCAGGGAGGATGTTTCCCCTGGCTGGGGAGTCCAGAACCAGGGGTCACAGTCTCAGAATAAGGGGTTGGCCATTTAGGACTGAGATGAGGAGAAACTTCTTCACTGAGAGGGTGGTGAATCTTTGGAATTCTCTACCCCAGAGGGCTGAGGAGGCTCAGTTGTTGGGTATATTCAAGACAGGGATCGATAGATTTTTGGATATTAAGGGAATCAAGGGATATGGGGATAGTGGCGGAATGTGGAGTTGAGGTAGAAGATTAGTCATGATCTTATTGAATGGCGGAGCAGGCTCGAGGGGCTGAATGGCCTACTCCTGCTCTTATTTCTTATGTTCTTATGTTCTTATGTTTTTTAGGTGGCCGCCAAGGCCGCCTAACAAGCATTGAACCAAAATGGCGTCAATTGTACGTCAGGTGCAGTTCGAGCGTTTCAATTTGTTGTTTTAATGCATGTTTTAGGCCTGAAAAATTGGTGAAATGCAATCCAAGTTCTGCTCCCAATACTTTTAAATTCCTCATTCCCAGCATTCCTTAAGCAGCAGTTTTACTTTTCTTTGTCTACTATTGGTTACAATAAAGAAAAGCACAAACCGCGCCCTCAAGAAATACCTGTCCTTCTCTTCCAATCTCTTTCAGATATTCTATGTTATGCCATTTTAACTGACATGACTCACTTCAAGATATCGCAGATATTCACTGCTCCTCACCAGAAAGAAAATCTGAGAACTAATCTTCGTACAATTCTGAAACTTAAAAAATGTTTTTATGGTGATAAAATGAAAGAAAATAGGGACTTTGTGATCTGTTTTGCTACTCATAACTGAACCATTCGGATCAACAAAATGGATAATGCACCTTCAAACAAAAATGAATTAATAAAACCCTGGGGTGCAGCTTTATTATTTTTCAGCATAACGTTGCTGATAGCTTTAGTCTGTAATTTTTCCAGAGGGGACGTACAAATCCCTCAGGGGATTACAATAACACTGGATCACTGGATCTAGTCCAATAAAACTTGGACTCAGGCCAATTAAAACTGACATCAGCCTTGTAAATTGTCAGCAACTTAGGCTAGCGATTTTCCTGATGTGGAGATGCCGGTGTTGGACTGGGGTGGGCAAATGTGAGAAGTCACACAACACCAGGTTATAGTCCAACAGCTTTATTTGAAATCACAAGCTTTCGGAGCGCTGCTCCTTCATCAGGTGAAGTGGAGATATGCATATAGACACAGCATATATAGTCACAGAACACTGCCAGATGATTACAGGTAATCTTTCTAACTGCCCTTTATCACACCTCGGCAGAGAGATAATCACAGCAATCAAAGGTGTGAATGGTGTCCAAACAGGTCAGTCAGGAAAACATTACATCAAAGAACAATGAGGTGGGGTCACAAGGGGTCAGATGTTGCAGATGCTGGGGTCTGTATGAAAAACAAAGAACAAGCAAGATACAATATAAAAAAAAATGTTTTTTTGCTGGAAATCACAGCAGGTCCGGCCGCATCTGTGTAGAGAGAACAAGCCAATGACGACTCGAGTCTGGATGACTCTATGTCAGGTGGGGTTACATGTAGCGTGACATGAACCCAAGATCCTGGTTGAGGCCGTTCTCATGAGTGCAGAATTTGGCTATCAGTTTCTGCTCGATGATTATGCGTTGCCGTGTGTCTCGAAGGCCGCCTTGGAGAATGCTCACCTGAAGATCGGAGGCTGAATGTCCTTGACTGCTGAAGTGTTCACTCCTGCCTGGCAATTGTTGTGCAGTGTCCGTTCATCCGTTGTCGCAGTGGCTGCATGGTCTCGCCGATGTACCATGCTCCAGGGCATCCTTTCCTGCAACGTATGAGGTAGACAATGTTGGCCGAGTCACATGAGTATGTACCATGTACCTGGTGGGTGGTGTCCTCATGTGTGATGATGGTATCTGTGTTGATGATCTGGCATGTCTTGCAGAGGTTGCCGTGGCAGGGTTGTGTGGTGTTGGGGTCGCTGTTCTCCTGAAAACTGGGTAATTTGCTGTGAACGATGGTCTGTTTGAGGTTAGGCGGCTGTTTGAAGGTGAGTAGTGGAGGCATGGGGATGGCCTTAGCAAGGTGTTCATCATCATCAATGACATGTTGAAGGCTGCAAAGAACATGGCGTAGTTTCTCTGCTCCGGGGAAGTACTGGACGGCGAAGGGTACTCTGTTGGTTGTGTCCTGTGTTTGTCTTCTGAGGAGGTCTATGCGATTTTTCGCTGTGGCCTGTCGGAACTGTCGATCGATGAGCCGAGCATCGTACCCTATTCTTACGAGGGCGTCTTTCAGCGTCTGTAGGTGTCCATTGTGTTCCTCCTCGTCTGAGCAGATCCTGTGTATTCGCAGGGCTTGTCCATAGGGGATGGCTTCTTTAACGTGGTTAGGGTGGAAGCTGGAGAAGTGGAGCATCGTGAGGTTGTCCGTGGGCTTGCGGTAGATTGAAGTGCTGAGGTGTCCGCCTTTGTTGGAGATTCGTGTGTCCAAGAATGAAACCGATTCTGAGGAGTAGTCCATGATGAGTTTGATGGTGGGATGGAACTTGTTGATGTTATTGTGTAGTCTTTTCAGTGATTCTTCGCTGTGGGTCCATAGGAAGAACATTTTGTCGATGTATCTGGTGTATAGCATTGGTTGGAGGTCCTGTGCATCAAAGAAGTCTTGCTCGAACTTGTGCATGGAGATGTTGGCGTATTGGGGTGCGAATTTGGTCCCCATGGCTGTTCTGTATGTTTGGGTAAAGAACTGGTTGTCGAAGGTGAAGACATTGTGGTCAAGGATGAAGCAGATGAGTTGTAGGATGGTGTCTGGAGATTGGCTGTTGTTGGTGTTGAGTACTGAGGCTGTCGCAGCGATGCTGTCATCGTGGGGGATACTGGTGTAGAGTGCCGAGACATCCATCATGGCGAGGAGTGTTCCTGGTTCAACTGGCCCGTGGGTGCCGAGTTTCTGTAAGAGGTCTGTAGTGTCGCGACAGAAGCTGGGGGTTCCCTGTACGATGGGTTTCAGGATGCCCTCGACGTATCCAGAGAGGTTCTCACACAGGGTTCCATTGCCTGATACGATAGGATGTCCGGGTGTGTTGGCTTTGTGTAGCTTTGGGAGGCAGTAGAAGTGTCCCACGCGGGGAGTACGTGGGATGAGAGCATGTAGGATGCTTTGAAGATCTGGATCGAAGGTCTTGATCAGTCTGTTGAGTTGGCGGGTGTGTTCTTTGGTCAGATCTGCGGGTAACTGTCTGTAGTGTTCCTGGTTGTTCAGAATTTTTTTTTTTTTATATTGTATCTTGCTTGTTCTTTGTTTTTCATACAGACCCCAGCATCTGCATCATTTGACCCCTTGTGACCCCACCTCATTGTTCTTTGATGTAATGTTTTCCTGACTGACCTGTTTGGACACCATTCACACCTTTGATTGCTGTGATTATCTCTCTGCCGAGGTGTGATAAAGGGCAGTTAGAAAGATTACCTGTAATCATCTGGCAGTGTTCTGTGACTATATATGCTGTGTCTATATGCATCTCTCCACTTCACCTGATGAAGGAGCAGCACTCCGAAAGCTTGTGATTTCAAATAAAGCTGTTGGACTATAACCTGGTGTTGTGTGACTTCTCACATTTGTCCACCCCAGTCCAACACCGGCATCTCCACATCATGGCTACTATCGACACCACAAACTGTCGGCTCAAAGTGGAGAGGATCTCCAAGAAGATCGCGCATATCGACACAGACAAGTTTCTACAGAGATGCAAGAAAGCAGACAAGATCCCGAAAGGACTACAGATCACGAACCCACTCAAGTCAACCTACAACACAGACTACGCTGAGAGACTCTGCCGTCGTACCTCTCGCACACTCCTCAACCATCTCGTACACCAGCTCTACAGCAGACGCCACAACCTCGAAACCAAGATCGAGTCCATGTTCTCAGCCTGTGCTCAGGACACAGCAGACCAGCTACGAGACACCGCCAAACAGACGAGGCAACGGAACTACACTACCTACATGCACACCAAGAACAGGAAGCTTGAGAAACTCGGCATCACCACCAGCAGCAACCAAGCCTCCCCCGGTACCATGGTTGAAACCACAGGGAAGTCCATCGTCAACTTATCCGACCATACCCTTCAACCAGACAAAATCAAAGTTCTCAGCCGAGGGCTCAATTTCTGCCCCACCACCAAAATGGACCCCATCGGTCTCGCGGCAGACACAGAGGAATTCATCAGGAGAATGAGGCTCTGGGAATTCTTCCACAAATCGCAAGATGTCAGCAGCGAACCCGATGAGACAATCAATGATCCGGAACAGCAGACAGAGGGATCTGCAGTGCAGCAACTGAAGAAGAAAGAATCAAATTGGACCCCTCCGGAGGGTCGCTGCCCTAAGCTTGACATGTATGCTCAAGCTGTCAGGAGATGCATCAATGCCAGATTCATCAGCCGCACACACGAGACAGTCCAGAATGTCACCCGAGCACAACGCAACGCCATCCACGCTCTCAAGACCAACCGCAATAGCGTCATCAAACCAGCAGACAAAGGAAGAGCCATCGTCATACAGAACAGAATGGACTATTGCAAAGAAGCATACCGACAACTGGACAACCAGGAACACTACAAACAGTTACCCGCAGATCCGACCAAAGAACACACCCGCCAACTCAACAGACTGATCAAGACCTTCGATCCAGACCTTCAAAGCATCCTACGCGCTCTCATCACATGTACTCCCCATGTGGGAGACTTCTACTGCCTCCCAAAGATACACAAAGCCAACACACCCGGACGTCCTATCGTATCAGGCAACGGAACCCTGTGTGAGAACCTCTCTGGATACGTCGAGGGCATCCTGAAACCCATCATACAGGGAACCCCCAGCTTTGTCGCGACACTACAGACCTCTTACAGAAACTCAGCACCCATGGACGAGTTGAACCAGGAACACTCCTCGCCATGATGGATGTCTTGGCACTCTACACCAGTATCCCCCACGATGACGGCATCGCTGCGACAGCCTCAGTACTCAACACCAACAACAGCCAATCTCCAGACGCCATCCTACAACTCATCCGCTTCATCCTTGACCACAATGTCTTCACCTTCGACAACCAGTTCTTTACCCAAACACACGGAACAGCCATGGGGACCAAATTCGCACCCCAATACGCCAACATCTCCATGCACAAGTTCGAGCAAGACTTCTTCGCTGCACAGGACCTCCAACCAAGGCTATACACCAGATACATCGGTGAAATTTTCGTCCTATGGACCCACGGCGAAGAATCACTGAAAAGACTACACAATAACATCAACAAGTTCCATCCCACCATCAAACTCACCATGGACTACTCCTCAGAATCGGTTTCATTCTTGGACACACGAATCTCCATCAAAGACGGACACCTCAGCACTTCACTCTACCGCAAGCCCATGGACAACCTCACGATGCTTCACTTCTCCAGCTTCCACCCTAACCACGTTAAAGGAGCCATCCCCTATGGACAAGCCCTGCGAATACACAGGATCTGCTCAGACGAGGAGGAACGCGATGGACACCTACAGACGCTGAAAGCCGCCCTCGTAAGAACGGGATATGACGCTCGACTCGTCGATCAACAGTTCCGACGGGCCACAGCGAAAAATCGCATAGACCTCAGAAGACAAACACGGGACACAACCAACAGAGTACCCTTCATCATCCAGTACTTGCCCGGAGCAGAGAAACTACGCCATGTTCTTCGCAGCCTTCAACATGTCATCGATGATGATGAACACCTCACAAAGGCCATCCCCACGCCTCCACTACTCGCCTTCAAACAGCCGCCTAACCTCAAGCAGACCATCGTTCACAGCAAATTACCCAGTTTTCAGGAGAACAGCGACCACGACACCACACAACCCTGCCACGGCAACCTCTGCAAGACATGCCAGATCATCAACACAGATACCATGATCACACGTGAGGACACCGCTCACCAGGTACATGGTACATACTCATGTGACTCGGCCAACGTTGTCTACCTCATACATTGCAGGAAAGGATGCCCCGGAGCATGGTACATCGGCGAGACCATGCAGCCACTGCGACAATGGATGAACGGACACCGCGCAACAAGCCAGGCAGGAGTGTTCCCTCCCAGTCGGGGAACACTTCAGCAGTCAAGGACATTCAGCCTCCGATTTTCGGGTAGTCATTCTCCAAGGTGGCCTTCGAGACACACGACAATGCAAAATCATCGAGCAGAAACTGATAGCCAAGTTCTGCACTCATGAGGATGGCCTCAACCAGGATCTTGGGTTCATGTCACGCTACATGTAACCCCACCTGATGTAGAGTCATCCAGACTCGAGTCGTCGTTGGCTTGTTCTCTCTACACAGATGCGGTCGGACCTGCTGTGATTTCCAGCAAAAAAACATTTTTTTTTTTATATTGTATCTTGCTTGTTCTTTGTTTTTCATACGGACCCCTGCATCTGCAACATCTGACCCCTTGTGACCCCACCTCATTGTTCTTTGATGTAATGTTTTCCTGACTGACCTGTTTGGACACCATTCACACCTTTGATTGCTGTGATTATCTCTCTGCCGAGGTGTGATAAAGGGCAGTTAGAAAGATTACCTGTAATCATCTGGCAGTGTTCTGTGATTTATATGCTGTGTCTATATGCATCTCTCCACTTCACCTGACGAAGGAGCAGCGCTCTGAAAGCTTGTGATTTCAAATAAAGCTGTTGGACTATAACCTGGTGTTGTGTGACTTCTCATGATTTTCCTGATGGCATTTTTCATTTTGACTTCTATCTCAACGAGTCCTGAATAAGAGCCAACATTTTATTTTGAAATGTTTGATTGAGAATGTACAAGATGGAACATGCAAAATGGTCCTGACTTTAATTGAATTTGCAACTGTTTGAAGTTTTGGAGGGCACAGACTCTGACTGAGGTTAAATCAGTCCATGATCAGCTCATCGAAAGTAGCCTGCAGTGGGACAAGTGAACTATGTAGGACATAACATTGCCAACAACAGCAAGTAGCTCAACTGCCATCTTATTGTGAGGGATGTATGGCTCTGTTGGTGCTGCAAGGGACTGTATAACCTTGGTTTCTGCAGTCAGTTCTATAGCTACAGCTGCCATACAAACAGAAAGGTGCCAGTTTTGATACCAATCTTTGCTGTTGGCTAATTCCAGCCAGCAGTGGCACTACAACTGGCCTGCATTAGGAACGGGCTTCTTGCTTTGGGTTGCTATTTAGTGACCGCTGCAGGAAAGCATGCATGGACATCAGTTGAGCACAACATTGAGCTCGTTTCCCTAAATTAAACAGACTGCCAAACCTCAAGTTCCTACATGAAGAAGCACCACTAGTGAGGTGCTGCCAACCCACATGGGATTGTACCACAGCATGACTCAGCTCCTTGAGGAGTGGAAAGAGAGAAGGTGAGAAAATTGGGGGGGGGGGAAATGGTACTCTTGGTTCACTAATCTACTACATTAGCTGTGTTTCATTACTTAAAATTTCATTGGCAGTAGATCTCTTATCATTGCAAATGCCGTGTTTAGAAGCTTTCGGCCTGCCACAAATTAAAAGTAAAAGTAAAGAAAAGGAAATATTTGAAAATTGACTCTAAAAGGACCTGTGTCCAATATCTGCAACACGTTGGCCCAGAATTTGTGGTCAGCGGCGAAGCTGGCCCCGAAGTGAGCTTTGCACAAAGACTCATTCACGGGATGTGGGCGTCGCTGTCAAGGCTGGCATTCTTAAATGCCCTTGAGAAGGTGGTGGTGAGCCGCCTTCTTGAACTGCTGCATTCTTTCTGGTGTGTCAGAGGTTTGGTACCACTGAATGGTTTGCTAGGCCATTTCAGAGGGCAGTTAAGAGTCAGCCACATTGCTGTAGGTCTGGAGTCACATATATAAGAATATAAGAACATAAGGAGTAGGAGTAGGCCATTCGGCCCTTCAAGCCTGCTCCCCCATTCAACAAGATCATGGTTGATCTTCTACCTCAACTCCACTTTCCTGCACTATCTCCATATCCCTTCATTCCCTTAATATCCAAAAATCTATCGATCTCTGTCTTGAATATACCCCTGGTTCTAGACTCCTCAGCCAGGGGAAACATCCTCTTTCAGTGATTTGTGTACAAGGACACCCAGGTCCCTCTGAATACCAACATTTCACAATCTCTCACCATTTAAAAAACACTCTGCTTTTCTATTTTTCCAACCAAAGTGGATAACTTCACATTTCTCCACATTATATTCCATTTGCCATGTTGTTGCCCACTCACTTAGCCTGTCGATATCACCTTGAAGCCTCTTTACATTCTCACCTAGCTTTGTATCATCAGCAAACTTGGATATATTACATTTGGTGCCTCATCCAAATCATTGATATAGATTGTGAATAGCTGAGGCCCAAGCACTGATCCTTGCGATACTCCACTAGTTACAGCCTGCCAACCTGAAAATGACCCGTTTATTCCTACTCTCTATTTTTTGATCGTTAACCAATCCTCAATCCATGCTAGTATATTACCCCCAATCCCATGAGCCCTAATTTTGTTTAATAACCTCTTGTGTGGCACCTTATCGAATGCCTTCTGAAAATCCAAATACACAACATCCACTGGTTCCCCCTTATCTATTCTGCTAGTTATAACTTCATAAAACTCTTAACAGGTTTGTCAAACACGATTTCCCTTTCATAAATCCATGTTGACTCTGCCCAATCCTATTATTATTTTCTAAGTGCCCTGTTACCACATCCTTAATAATAGATTCTAGAATTTTCCACGCTACTAATGTCAGGCTAACTGGTCTGTAGTTTCCCGTTTTCTCTCTCCCTGCTTTCTTAAATAGTGGGGTTACATTTGCTACCTTCCAATCAGCGGGAACCATTCAGGAATCTATGGAATTTTGGAAGATGACAACCAATGTCTATCTCTATAGCCACCTCTTTCAAAACCCTAGGATGTAAGCCATCAAGTCCAGGGGATTTATTGACTTTCAGTCCCATTAATTTCTCCAGTACTATTTTTTTATTAATACTAATTTCTTTCAATTCCTCAGTTCTCCACTATATCCGGGTGGTCTTTTGTGTCTTCTTCCGTGAATACAGACACAAAGGCTGCGATTTTGCCAGCGCTCAGGGGTCGGGTCTGGAGGCGGGTCACGTGGTAAAATTGAAAAAAATGATGGCGGGTTCCAATCCTGCCGTCAACCCGCCTCCATGCAACTCTGCCAAAGGTGGGCTCACAGCCCCCCGTTCGGTCCCGCCACCAAGCGACGGGTTAGGCACTTAAGGCAGTTAACTGCTTGTTATCTGCCTGGATAATGCTAATTTGACGGTCGTATTACATTTTGCCAGTTTTCCTGCATATTCTATGTCGTTCCCAAATCACGCCAGCTAATTGTGTCGGGTTGACAAGTGGCTGCTTTCTTGACAGCTGCAGCTCCAGCATAAAAATGGAGCTCTCAACAAGGATCAGTTACAGGTGGCAGAACTTTGTTTTTTCAGGTCTTGGAAAACTTTTGCAGGTCTACTGATCTTGGAAGTGGTGAAGCTGAGATCCATTTCCACTGTGACCTCCTGGGAAAACCCTCGCCCCACATTGACTGAGTGCTTCTTCAACGGAGATATCTACCAGCAGCATGGGAACCATTTATTTTCTTTCATCCTGGTCCTCAAATTCAGAAGTTGAGCAGCCGCGGCAGCAGCAGAACCAGGCACAACAGCAGCAGCAACAGCAGGAGCACCAACCTCCTGCTCAGCCACCTGATGGTGTACAGGGCAGAAGGCATCAGCGCAGGTGACAACACTACTATATCTCCCGAAGGTCCCACCGAGGTGTGCATATCTGCGCTGGTGCTGGGTGCGCTTAATTCTGCTGACGCTGCGCCCTCAGGGGTTGCAGGTTCATCTGAGGAGTCTTCTGGCTCTGGCTCTTCCTCCTGGACGGTGAGAAGGGGGGCTGTTGATGGTCCTGTGGGGGAGTAAAGTCATGAGTTACACATGTGATATTAACGTAGCATGCACATGGAATAGTGTAGATGATCATAAGTCAATCTGTATGAGCATCAGATGCCATAACAATCACTCATGCAATGAAAATGAGAGAGATGCAAATCTATTCTGTCACCAGCATGCTCTGCTGCGCCCATCTGACCGTCCCCCACTTCCAGATCCTCGTTACCTCCGATTATTTCGAGGGCAGCCTCCTCAGCCTTGGTCAAATGGGCAATTGAAGGTGGCCCTCCTCCTGTCCTAGCCCTCTCCCTCTTATTGTGGGCTCTCTTTTTCTGCAGTGAGGGACACAAGTGGAGTTTGAATGAGAATGATGGAGTGAGTGTAGAGAATCCATGGCATAGATGCTTAGAAAGAGACAAAGATTGAGTGAGGTGCCAATACCAAGGGCCCTCCCTGTGTGTTGTTAGTTGTTGGTATTGCATAACAGTGATAGCGAGTGTGAGTGCAGCATAGTCAAATAGTGAAGTGATTGTGCACATAGAGAGATAGGGATGGTTAAGGGTGCAAGGGATGTAAGGGGTGTGGGATGTGGAGGAGTAGGTTGACAATGCTGGTGATGAGAGGAGATGGGGAGCAGATTGAGGGTAATGGTGATGGTATAATCACTTTCCCTGAGCAGACCAGGTCATTGAACCTTTTTTGGCACTGCACCCAGGTTCGAATGCACATCGATCTCAAGCTGACCTCCTGCGCAATTTGCAACCATACAGTCTTTGGTCTGCTGTGATGACTTCTTCTTCCCAGAGGATGGGAAGAGTATCTCCTTTTGACCTCTCTCTTACTCATTCTCTTATTTTTTGCTTCTGGATTGTCTACTCTGCTGACTACTGCTGACATGGTAACCTCAAGGGCGAAGGCCTCACCACGATGCTTATGACTCCCACCATGCTCATGTGGAGGGAGTCATCAGCACATTGTGGTAAGTTTATTTTTAGCCCCATTAGAAACTGTAATTAATTTTTTCAAAAATTTAAATTATTGTTTAAAATAGTTATTTTTTGTAATTTTTAAAAATGTGATTTAAAAAAAAAAAATTATTTGATGTTTTAATGATGTTTTGGGGCTGAATTTTATTCATAGATTTGACAGCTCTTCCTGTCAAATTTATGAATACAGATTCCCTGCTACCATTGGCTCTCCATGGCCCACATGATCCCAGGGGACGCTTTGAACTAACTGCGCCCCTGGGATACGCAAACACTGCGCGCCGGCAGTTGGAGGAGGCCCAGGATTGGAATCCCACGCGGGCCCACAGCACAATGGCCAGCGCGCTAGGTAAGTGCAGGTCGGAGGCTTGCGCCCGCAGGAAGCCTCTGACCCGAATTTCTGGGCCAGTAGGAGTAGGCCTTCGGCCCCTCGAGCCTGCTCCGCCATTCAGTGCGATCATGGCTGATCATCCAAGTTCAGTACCTGGTCCCTGCTTTCTCCCCATACCCCTTGATCCCTTTAGCCTTAAGAAATATATCCAACTTCTTCTTGAATATATTTAATGTATTGGCCTCTACTGCCTGAACTGAAACCCCTTCCTCCCACACCACTCTTTGAGCCACGCATTTAAATCTCTAATCTGATTGTTCCTATGCCAATTTGCGCGTGACTCAAGTAACAATCCAGAGATTATTACCTTTGAGGTTCTGCTTTTTAATTTGGATTCTAGCTCCTCAAACTCCCTCAGCAGAACCTCATTCCCAGTTCTACCACATTCCTTTTTACTCCCCCCCCCCCCCCCAATTGAATGGTCTCCTGTACCACGTTGCCGTGGTCAGTTTGCCCATCTTCCCTGCCATCCTTGTTCTCATCCGTACAGGTAGCAAGTACCTCGTGCCTGTTGGACAAGGTCAAGGGCTGAGGCTCCTCCATCACTACATCATGGGTCCCCATACCTTCCTGACTCGCAGTCACATCCTCCTGTCCCTGACCATTGACTAATTCTAAAGTACTGCTTAACCTAAGAGGTGTGACTGCCTCCTGGAGCAAAGTGTCCAGGTAACTCTCTCCTTCCCTGTTGAGCTCAACAACTCTGAGCTGAAGTTCCTCGAGCTGCAGGCACTTACCGCAGATGTGATTGCTCGGGATCTCATTGGTCTCCACCAACTCCCACATACTGCAGTTATGGCACACCATCTGCACTGCCATCTCTATCTATTTATTTATATAATTAGTTACAGTATTTATTCAAATGATTATTTTTGCTGTTAATTTTTAGTTTTAATTAGTTAATTTAAATGAAGTTATTAATTCAATAAAGTTATAGTCATTAATACTCACCCAGCTCTGAATTTAATCCACTTACCTAGCCTAGAGAGCTGTACTACTCACCAACCAATCACCTACCTGCTATCCTGTGACATCACTCCTTGTTTTTTTTAAGTCTCCACTTAGCTGTCTTTAAGCCACTGCTCCAGTCCACGCTGTGTTCTGGTCCTTCTCTACTCAGCTCTCTTTAAGCTGCCACTCCTGCTGTCAGACCAGGTAAGGGTGGTAGATTTCCTTTCCTCAAGGGCATTACTGAATCAAATGGGTTTTTATGACAGTCCAGTAGTTTCTTGGTCACCATTACTGATACTAGCTTTTCATTCCAGATTTATTTACTGAACTGAATTCAAATTCCCCAGCTACCATGGTGAGCTTTGAATTCACGTCTCCAGGAGCATTAGTCCAGGCCTCTGGATTACTAGCCCAGTGACATAACCACTATGCTACCGTTCCCCACAATCTCTGTGTTAAGAAGTTTGGATTTTCCAATGCGTAATTCAAATCAAAGCAGCCAATCAAAACACTGAATTCGCACAGACAGCGAACCAGGAAGTGGGTAAGCTCTGAATATTCTAACTTTTTTTAAAACATTAGAGAGAGCAAAACAAAGATTGGGGCTCTCACATGGGGAAAAAGGCAAACCTGAAATAAAGATGAACAAACTTTTTTTTTAATTAACATTTTTTTTAAAATTTCTTTAAAATTTTAAATGTTATTAAAATGGATAAATTTGACACTGCACAAAATTAAAATTAGTTTTTCAGGGCCATAACCTTTGTTTAGCAGTCAATCCGCTGTTAAAACCCCAGCTACACCTAATCCCTTAGGGTCTAACTTTAAATTGAGTATTTAACAGCATAATTACTGCAGGAGAGCCGAAGTTTTCGTCAGTTTCCATCATTTGAGAGATTTGACTGCCTGCTCTGTGGGGTGTGGGGGGAGGGGGGGCACAGCACAGCCTGTGGAGGAGCAGTGAATGACAAACCGCAACTTCAGGACTTTCGTATTGGGCTGCGTATGCGCTAAATTCTGAAGTTGCGGTCAGTTTCAAATGCAAAATGATGGCAAACGCTGCCAGTTTGCCATTATCAGGACCGCAAATTCTGGGCCATTGTAATTTCAATAAAGATCTTTTTTTTAAAAAAAGAGGCAAGTTTAGGAGGATGACCCCTTTCCCTACTAGCCGCCATCAAATGCCATTCTGTTCCCGTGTGCCTTTTGAGCTGTTGGATAGTGCAGCATAGATGGACAGAAGCTCCATTAAATTGTCTTTTGTACACATTACCATTAATGCATCAAAATTTGTATTGAATATTAATTTAAGGTTTACGCCCTAGTGGTAAGTTCTTCATCTCCACTGGAGTGAATGAGAAGCATCTTCTCACAAGCAGAGAGGGAAAATGAGAGGGTAATTACCCTAGTCTGTTCTTCTGCTCCTACAGAGAGCAGATTTGACAGGGGACTGGTAGCGGCTACTCTTTTTATCCAGGGTTTACTGTGCGGAATTGAAAGGGCCGAAAATATGTTTTAAAAATGAGGATAAAATAATAAGTTAAAAATAATGTATATTAATGTTGATTACAAGGTTAAAGTCTGATGTCAGACAGATGTACACCAAAGGAACATCCATCACCAGTGCTCAATAAGTTCAGAGCTACAGGACATTGTTGATGCACATTGCCTGAATCTTCTTAGTGGGGAATACAAAATAGAATTAATTATGAGGATATTATGTACAATAGTATAAAAACATCAGCTATTTTCATGACTATTAAATAACTCCACAGTATTGAGGCATAACGTGTCTGGAAGCTAATCCAGACTAAGTTCGTTAGTAGCTAATGGCAAAATGTACTGAGAGACTGTACGGGTTTAAGCAAAGCACAGATGGGACAGACAAATTGTGCACTAATGGGACTTCCACCAATCTGTGCTGCATCACTCAGCACATTGGAAGACGTAACGGGGATAAACAGCTACCACCTGTACCAGTAAAGGTGCATTCCTTCTGAACTTGCTTTTTGTTTTTAACGCACTATTGTGGCGGAGACCACATAGGGACAATAACACAATTCACAATATATAGCCAATGTGGTTATATGTACCTAAACACAATTCACTATGTATAGCCAATGTTGTTATATGTACGTACTTGGTTGTGTTATCGGGGCAGGGTCCCTTTAAGAGCGTCGGTAGCGTGATGACGTCATGCGTCGGTAGCGTGATGATGTCATAGCCCTGCAACGAGGCTGAGAGCCTCAGTCCTCATGGAGAGTGAATAAAGTAACATGCGTTTTGCCTTTGCTGCAACAAAAGCCTCAGAGCCTGTTGATTTCTAGCGACTCCAACATTGGTGACCCCGCTGCTCTTTTGAACGATTCCAAAGACCTCATCCGAAATGGTGATGAACGCTGCTTCCATCAAATTACCTGAGTTTTGGGAACGACAGGCTGCCGCTTGGTTCGCCCAGGCCGAGGCTCAATTTGCACTCCGGGACATCGCCGCGGACGACACGAGGTACTACTACGTCGTCTCTGCTCTCGGCAGCTCCACCGCGGTCAGAGTCGTGAGCCTGC
The DNA here is from genome assembly GCF_052327205.1 of Somniosus microcephalus. Taxonomy (NCBI): domain Eukaryota; kingdom Metazoa; phylum Chordata; class Chondrichthyes; order Squaliformes; family Somniosidae; genus Somniosus; species Somniosus microcephalus. Next base: position 242,501,395 of record NC_140991.1, on the reverse strand, counting down.
TCGAGAACCCCCCCGGAGCTCAACAAATTCGAAACGCTGAAAACGCACCTCTTAGAAACTTTTGGACCGAGCGTGCACGCCGGCTTCTCTCTCTACCCAGGCTTGGCGACTCCAAGCCCTCGGAGCTGATGGACCACATGCTGGCCCTCCTGGGCACACATAGGCCGTGCTTCCTCTTCAAGGAACTGTTCCTTCAACAGCTGCCAGGTCAGGTACGGTCGGCTTTAGCCAACTCTTCCATTACCGATTTCCGCGGCCTGGCCAAGGAGGCCGACAAATTTTTCTCCACTGGGCAACAGTACTGCGCGGCCACGCGGAGCCCTGCCCCCACCGATACAGACCAACGGTGGCAGCCCCCAAGCCTCTGCTTCTACCACGCGCAGTTCGGCCCCAAAGCCAGGAAGTGCCGGCCCCCATGCAGTTTTCCCGCATCGAAACAAACAAAAGACCACTCATCAGCTGCTATGGCTGTTGGCCGTTCAGGCAGTTTGTTATTTATTACGGACACCGACTCCGGACGTCGTTTTCTTTCCAACACAGGTGCCCAGGTGAGCGTCCTGCCCGCGTCAACCATAGACATGCAAGGGGGGAACCACGACCCCATCCTCGAAGCCGCCAACGGCAGTTCCATCCGCACCTTCGGGAAACGGAGCATGGCGCTTCGTTTTGGCGGGCAGCGGTTCACCTGGGACTTTGTCACGGCAAAAGTGTCCACCCCCCTTCTCGGCGCTGACTTCCTCTGCGCCAGTGGCCTTTTGGTGGACGTCAAGAACCGACGTCTCATCAACGCTGAGACTTTCAGCTCGCTCCCGTATTTCCTCAGCGGGTCCAGCACGACGAAGTTGTCCAGCGCACTCTCGGCCTCCGACGAGTTTTCCCGCCTCCTCGCTGAGTTTCCGGACCTCACGAAGCCCACGTTCTTGTCCGCCGCCACCAAACACGGGGTAGAACACCACAGCTCGACCACCAGTCTGCCCGTCTACGCCCGCGCTCGGCGCCTCGACCCAGGGAAACTCGCCATCGCTAAAGCCGAGTTCGACACCATGGAGCGCCTCGGCATCATCTGCCGGTCAAACAGTCCATGGGCCTCGCCCCGCCACATCGCTCCGAAACCAGGCGGCGGGTGGCGCCCGTGCAGCGATTACCGGTGCCTCAATGACGCTACAACCCCCGACCGCGACCCGATTCCACACATCCAGGACTTTTCTGCCCGCCTGGCCGGGAAAGTGGTATTCTTGAAAGTGGACCTCGTCTGGGGTTACCACCAGGTTCCTGTCCGGTCGCAGGATGTCCCGAAAACCGCGGTGATCACCCCGTTCGGGCTGTTCGAATTCCTCCGCATGCCATTCGGCCTCAAAAATGCCGCCCAGGCTTTTCAACACCTAATGGACACCGTGTTACGGGACCTGACATTCCTGTTCGTATACCTGGATGACATCCTCATCGCCAGCGCCTCCAGGTCAGAGCATGTGTTGTGTTAAGTCCGTGAATGATTGAGACACGGACTAGCAGGAGAGAAACAAACAAATCTTTACTGGTGAAAGGCATAAACGAAACTAACCAACAGAGGCTCTCTAGCGCCTTTTATACAGGGGTGGTCACTGCCGGTATTGCAGTCTGAGACCAGTTATTCTCTTAAAGGTACATACACAACAATTCCTCCCCTTTTAGATAAACAGTACATAACATTCATTTAGCACTAATAATAATGAATTACAATCACAATTACTGTTGCTAGATACATTGGTTAAGTTTAAGCAATTATAAGTTCAGTCTTTGAGGAGGCTTCCTGACTCTGTCTGGATAACGCCTCTTTGGAGTATCAGGTTCTTCTGGCAATGTTGAGTCAGAATCAATGTCGTTGTTTGGTTCATCTGCTTCCAATATTACTGGTTCTGCAGTAGCTGCAATTGGAACGTCGATTTCATTACCAGGTGTATCAGATCGTGGTGTGGAGTTGACGTTTTCCAGTGACTGGTCAGCATGGCGTCTTACAATGCTCTCCCCAACATCCACGGTATACATGAGAGGTCCTTGTCGTGTACAAATCGTTCCTGGCTGCCATTTCTCAGTGCGGTAGTCCCGGGCCAAAACTGGTTGACCGATCTTAAAACTCCTGGTCGGCCTTTCATTCATATTCTGAAACTGCCTGTTCTCCACATCTCTTCAGACGTTTGGCTTAACCAAATCCAAGGGGCATCGTAGTCTTCGATTGAAGAACATCATGGCTGGAGTTTGGTTGGTAACCGCATGTGTCGCATTCCGGTAGACAAACAAGAAGTTGTCCACCTTGTGTTGTAGGGGTATATCTTCATTACACATTGCCTTGATAGCCTTCTTGAATGTTTGGACAAACCTCTCGGCCAATCCATTAGTGGCCGGATGATATGGGGCAGATGTGTAATGCTTAACACCATTGTTCTTTAAGAACCTCCGGAACTCTTCAGACACAAACTGTGGTCCATTGTCAGAGCAAATCTGTTCAGGCAGCCCATTCCTGGCGAATATGGTTCGTAAAACTGCGATAGTTTTTTCCGTGGTGGTTGAGGACATTTTTATTACCTCTGGCCACTTTGTGCATCCACCGCAATTAAAAACATCGAGTCCATGAAGGGACCAGCAAAATCAATGTGCACCCTTGGCCATGGAGATGAGGGCCACTCCCATGGATGCAGAGGAGCTTGTGGTGGGGCGTTTTGGACCTTCTGGCATCCTGCACAGCTCTTGGTCATCTCTTCAATTTCTCTATCGATTCCCGGCCACCACACAAACGCTCTGGCTAAGCTCTTCATTTTTACCCCACCCAGATGACCCTCATGAAGCTCATTGAGCACTCTATCCGTCAACTTAGGTGGAATTACTACTCTGGATCCACACATCAAGGTTCCTCTGCACACTGACAGCTGTTCTCTTCTTGGCGAAAATGCTGGCAGCAGTGGTTCGCCATGTGCTGGCCATCCCTTCACCGTTAAATCATAGACCTGTGATAGTGTCGGGTCATTCCGTGTTTCCTTTTCTATGTTTGCATTCGTCACAGGGAGACATTCGACTATGGTCGAGTGGAATAACTCCATTGGATCCACTGCAAGGTCTTCTTCTTCCACCGTCTGCAACGGTAGATGTGACAATCCATCAGCATTTCCATGCTGTTTAGTTCCCCTGTACTCGATGTCATATTGGTGTGCCCCTAGGAAAAGGGACCATCTCTGCAGCCGTTGTGCTGTCATTATTGGTACGCCCTTCTGAGGGTTGAAAATGGAGACAAGAGGTTGATGATCGGTTAGTAGAGTAAATTTTTGACCGTGCAGATAGTGATTGAACGTCTTCACCCCACACACTAGGCTGAGGGCCTCTCTGTCAATCTGGGCGTAGTTACGCTCGGCAGAAGTTAACGAGCGTGACGCAAAAGCTATCGGCCTCTCCAAACCATCAAGGAATTTATGTGACAGTACCGCCCCAATGCCGTAGGGAGACGCATCACACGCCAGCCTGATTGGCAGTGCTGGGTTGTAGTGAGCCAATACTTCCTTCGAAGTGATTAAGTCCTTACTCTTCTGAAAAGCACGTTTACAATCATCGCTCCATTTCCATGCTACCCCCGTTCGTAGCAGGGCGTTCAGTGGATGCAGAATTGTCGACAAATTCGGCAAAAACTTATGATAGTAATTCACCAACCCGAGGAATGACCTCAGTTGCGACACATTTTCAGGCGCTGGGGCCTTAACAACCGCTTCAATTTTGTCAGGGGACTTATGTAACCCCTCTTCATCAATCACGTGGCCACAATACGATATCTGTTTCTTAAAAAATTCGCACTTGGGGCGGTTGGCTCGTAGCCCATGTTCCCATAGTCTAGTCGAGCACCTGTTCTAGGTTGTTAAGGTGTTCACTGTCATCTTCACCTGTTACAAGGATGTCGTCCAAGTAACACTGAGTCCCCGGAATCCCTTGCAGGACTTGTTCCATCGCTCTTTGCCATATCGCCGGAGCCGATGCTACTCCGAATACCAATCGATGATATTGGTAAAGACCTTTGTGAGTGTTTATCGTGAGATACTTCCTAGAGGACTCTTCAACCTCCATCTGCAAATATGCTTGTGCTAGGTCAATTTTTGTAAAACGCTTCCCTCCAGACAGTGAGGCGAAGATGTCTTCTATCCTTGGAAGAGGATATTGTACTGTGTGAAGGACAGGGTTCACCGTCACATTGAAATCCCCACAGATGCGAATCTTCCTTGGCTCTCCAGACTTATTGCTTAAGTTTTTTTCATGACAGGAACGATGGGTGTCGCCCACTCGCTCCAGCCGACCTTAGACAACACGCCCGCCTTCTCCAGATTCTCCAGCTCTGCCTTGACGGCTGGACGAATTGCATATGGTACCGGTCTCGCTTTGAAAAACTTGGGAACTGCATTCTCTTCTATTTTTAACGAGGCGGTTACGCCTTTAAGCGTGCCTAGTTCTTGTTGAAATACCTCTTTGGCGTTAGCTAAGATTGTTGACAATCGTCCAGGAGTGATGTCTTCATCTTTTTTACCGTCCACCGTCATTGCATGAATGGAATGCCAATCTAAGTTTATCTTCCTGATCCATTCCCGCCCCAATAACGGTGGTCCACCACTTGGCAGTATGTAGAGATACAATTTCCGTATTTTCTTGCCATTGTATTCGACAGGCACCCTTATTTTTCCTCTGGGGTACCCTTTTTGCCCTGTATACGTCGTCAAGACGATGGATGTCTCTCTCAAGGGTATGTGTGAAAATAGCCGCTCATAGTCTCGTCGATTCATGATGGTTAGCGCTGATCCTGTATCCAATTCCATTTTAACTTGGGACCCTGCTATCGTGAGGGTGACCCAAATGGTTCGGTGGTCCTCTTTTGCGATTACATTGTGAAGTTTGAGACAGCTTAATCTCCTGTTCTCGGATTCACTATCGCTCATCTGGTCTTCGGAACTACTGTCCGTCATCTTTTGTACTTTCTTGTACGGTTCCTTAGTAGCCTTTTTGTTGTCGCTGGTCTTCTTCCCAGACCTACAAACTCGTGCAATGTGTCCAATCTTCCCGCATTGTCTGCATATTTTGTCTTTGGACCAGCAGTCCTTCTGGTCATGGTTAGTTCTGCCGCAGCGATAACATTTTGCAAATCCCCGTGTCATTTCGTGGGTGCCGTATTCCTGTGGTTTTTGTTGAATTTCTGCAGCTCCCCTGGCTGCTGCTTCATACGATACTGCCACGCTGAAAGCCTTATCTAGCGTCAGCTCTTTTTCTGCGAGTAACTTCTTCTGTGTTCCTTCACTCAGGAGTCCACAGACAAATTTGTCCCGTAGGGTATCTGCCAGTCTTGCTCCGAACTGGCAGTGCTTTGATAGCTTGCGTAGTTCCGTAAGATACTCAGCATTGCTCTCATCTTTGTGCTGAGTTCTCCTGTGGAATTTAAATCTTTCTGCTATCAACAGGGTTTAAGTGCTCCTGTAGAACAGCAACAATTTCGTTAAAACTCTTCGCCTTCGGTTTGGCTGGAGTAATCAGATCCCGCAATAGGCCATACATTCTAGCGCCCATTACGTTTAGCAATATTGATGCCTTTTTCCCCTCTGCTATTTCATTTGCCTCGAAATATACCTCGACTCTTTCCACATACGTGGTCCAGTCCTCTAATGTATTATCAAAAGCAGTGATACAGCCAGTCTTCGGCATCTTGCAAATCTAAAATGGCGCCTCCCGCGCTTTGCCTTCTTCTCTGATTTAACAAAATGGCGCCTCCCGCACTTTTCCTTCTTCCCCGCTGTTGTTAGCGCTGCTTTCCACAGTTTCTTGCGCGTATTCTTTTTCTTTTATTATTTTCCCATCGTGGAGCGGACCCTCTGGAACACTTCCCTCCCTCTTCTGAGGTCCGAACGCTGCCCAGCTTCGAAACACCGGCCGCGCCCTGTATGCTCCACCCTCTCTCTCTCTCCTTGCTTCCCGACTCGCTGCCCGGCCCCGTTGCAGCCCAGGAAGGATCAGAGCACTACCTGCCACCAGCCCGATTAGCTGGGAAACCACGGACCGAGGAACCCAGCCTGGCTCTGGAACGTCGCTCCTGCAAAGCCTTGAACCCGATGATTGACGGTTGACGCCCGTTCCTCGAGTTTCAATGGACTCTATTTTTTTTTCTTCCGACCTTCAACGTCGTCGGAGCTGCTGCTGACTTGCAGGTAAGTTCTTTCTAACTCATCGCCAGTGTTAAGTCCGTGAATGATTGCGACACAGACTAGCAGGAGAGAAACAAGCAAGTCTTTACTGGTGAAAGGCATAAACGAAACTAACCAACAGAGGCTCTCTAGCGCCTTTTATACAGGGGTGGTCACTGCCGGTATTGCAGTCTGAGACCAGTTATTCTCTTAAAGGTACATACACAACATGTTGCACCTTCGGACTCTCTTCCAACGCCTTAGCCAGCACGGCCCAATCGTCAACCCGGCCAAATGCCAGTTCGGGCTGTCCTCGATCGACTTTCTCGGGCACCGCATCACGAAGGACGGGGCGGTGCCACTGCCATCGAAAGTGGCGGCCGTGATGGACTTCCCGCGACCCCTCACCGTGAAGGCCCTGCAGGAGTTTTTGGGCATGGTGAACTTTTACCATCGCTTCGTCCCCCGAGCAGCCCAGCTTATGCGGCCCCTTTATGAGGCCCTCAAAGGCAAGCCCGACAAGCTCGCCGTCGACTGGTCCGAGGAGATGGCCAATTCTTTCACGGACACGAAAAGGGCCCTGGCTAATGCGACCATGCTGGCGCATCCATTACCTGATGCACCGATCGCTCTCACCACCTACGCCTCGGACTATGCGGTCGACGCCGTCCACGAACGGTGGGTCAATGGCACCTGGCAGCTGCTCGCCTTCTTCAGCCGGCAGCTCTGCCCCAACGAGCGGAAGTACAGCACCTTCGATCGCGAGCTTCTCGGCCTCTACATCGCCGTCCAACACTTCCGTTTCCTACTGGAGGCTCGCCCGTTCACAGCGTTCATGGATCACAAACCGTTGCAACGCTAGCTGGCCTTCATCTCAGAGTTTACAACGGACATCCAGCATGTGGCTGGGAAAGACAACCCCGTCGCCGACTGTCTCTCCCGAGCCGTCACCAGCGCCGTACACCTCGGCATCGACTACACCCGCATGGGGGCCGTCCAGGCCTCTGACCCGGACGTCCAGGCCTACAGGACGGCGGTCACGGGCCTTCAACTAACGGACGTCGCGTTCGATGCTGCCGGCACCACAATCCTGTGCGACGTCTCCATTGGGCAGCCACATCCCGTCGTGCCCAACGGGTGGAGACGGCAAGTTTTCGACGCCATCCATAATCTTTCCCACCCGGGCAGGAAGCCATCACAGAAGCTGGTGGTGGCCAAGTTCATCTGGCACGGGCTCAGGAAAGATGTTCGCGACTGGGCCAGCACCTGCATGTTATGCCAACGCTCGAAAGTGCATCACCATACTAGGGCCCCGTTGGCGCCTTTCGCGGTGCCCGAGAGGCAGTTTGACCATGTTAACGTGGACCTAGTGAGGCCCCTGCCGCCCTCCTGCGGGTTCACCCACCTCCTCACAATGCTCGACAGATGGCCGGAAGCCGTCCTGCTGTCTTCAACGACGTCCGCCGATGTGGCTCGGGCGTTCATCAGCACTTGGGTCGCCCGGTTTGGCGCCCCATCTGACATTTCCTTCAACCGGGGGCCCCAGTTCACGTCGGAGCTCTGGAACGCTGTCGCCCGAGGCCTCGGGTTGAGACTCCACCGCACCACAGCATACCACCCTCAGGCTAAAGGACTGTGCGAACGGTTTCATCACTCCATGAAGGCCACGCTCTGGGCCAGCCTCCGGGACAACAGTTGGATCGACAGACTCCCGTGGGTCATGCTGGGACTCGGGAGCGCCCCCAAGGTGGACCTCCAGTCCTCGTCCGCCGAGCTCGTCTACAGACAGCCGCTGCGGGTTCCCGGGGATTTTGTCCTCAACGCAACGGAACCTTGGTCTGCAGCCCATCAGCGGTCCGACCTTCTGGACAACGCCAAGGTTTTCGCGCCGGTGCCCACGTCGCAGCATGGCCTCCCGCAGTCCCACGTTCCACTCGACCTTCGTGCGGCGGAGTACGTTTTTGTCCGCCACGACGCCCACCGGGGACCTCTTCAGCCACCCTACGATGGACCATTCCGTGTCCTGGAAACCGGGGACAAGACCTTCATTGTGGATGTCGGCGGTAAGCCAGACTGCATTTCCGTGGACCGTCTTAAGCCGGCCCACCTGGATGTGGACCGACCCGTTGAGTTGGCACAGCCCCTGTGGCGGGGCCGACCTCCGGTTTCTGCACCCTCAGTCCACCACTGAGCACCCGAGGTCCCTCCGACGAACCCTCCGGTCCCTGCCCCGGAATTGAGGAGTCGTTCCGACTGTGTGATCCGGCCCCCCCAACGACTGACATTGCCAGTGCTAGTGAATTCTGGGGGGACATATGTGGTGGAGACCACATCGGGACAATAACACAATTCACAATGTATAGCCAATGTGGTTATATGTACCTAAACACAATTCACTCTATATAGCCAATGTTGTTATATGTACGTACTTGGTTGGGTTATCGGGGCAGGGTCCCTTTAAGAGCGTCGGTAGCGTGATGACATCATGCGTCGGTAGCGTGATGACGTCATAGCCCTGCAATGAGGCTGAGACCCTCAGACCTCATGGAGGGTGAATAAAGTAACACGCGTTTTGCCTTTACTGCAACAAAAGTCTCAGAGCCTGTTGATTTCTAACGACTCCAACACTATAATATATCTCGGGAAGGTTGAGTACTAATCTGGCCCAAGGATGAATGATCAAGGTTATGTTAATTAAAAGCAGCTTCTACTTATGTTAAAAAAGCTAAATGCAGTAGTGCAATGTACAGTTAGTGAACAGTGACATCTGATTATCTATTTCTCACACTAGGAGAGCACTGTGCTGAGATGTTAGTAATAAGGAAGAGGTCAATTTAAAATCCAAAATTTTCTGGGCCAAAGGTGAGAGTACAACCTGGTGAGCTCAATGACAAATGTAATATAATTCTTGGCATTTTCACTAGTCTTTGAACATGTCTTCACCTCCCAGCTCCATGCCCATGTGAGCAGTAAACTTGAGGATCATCTGTACAATAATAATTTTCAAATGCGGCACTTGGAGGCCTTGGTCCTGGGGTTCAAAGATGCCGGCAGGTCCTCTACCTGCAGGGGGGGAAAAGGCCTTCAAGGCAGAACACCAGAAGGCTGTGGGAGGAGATCCCTGAAGCCGTCACACCCACATTACTCACCTACCAACAATCTCTAGCAATCACCACTCATACCTCACAATCATAGCTTCACTTCACCCTCTCACACTTACCACTGTGGCAAGACTCACACCCACATCTCACACCTTGCACACACTGCCAGCTATTCAACCATGGCAGGCACATCATCCAAGCACATTGCACCACACTCACTGACATACTTCCTTTTCGCTTGCAGGCAAAGGTCGCTCATAACCACCGGGAGCAGCAGCTGACGGGTGGAGTGGAAGCCTGTCTGCAGAACCTGATGCAGCTGGAGGAAGCATTTCTGGACATCATTGGAGGGGCAGTCACTGAGTCCGTGGCGAGTGGGGAAGTTGAAAGTGTTAGAATAAAATTTTGCTGGACAAGATTGCTGGACAAGATTTTGGCTGGAAAAGACACAAACAACAAATTCGCTGACTGGGACTAATTGAATCACTGCACAGTGAGACATGCCATGCTTACGCATGGCTGGAACAAAGTTCATCTCGTGTCCTGACTGGGACTAATTGAATCACTGAGGACTAACAAGGTTCACTGGTATCCTATCATCGAACTAATCACTTGTATCCTATTATCAAACTAATCACATTCCGCCGGGGATCAAGACGGAACGAAGACCTGAAGAGGCAGAATTGGCAACACAAGTGTGTAAACTCCTGACTGGAGGAAAATAACGATATGCGCTAATAAACGAATTGATTGGATGAATGTAAATGATCTAAAACCAACTTCTTGGAATTGTATATAAGCTCGGTACGTACTACAATCAGGGAGAAGGTGCTCTCGCAGACCACGTGGTTGCAGACGCTTCTCCCAGAGCTCTGTCATTTAATAAAGTTGTCTCTCTTACTCAAAGTCTAGTTTCCGAGGAATCATTTTTCCTACAACAAATTGGCGCTGCGAGCAGGGTGCCACGGAGCTGAACAGTCGTTCGAATCAGTGACCAGGGTGAGTAGTCAGATTTTTGACCGCCCATAAATCAAAGACACTCGACAAGGCAACTGAACGGCGAAGCGGCACCAAAATGAATCTGGGACACAGACTGAGTGGGTAAGAGACACTACTTGATTTGTATGTGTGTGTTCGTATTTGTGTAATAGTAACTAAGTGACTAAGAAAAACCTTGGATCAGGAGGACACTTGTCTCAGACACCTAGCCTCAGGCCGGTTGTTAAGAGGGCAAATGCCCCACGCGAAGGCCAGGACCATGAAGTAGGTGCCGAGACTCCAAGGTGTTCTAAAGTCGTGATACTAGTCGAGTACGGTTAACATTTTTCTGCATTATATCATGTTGCTAAGTGAACTAGGAGATTATTAGTGTCGGTGTTGTAGGACCCTGATCAGGTAAACAGACACCGGGGAGGGGTAGAAACCCCGTCCAACAAGCAAGCGTTACACGTCCGGGCAGTTTTGAGAGAAAGACAAACCCGGACCTCTGAGAACGCTGGCATAGAGTGTGACAAGAAGCTCGGGTATTCTCGGAAGGAAAGAATAGGGGGGCTCTCTAAGGAACAGATCTCCAGACACGAAGGAACGATCGGTGAAGCAGCGGCGATGTCAGGTGAGGAAGTTAAGAGGGGACCTTCGGGCTCCCTCACATATTCTTATATGACAAACCGACAGTCGTTAATTAAGAAGATGCAGAAAGACGGGTGGGATGTGTCACAGACTTTAGAACTCCAGAGAAGCTGGTTGACTAAACAGACAAAGGATAAAACCAAGAAGGCAGGAGTGTTATTAGTACACCAACTAACAGGACTCATTGAACAAGTAAACGTAATAAAGAAAGTTGCACAAGACAAAGTACAGATGGTTACGGAACTAGAGACAAAGGCGAAATGTCAAGCAAAGATTATAAAGGAATTAGAGTGTAAGGTATACGAGGGGGGGCGAATGGGGACTTGTCCAGACACCACCTCCCTTCCCCCATATTACAGTGCAGAACCAACAGCCCCTGCAGGCGAGGGGGACGTTGAAATAGTCGAGATGGCTCCCGTGAGTCGGGGCGGGACATTGGCTAATCCCACCGCCAGTACTGAATAAAGGCGGAGGCCAGGAAGGCAGTCGTGGACATAGTGAAGGGGCTAGTAGAAAGGGGTATCCTGAGGGAAACCACGAGCATTACTAATTCCCCCACATGGCCAGTAGAGAAACCTGATGGGAGCTATAGGTTGACTATAGACTATATGGCCCTCAACAGGGTCACTCCTAAATTACACCCCATCGTTGCCAGCCCCTCAACAATTTTGAATGGGCTATCCCCTGAACAGAAGATATTCACCGTTTTAGACATAGCTAAAGGATTCTGGGCACTCCCATTAGATCCGGAATCACAAGAGAAATTTGCATTCACAATAGGGGATAAACAATATACGTGGACCCGATTGCCACAGGGATTCCATAATAGCCCAGCTATTTTTCACCGCGTCATGAGCGATATCCTAAAACAGATAGAAGTACCTAAAGGAAGCACTATTTTGCAGTACGTCGACGACATACTAATAGCCTCGGAAACGAAGGCAGACCATCTGGCAATCCTATATTTAGTACTAAGGGCCCTAGAGACGGCTGGCCTCAAGATAAGCCCTAAAAAAGCACAGATAGGAAAAACTTAGGTCCTATACCTGGGACACCTAATCTCCCAAGGACTTAAAGAAATGCCACAGGACAGGAAACACGCTGTCCAGGGCATGCCGAGACCCGTAACAGTACGCGGAGTCAGGAAGGTACTGGGGCTCTTTAATTACAGTCAAAATTTTATCCCGGGGTTCGCTAAATTAGCAGAACCTAAACAAAGATTAGTGAAAGGGGGTAAACCCGCATTGGAACCGATTTAGATTGGGGACCGGAACAAGAAGAAGCTTATACTCAACTAAAGTCTGAGCTAGTATCAGCCCCAGGGCTAGGACTGCCAGATATGAGGAAGGACTTCCACATACATTGCAACAATGAAGAAGGGTTTTACACAGCAGTAGTTACACAGGATCATGGGGATAAAAGAAGGCCCGTCGCCTACTGTTCCACAGCGGAGGGACCGGTAGTCACAGGGCTCTCCCGGTGCATAGCTGCATTGGATTGTGCGGCTTGGGCAGTAAAGGTTAGTGAGCCGATAGTAATGACAGGAAACATTATATTGCACACTAAACACACTCTGGTAGAGATGCTGAATACCGGGAAATTAAGATCCGTCTCGAACATGAGACGTGCCAAGTGGGAGGCCGTCCTCCTCCCTCCGAGTAAAGCAGTAACCATTGTTAGAGACACAGGGGAGAACCCGGCAGAAGGAATACTGGGAACTGGGGAGCCCCACAACTGTGGGGACGTAGATATGAACCTGGAAGAAAATAGGATAAAAGACACCCCTTTAGCGACAGCGGAAGAGACGTTGTACGTAGATGGTTCAGGCAAGTATATAGATGGGCTGCCCCGAACGGGGTGGGCGGTGGTTAATGGCGAATTAAAAACCGTAGAGTCAGGATGGATTGATGGAGGCCTATCGGCCCAAGTGGCAGAGCTAGTGGCTCTCACCAGGGCACTAGAGTTGTCAGAGAATAAAATCGTGAACATTTACACAGATAGTAGGTATGCCTTTGGGGTGGTCCACGATTATATGACTGCATGGGGTAGGAGGGGATTCATTACTACGGGAGGCAATCCCATAAAACACCAGCTGAGGATAGAAGCCCTCCTAGAAGCTAGCGACAAACCCCAACAGGTAGCAATAATTAAGATTAAGGCACATCAGAGGGAACCGGACCGGACTAGCCCGGACTGGTTAAATCACCAGGGGAACCAGGCTGCGGACCAAGCAGCACAAAGGGCGCTAGAGCAAGAAAGGATCGAAGAAGTACCAATAGCCGCTGTGAGCAGCTCCGAGGATGAGATAAGTATTGACGAACTCCATGAGGACACCCCCGACGTCGAAAAAGGTACGTGGGAAGAACAAGGCGCAAAGCGGGGAAGCGATAATGTCTGGCGAAAGGATAACAGGATAACGGTCCCCAAGTGCATTCAAAATACGCTATTAGAACTCCACCATGGGCTTGTACACTCAGGGAGAGGAGCGATGATGGGAAGCCTCAGCAAAGAATGGTGGTGAAAGGGGATGGGAAGAGATATCGCGAGATACTGCCATCGATGTATCACCTGTGCGCAGCATAACCCTGGGCGAACCATAAAGGTCAAAATGGGACATCAACCAAGGCCACGAGGGCCCTGGGAGCATATACAAATAGACTTCACCGGTCCCCTTCCACCGTCACACGGCAAAACATACTGCCTCGTGGTCATAGACCAATTCACCCGCTGGGTAGAGGCTTTCCCCACGTGAAATTGCACCACTTTGACGGTTGCCAGAGTCTTAGCTGAAGAAGTAATCCCCAGGTGGGGAATACCAATTCAAATGGACTCTGATCAAGGTACCCACTTTACCGGGAGTGTCATAAAAACGTTATGCCAATTAATGGGAATTAAACAAAAATTCCACATCCCATACCACCCTCAAAGTTCGGGCATGGTGGAACGAATGAACCAAACCCTTAAAAATGCATTGGCAAAGGCAATGCAGACGTCGGGGAAAACCTGGACTGAAGTATTGCCCATTATCCTAATGAAGCTGTGAGACACTGAAAAACCGAACGACAGGCTTGACCCCTTATGAATTGATGACAGGAAGGGCGATGCAATTGCCAGAAGACATCATAACAGGTGGGGCCGATGTAGGCCCTTTAAAAGATAGAGTAAAATGATACATTCTGGAACTTAGCACTCAATTAAAGGAGATGCGAAAGAATGTCCGCGATAATCAGGAGGACAAGGATCGGGCACAAGAGCTCACAATGACGGCTTATGTTCCCTCAGCGGGTAGTAAAGTCATGGTGAAAACTCTGCCCAGCAAACCAGGGTTCGCCCCAAAATGGAGTGGGCCATATGAAATCATAATCAGTGGGGATACCTGTGCCTGTCTAGACATAAGGGGTAAAGGAGTATGGAAGCATTGGACACAATTGAAAGTATATAAAGACAACTGACTGGCTACTTTCTGAATCTGTTTTACAGGTGATCTGCATACCCTTTGTCATAAAATTCCTGTAAAGACTGGACTGTCGTGATATATTAATCATGTTTAGAGTATTATGGGTAATGGCGTTGTTTCATATTGTCACGGGAAGCGCGGTACCCCATTTACGTAAAGGGAGAGGATTGCATGTAAATACCTTTCTGTATATGTCATATGTCTATGCGAAAAAAATGGGCCAAAGCTCCTGCTGGGTGTGCGCCCATGTGCCCACCCATACGGGGGGAGGAATCCCATTAAGGCCTATCCCCTTTAAGGTAGAGGAGATGGTAGGGTGGTTATTATACTCTAATACCACCTGGAATAAGGAGGATACCATACAAACCCAAAATAGCTTGAATCCAGATCAGCTGGAACATGAGTAGAAACAGGCAGGGTATAACCCCACGAACTTTAAAGGATGGTTTCATCCCCAGTACAATAATCGAAGGTATCCAGAAGAGCTATTAGTCAGCACAGGGGGAAAACTAAACAATGCAGAGGGGGAAGTCTGCTTGGTAAACTATGACGAGACAGGGTTAGTGGTTGGATGGAGTAAGTGCAAGTATAATTACACTTTAACCAAAACCAGTACTAAACCACCAGGTGCCCTAGAATGGCCCTACGTGGGAACGTTTAATTTATCCGAAGTGCTAAACCGGACTAGCAATCTACCCTGGAAGGAATACCTGGGAT
Organism: Somniosus microcephalus; assembly: GCF_052327205.1. NCBI lineage: Eukaryota > Metazoa > Chordata > Chondrichthyes > Squaliformes > Somniosidae > Somniosus > Somniosus microcephalus. The sequence goes on along the minus strand of NC_140991.1, from coordinate 242,486,315 downwards.
CATGTACCAACTTTGGAACAAATTTGAGGCCTATAATAATACCTATTTCATTTGCGGATATAAGGCGTATCCGTGGCTTCCACGAACCTGGACTGGGTCATGCTATATAGAATACGTAGTACCATACATCCATTATTTATCCTCCCTAACCCACCACTACGGGTGCCAGTCGTTATGGCAACCAGCCAAGCGTGTTAAGAGAGCTATTACGGAAACCGACAGATTCTGGGCTATAGCATTCCCCTGGTACGGAACAGGAAAAATAGCAAGGGAATCCATAAACATGGCAGCAGTGCTCGAACAAATAGCCAACGATACGGCTGAGTCCCTGAGAGAAATGAGTGCCGAAATGGTGGCGATCCAGACCACCGCCTTACAGAATCGGATAGCCCTAGATTATCTGTTGGCGGCGCAAGGAGGCACCTGTGCCCTGATCGGGACAGACTGCTGTACATATGTCCCAGATAGCTCCGAGAATATCACGAGCCTAGCAAATCATATCCAAGAAGAAATAAAGAAGCTCCATCAACCCACAAGCACAGGGTGGCTTGATTGGTTGCTAGGGAAAACCGGGTGGGGAGCGTGGATGATGCAAGGGATAATAATAATAGTTGTAATTTGTATGTTGATGTGTTGTGCGCTGAGCCTTATAAAGTTGAGTTGCCAAACTGCTATGAAAACCGTGATGCCGATCGCCTCTATCGAGGAGGAACACACCAACCTGCTACCAAGGGACGAAGAACACCAATACGACACTGTCGAAGGAACAACCGAACCCCCAGACATAAGCCAGTGGCTGTAAGCACCGACGAAAGGGGGACCGAGGATGGTCATCTGGGAGCAAATGAATCGTGCTCCAGGACCAAGAGCAGGGATTGTTAGAATAAAATTTTGCTGGACAAGATTGCTGGACAAGATTTTGTCTGGAAAAGACACAAACAACAAATTTGCTGACTGGGACTAATTGAATCACTGCACAGTGAGACATGCCACGCTTACGCATGGCTGGAACAAAGTTCATCTCGTGTCCTGACTGGGACTAATTGAATCACTGAGGACTAACAAGGTTCACTGGTATCCTATCATCGAACTAATCACTTGTATCCTATTATCGAACTAATCACATTCCGCCGGGGAACAAGACGGAACGAAGACCTGAAGAGGCAGAATTGGCAACACAAGTGTGTAAACTCCTGACTGGAGGAAAATAACGATATGCGCTAATAAACGAATTGATTGGATGAATGTAAATGATCTAAAACCAACTTCTTGGAATTGTATATAAGCTCGGCATGTACTACAATCGGGGAGAAGGTGCTCTCGCAGACCGTGTGGTTGCAGACGCTTCTCCCAGAGCTCTGTCATTTAATAAAGTTGTCTCTCTTACTCAAAGTCTAGTTTCCGAGGAATCATTTTTCCTACAACAAATGTATTGATGATGATGACAGTATGCTCATACCTAATCCTTCTCCTCCCCTCCTACTTCCCCCCCATCCCACAATCTTTTCTCACTTACAAGCTGCTGACGCTGTATGCATGGATATCTTGCTTCCCCCTCTCTCCTCACTGCAACCCGAACCATGTGCCTTTCTCCTTATAGATACCCAAGAACTCCAACCTGGCCAGCCAGTCCCTGAAGTGATGGAGGAGGACCGTGAAGGAGATGAAGACACACCGTCACTGCACCTGTCACTCGCAGGCAACAGCTCAGAAAATGGCACTGCGCAGATTTAGAGGGCAATATAGAGGCAGGTTCTGCACGTAGTGAGGCACTGGGGATGAGTGGGCTGCAGCCAGGCCAGAGGAAAAGGGTAGCTCGGGTGCCAACTCCCTGGAGGGCAAGTTGGCGCATGAGTTCTGCTGTACAGGACTCGGATGATGACCTCGATCGGACGGCCTACAGAAGAAGGGTGATGGGCGTGCACAAAGAAATGCTTGTTGCAATGGCAAGCCTACCAGTGTCGAGGATCATGGAGGAATCCAGCACCAACATTGCACGGGGCTCTGCACGGAGCTTGGAGCCCATGATTTCCAAGATTTCCAATGAAATTCCTTCTCCTCGAGTACAGAGCCTCTGCGACCATCCAGATGCAGTGACGGACAGCGAGCTGGGAGGTGTTAGCTATGTCTGCTGCTCCAGGCTGGAAGGATCCAGTGGTGAAAAAATTGAGGGTCACGGTGACCTTGCGGGCCAGTGGGAAAGCCATCATCACCCTGCTCTGAGGTTGCAGGTCTGGTTGCAGGAGGTGGCAGAGTTCTGTGACCACCTCTTTGCTGAAGCAGAGCCTCCTAATAAACTGCTCCTGGCTTAAGTGCAGGTAGTAAAAATGCTCTCGGAAGACCCTAGTTGGGTAAGGTCTCCTGGTGAGAACCCTCTTGCCCCTCTTCTTCCTCCCTCTGCGAACATCTTGTTCTCTTCTTCGTTGTCTATGCTCCATCTCCCTGTCATACTCAAGTGCGAGGAGAACTGTAAGTACAGCCCCCGTGACTGGGAGCAAGTGATGTGAGTAGACCCCTTTAAATGAGAAGCAAGGCCTTCTCCACTTGTAGCAACACTATACACAACAACTCTAGAAAGCTCCAAACAGTTGCATAAACATGCACAAAGCTTGTAGAAATGAAAAAGCAAGACAGCTGTAAGTTGTTCATGATCCCTTTAAATAGCTGCAAATGTCTGCCATCACCTGACACAACACCCTGAGCCTCCTGAGGCACTGGTGTTCCGACATGTCGAGGAAGCTTATCCTCTGCCTGTAGACCCTGTGTGCTGGGTATGGCCTGCTGTGATCGGCACCTCTCTGCTGCTCCCCTCGCTCCTGTGGAGCTGCAGGTCTGTGAGCAGGAGGCTGTTGCTGATGTTCCTGTTGCTGCTGGTGCTGCTGCATCATCACACAACTGAATTAGGACCATTACTATTTTCAAGTTACATCAATGACTTAGGGCTGGATTTTAAGATTGCGACGCACTGGGAGCGGGGGTGTCTGGTAGAACGCGGGAAACCTGTCAGTGGCTTTGGGAGCCAAAGAGGAGGAAGTGAGAGAAAGGAGTCAAGAAGGGCATAGGCTGTGCCTCGGTTCAGTGATGCCGCCCTTGATGTGCTGATGGGGGCTGTGAGGAGCCAGAGGGATATACTGTTCCCTAGCGACAGGAGGAAGAAGCAGTCAGGGGACACCAAGAAGGCGTGGTTAGAGGTAGCGGAGGAGGTCACTAGCAGGAGCGTGGTGTCTTCCAGTCTGGTGCAGGATACATAGCTAACATCTCCCAGTTCACCGTCCATCGCTGCATCTGGGAAGTCAGAGGTTCTGTACTCCAGGAGAAGGGACTTCATTGTCTGCTCTTTGTTCAGGAGGAGAGCGCATGTGGCTTTGCCAGGATATCGGGTTTCTCCATGGTACAGGCACCATTGGCTGTGCACACGTGGCATTGCGGGTGCCACATATCAATCCTGAGATGTACTGTAACCGCAAAGGCTACCACTCACTTCATGCGCAGTTGGTGTGCATCCACACCTAGCGCATCATGATGGTGAATGCCTGGGCGCAGTAGCATAGTGGTTCTGTTATTGGACTAGTAATCCACAGGCCTGGACTACTGATGTTGTGTAGACATGAATTCAAATCCCACCATGACAGCTGGGGAATTTAAATTCAGTTAATTAAATAAATCTGGAATAAAAAGGTAGTATCAATAATGGTGACCATGAAACTATTGGATTGTTGTAAAAACCTATCTGGCTCACTAATGTCCTTTAGGGAAAGGAATCATGGAAGTTTACAACACAAAAGGAAGCCATTTGGTTCGTGCCGGCCAACAAAGAGCTATTCACCCTAATCCCACGTTCCAGCACTTGGTTCGTAGCCTTGTACGTTACGGCACTTCAAGTGCATATCCAAGTGCTTTTTAAATGTGATAAGGGTTTCTGCCTCTACCACCCTTTCAGGCAGTGAGTTCCAGACCCCCATCACCCTCTGAGTGAAAAATGTTCTCATCAACTCCCCATTAAACCTCCTACCAATTACTTTAAATCTATGCCCCCTGGTTATCAACCCCTCTGCTAAGGGAAATTGGTCCTTCCTATCCACTATATATAGGCTCCTCATAATTTTATACACCTCAATTAGGTCTCCCCTCAGCCTCCTCTGTTCCAAAGAAAACAACCCCAGCCTATCCAATCTTTCCTCATAGCTAAAATTCCCCAGCCCAGGCAACATCCTTGTAAATCTCCTCTGCACCCTCTCTAGTACAATCACATCCTTCCTGTAATGTGGTGGCCAGAACTGCACGCAGTATTCTAGCTGCGTCCTAACTAGTGTTTCATACAGTTCAAGCATAACCTCCCTGCTCTTATATTCTATGCCTCGGCTAATAAAGGCAAGTATCCCGTATGCCTTCTTAACCACCTTATCTACCTGTCCTGCTACCTTCAGGGATCTGTGGACATGCACTCCAAGGCCCTTCTGATCCTCTGCACTTCTCAGTGTCCTACCATTGTGTATTCCCTTGCCTTGTTAGCCCTCCCCAAATCCACTACCTCACACTTCTCCAGATTGAATTCCATTTGCCACTGTGCTGCCCACCTGACCAGTCCGTTGATATCTTCCTGCAGTCTACAGCTTTCTTCTTCATTATCAACAACACGGACAATTTTTGTATCATCTGCAAACTTCTTAATCATACCTCCTGCATTCAAGTCCAAATCATTGATATATGCCACAAAAAGCAAAGGACCCAGTATGGAGCCTTGCGGAACCCCACTGGAAACAGTCACAAAAACACCCTTCAACCATTACCTTTTGTTTCCTGCCTCTGAGCCAATTTTGGATCCAACCTGCACCTTGCCTTGGATCCCATGGGCTTTTACTTTTGTGACCAGTCTGCCATGTGGGACCTTATCAAAAGCCTTGCTAAAATTCATATAGACCACATCAAACACACTACCCTCATCGAACCTCCTTGTTACCTCCTCAAAAAATTCAATCAAGTTAGTCAGACACGACCTTCCCTTAACAAATCCGTGCTGACTATCCTTGATTAATCCGTGTCTTTCTAAATAAAGATTTATCCTGTCCCTCCGAATTTTTTCCAATAATTTTCCCACCACCGAGGTTAGGGTGACTGGTCTGTAATTACTCGGTCTATCCTTTTCTCCCTTTTTAAACAATGATACCACATTAACAGTCCTCCGGCACCACACCTGTAGCCAGAGAGAATTGGAAAATGATGGTCAGAGCCTCTGCTATTTCCTCTCTTAATTCTCTTAACAGTCTGGGATACATTTCATCTGGGCCTGGGAATTTATCCACTTTCAAAGATGCTAAACCCCTTAATACTTCCTCTTTCACTATGTTTATTTCATCTAATATTTCACAGTCCTCCTCCCTGATTGCAATGTCTGCACGTCCCTCTCTTTTGTGAAAACAGACGCAAAGTATTCATTAAGAACCCTACCCACGTCTTCCGCATCCACACACAGGTTACCTTTATGGTCCCTAATAGGTCCCACTCTTACTTACGTTTTCCTCTTGCTCTTAATATATTTATATAAAACATCTTTGGGTTTTCCTGGATTTTACTTGTTAATATTTTTTCATGCCCTCTCTTTGCTTTCCTAATTTCCTTTATAATTTCACCCCTGCACTTTCTATACTCCTCTAGGTTTTCTGTAGTATTGAACCCTATGTATCTGTCATAAGCTTCCCTTTTTTTCTTTATCCTACCCTCTATGCCCTTTGACATCCAGGGAGCTCTTGACTTGTTAGTCCCATCCTTTTGCTTTAAGGGAACATGCTCTGAACCCTCACTGTCTCCTCCTTGAATGCCTCCCACTGCTCTGACACTGGTTTACCTTCAAGGCTCTGTCTCCAGTCCACTTTGGCTAAATCACCTCTCAGCTTAGTAAAATTAGCTTTTCCCCAATTGAGAACTTTTATTCCTTGTCCTTTTCCATAACTACCCTAAATCTAACTGAATTATGAACACTACCACCAAAATGCTCTCCCACTGATACCCTTTCCACCTGCTTAGCTTCATTCTCTAAAACTAGGTCCAGAACTGCCCCCTCTCTTGTTGGGCTTGCTACGTACTGGCTAAAAAAGTTCTCCTGAATGCATTTTAAGAATTTTGCTCCCTCTATACCTTTCACACTAATTTTATCCCAGTTAATAGTAGGGAAGTTGAAATCCCCTACTATTACCGCCCTATTTTTGCACATCTCAGAAAATTGCCATCCTTACCTGGTCTGGCATATATGTGACTCCAGACCCACAGCAATGTGGTTGACTCTTAACTGACCTCTGGAAAGGCAAAGCAAGCCACTCAGTTGCAAAAAAACTGCTACGATAAACATTAAGAATAAAACTGGATGGACAACCTGGCATCGATCTAGGCACCGGCGATGGACACGACGACGGCACACCCAGCCCAGTCGACCCTGCAAAGTCCTCCTCACCAACATCTGGGGACTTGTACCAAAATTGGTTAAGCTGTCCCACAGACTAGTCAAGCAACAGCCTGACATAGTCATACTCACAGAATCATACCTTTCAGCCAATGTCCCAAACTCCTCCATCACCATCCCTGGGTATGTCATAGTCATAGGGGGAAAAATTCAGTATCGCCCCGTTTGGGGCGTGATTATCGGCCATGCGCAAAGTTTAGCGCCTGCCGCTAATTATCGCCTCCAACTGCAAACTTGGCTTTTATCGCCCCTGGAGTTGATTGGAGCGCTAAATCAGGCGCTACACATCTGTCTTAAGGCGCAAAGGCCGAGGAGTGAGGTGCTACCTCAGAGCGCTGGCGAAGCTCATGTGATGTCAATCAGCAATGGAACACAGACACAATGGCGCCGGCCAGTTCTTAAAGGGGAGGGTCCATCCACATCCTGCTCATTGCAGCATTGAATCTCAGCCTGGAGAGACCTGTACATCAAATCTGCTGGAAAGAACAATGGAGAGGCCCAGGGAAAGTGCTCAGAGTGCAGCCCCCATCAGTACTTGGATATGCACTCTCCAGAAGTCTCTCTCTTTCTCTCTCAGAATGCGTAGTGCAAAAATATCACCAACAAAATAAGGCAGGAAGTGGTTGCCTTTAAATAGCGCTTCCCCAGTCCCTTTCTGACTGCAAAACGCTACACTCAACCTATCATTGCTAGCGGCAGGCAGTAAGGCAGGGGGCGCCACTCAATATCCGGTCCGGGGTGCTACCGGGGCGTTGCGCACTCGACTGACGTCACGATCTGCCGGCGCAGGAGATCGTGGCGGTAGTGTTTAGCGTCGCCGCAAAATGTTTAGTTAATTTCGTGAGCAGCGCAAACATCGCCACACATGGGCACTAGTTGCTTTGCACCCCATTAGCGCCCTCTTAAGGCGCTAACGGGAGGCACAAACCAAATGAATTTTCCCCCCATAGAGTCATAAAGGCACAGAAGGAGGTCATTCAGCCCATCGAGTCCCTGCTGGCTCTCTGTAAAGCAATCCAGTCAGTCCTATTCCCCCACTCTATCCCTGAATTACCGCTCTGGGCGGAGCCACTTGTGCCATCCCGATATTCAGTTTCAGCACCCCAAACGGAAGCGGGACGCTGCTCGAGGCGCCCCGCATCCCTCTTGGGGCGCTGCAACTGAATATCGCAGCACAACATGCTGCAGCGCCACACGCTGCGGCACGGTGCGCTGCGGTACTGCAGGCCTTCCTCCCCTTCTTAAAGGGGAGGGGCCTGCACCAGCGCAATCAGTGATCGCAAGTGCCAGCAAAAGAGCCCGGCACTGAGGAGAAGTGCCGGGCTCTTGGGACACAGCCGGCACTGCCCGGGGGGGGGGGGGGGGAGGCTCAGGAGGCCAGGGACAGTGGCGCGAGAAGGTGCTGGCAGGCGGCCAGCAAAAAAAATGGCCGCCCCGTACCTCCCCTTTAATTAGCGCCATTACCGCCGCAGGTAGGCCCCCCTGAACCGGTCGCAAATTGCGACTGGCGTTACAGTGGGGGGCGCGACCAAATTACGCGATCGGGGCGGTAGCGGGGCGCTGCGCACACCGATGATGTCATCGGTGGTGGCGCAGCGCTACAGGCTAACACCGCCATTAGCACCCCGCTAAATTTCACAGGAGGCGTGGCCAGTGGCGCTAAATCCACGAAGTTCCCTCTTTGGGCGCTAACTGGTGGTGCAGCCCACCGAATTTCTAGGCCTGAGTGTCTCCGCTTCCACCACTTCCGTCGGCAGCAAATTCCAGGTCCTCACCACTCACTGCGTAAAAAAGTTTTTCCTCACATCCCCCCCGTATCTCTTACCCAAAGCCTTAAATCTGTGTCCCCTAGTCCTTGTACCATCAGCCTCTCCCTGTCTAGCCTATCCAAACCCATCATAATCTTGTACACCTCTATCCAATCACCCCACAACTACCTTTGCTCTAATGAAAACAAATCCAGCTTCTCCAACCTGTCCTTGTAGCCAAGATTCCCCCATCCCCGGAACCATTCTGGTAAATCTCCTCTGCACCCAGGCAGGTGTGTTCACATCCTTCCTAAAGTGTAGTGACCAGAACTGGACGCAATACTCCAGTTGTGGCCTAACCAGCGCTTTATAAAGGTTCAGTATAACTTCTCTACTTCTGTACTCAATACCTCTATTTATGAAGCCCACGATCCCATATGCTTTGCTAACCACTCTCTCAATATGTCCCGCCACCTTCAGGGACCTATGCACAATAACTCCCAGGTCCCTCTGTCCCTGCACACTCTTTAAAACTGTGCCATTAAGTGTATATTGCCTCTCCCTGTTCCTTCTGCCAAAATGCATCACCTCACACTTTTCTCTGTTAAATTCCATCTGCTACTTGTCTGCCCATTCTGCTAGCTTTTCAATGTCCTATTGCAGTTGATTGGTATCGTTCTTACTGTTTGCCACACCCCCAAGTTTGGTGTCATCGGCAAATTTAGAAATTCTACCCTGTATTCCAATATCCAGGTCATTTATATATATCAAAAAAAGCAGTGGCCACAGCACTGACCCTTGAGGAACACCATTGTCTGCCATCCTCCAGTCTGAAAAGCAGCCATTTACCACAACTCGCTGATTTCTGTCCTTAAGCCAATTCCTTATCCAAGCTGCCACTGACCCACCTACTCCATGAGCCTCAATTTTGATAACCAACCTTCTATGTGGTGCTTGGTCGAATACCTTCCAAAAATCCATGTAGACAACATTCATTGCGTTCCCTTCATCAATCCTCCCTGTTACTTCATCAAAAAATTCAATTAGATTAGTCAAACACGATCTGCCTTTTACAAACCCGTGTTGTCTCTCCTTAATTAGCTTAAACCTCTCCAAGTGCCCATCAATTTTTTCCTTGATTATTGTTTCTAAAACTTTACCCACCACTGATGTTAAATGCCTGTAGTTAGTATTATTGTCCTTACACCCTTTCTTGAACAATGGTGTCACATTTGCCACTTTCCAATCCTCAGGCACCTCCCCTGCATCTAGGGAAGATTGGAAAATTATGGTAAGCCCTTCCACTATCTCCTCCCCCAATTCCCTTAGCAACCTGGCATGCAAGCCATCTGGACCAGGCGACTTGCCCACTCTAAGCATACCCAGCCTTTCTAGTATGTCCTGTCTATCAATTTTCACCCCTTCTATTACTTCTACTTTTTCCACTTCTACCGATATTTTGTCAGCATCCACCTCCTTAGTAAACACCAATACAAAGTACTCATTGAGTATTCTAGCCTTGCCCTGTGCCTCTAAGCATATATCACCTTCTTTGTCTCTAATAGGCGCCACCCCGCCTCTTACTACCCGCTTACTGTTTACATACCGGTAGAAGATTTTTGGGTTCCCTTTTATGTGAACTGCCATTCTCTCTTTGCCAATCTTATTTGTGAAGTAACCAAATTACTATTATACTTTAATTTTTATGTTAGAATATGTATAATGTAGCACCAATGTACAAGGTGGAGGTAATGAGTTAATTCATAACCTGAGTTAAACGATATAAGGGTCTGTATACTGCATTTACCCAGTTAAGCTTTAAAAACATGATTAAGTGACTTCAAATGCTGAGAAATTAAACTGCAGAGCAACTCATGGGAAGATTGGGGAGGATGTCTGCTCGGCCAGGCGAGGCAGCACATATACAAGATAACATATCTAAGAATTCGTTTGTTGTAAACTCACAACAGGGTTCGATTACATTAAAGTATGGTGGGACTAATCAGGATGTGCTTGCTTTGCAGAAGTAACACAGAGACAAGGCCAAAAGTCTGTGCTTTGCACAGACTGAATGAGGACTGTTATCTTAAGAAAACATGTAACATGCAAACCACCTTGCTAGAGACAACTGGACGGTTGTAAAGCAATTAAGATGAGGCCCCAATCACAGAAGGTGACAGGACCAACTGATAACAGAACTGCGAGTTTGTAGGCGGCAGGAAGGATTAAATGTTATGGTTCATAATTGCCATTTAGCTATTACTCTGTATATGCTGATAAGCTTTGCACCCGCCCCTAGGGCAGGGGTTTGATTTTGGTATAAATATGAACGTTGCTAGGATATCGGTGGAGTCGGATTCAGTCAGCCATCTGAAAGGTTCTCCCCAGGCCTGAATAAACCATTGTGACTTCAATTAGTTGGTCTGTCTTTCTTACAACAAGCCGGTGACGTCGACCTTGTATATCACTTGGTCCGCGCTTTGGGGGCTTTCTTCAATTGGCGATGAGGATGGGATACGCGATGTGAACAAAACTCTCGGACAACGATAACCTAAGATGGGTGAGTATGTTTAAATTACCACCTGTAAAATTAGAGGTTAATTGCTGGCAAGATATCAAGTAAGATCGACGTACAAAAAGAACTATAAAAAGAAAGACACCTTTAATTGAAGGCGGTTAAAACTGCCGGACTGTGGTACCGGAAAAGAGGGGTTTAGAAACCTGGTAGGCCCATGAAGTACGGCTTTTAAAAGAAGTAGTTAAATGGGTTGTCCTTCTGGCTGAAAAAGTAAACCGACAGGGGCAGTAAGTCCCCTAACCCGGGAGGCGGGAAATCCTTATAAGCCAAGAGGCGGCGAAACCTCAGTAAATGAATGAATGATTGTATAATCGTGCGTAAATGAAATAACTCAATAGTCACAAAGAGGTTAAAACGGACAAGGGTGAGGTCTGTCCCAAACGCCTAGCCTGAGCCGGAATTAAGAGGACAGTAGTCCCACGTGATGGCCAGGATCAAGTAGGGCATAGGGAGGCACAGACCCCACAGTATCAAAATCTTGTGACTAAAGGGTTGGTGTGTGTGTTGAATGAAATGGAGCGATTGACTGGAAGTAAGGAACTAACTAAGTTAACGCTATAGTGGCGAACAACGTAGCGTACAAACCTAATTTACCAGCAACGTGAATTAAGTATTAGATATATAAAGTGAGATGAGTGAATTTAGAATCATGAAAAAAGAGATGGAAAGGAGGATTCCCCACTGTGGGGGGACCTGGATTCTATAACCCGATTCCTGGTAGATAAAAAAATAAAAAAAGACGGTGCAGAGAGCCAAAGGGCTTAGTGGAGGGAACAAACCAAAGATAAAGAGGGGAAAGGGGCAATGGTAATCTTAGCTTGTTACCAGAAACAATGTAAGGAATTGAAACAGAAGGGAGAGATAAAGAAGGAAAAAGATCTAATTTGCAGGCTAACCAATTTGAAAACTCAGCAAAGGAAGAAAAAAAAACAAACAGGGATTTGGAAAGCCAGGGAAAGCTGCTGAGTCACTGATTTAAAAAGGAAAAAAAGATAAACTTAAAGCTTTACCAACATGGAAGTTATTAGCATCTGTACCGAGACAAGTAAAACACAAGATTTGCTGAGTGAAAGGAACCTTAAAAGTATGCTGGAATTTCAGGTTGTATGAAATTGTGTGTTAAAGTGTGAATGTTTTCCTGACTATGAATGTTTAAGAAGTTACAATATTCCTTTGTCTGAAAGTCTGTCCTTAAAAAAAAAAAATGTCTGCTGTGTGTTTTAGCTCCACCCACTTCTCTGTGTTAACAAAAAAGCATTTACCCTTTTGTCTTGTCTTGGATTTTGGAAGTTTTAAGAATGTGCGAATAAGATTGTGCCCCCAGAATGAAAAAAAACTACTACAATTTAAGTTAAGCTGGAGTGTAAAAACTGAGAAGAGCAACAAAAGGTTTGTTTAACAAAAGATTAAGTTTCAGTCTAAGATTTAACCTTGGAGTTATGAGGTGAATTAACCTATTAAAACCAGACTTTCATTGTGGCCACAGTGAAATTCTGGTTGGTGTAAATTGGTGTAGTCCAAATTGAATAGGATAACTCCACTCCGCAAGAACATCCGATAGTGGCAGGTCCCTCTACAATATTTAATTGACTACAGTACTGGGAGCCCTATAGAATGTGGGACTAGAGTTAAACCCTAGAAAGGTACAGGTAGGGAAGGACGATGAAATCTACCTAGGATACATAATAACACAAGGGAAGCGACAAATGCCCGAAGACAGATGGGAGGGGCATTAGGACCAAGCGGAGCTGCACGCAATCACTGACTGCGTGCTTTGATTTATCACAGTCCCGTACTTGCAAGCAGCTAGAGAAAACAGCAGGAAGGAACCACACCAGAGAGGGGAGGGGAGGTATTAGGGCTATTTAATTATTGCCGGAACTTTATCCCAGAATATGCAGAAATGGCCCAGCCTATACAGGATTTCATCAAAGGGGGGAAACCATCCCAGGAGCTGGTGGACTGGGACCTGACCATGAAACAGCTTTTGTAAAGTGAAACAAGCCCTCGTAAGTGCTCCTGCCCTGGCATTACCAGACCAGAATAGGCCATTCCACATCTATAACTACCACAGTAAGGATCATTACAATGGCAACGGACAGGTTAAAAGGGAAAGTCGGCTAGAAGGAAGCCTATCGGCTCAGGTAGCAGACTTCGTGGCTCTCACCGAAGCCCTGAGGTTAGCCAAAGGAAAAAGTGTAAACATATACAGATATTCGGTATGCCTTTGGAGTGGTGTCTGATTACATGGTAGCCTGGAGCAGGCGAGGATATATGACACCAGGAGGAGGACACATAAGACACGAGAATATAATCAAGGAATTAGTAGGCGCCTCTCTCCTACCCAAAGAGTGCGCCATAATAAATTAAAGCACACAAGAGGATTACTGACCGACACCAACAGGGCAATGCATGGGCAGACGAGGCAGCTAAGCGGGCAGCTGAGACAGGGAATCTGACGAATGAAGCCCAAGTGTTCGTGTTTAGTTAAAGTGTGAAAACACAACTGTCTTTTTCAATCAGGAATGTTTTTTAAGTTACATGAAGTGACACAATAATGTTTTGCTCCACCTTCAAAAGCCTGCAAAGGAGTTAACCCTTTCCACTGACAGCTGTTTAAGTTCACCAAGCAACAACTTCAGTATTACTGAATAAAATTAAAAGATATTGGCCTAGAAATTAGGTATAGCCCCGCCAGGTCTTTAGCGCCCGAAATTTAGCGCTCGGCCGGATTCCCGTAGGGCCCGCCTGAAATTCAGTTGCGCCGCCCCAACACGGAGGCGGGCGCTATTGGAGGGTTTGGCCGCCTCGTTTGGGGCGAAGAATGTCAGTTTCAGGCGTCCAGCTGCCGCTGCGGCACCCGATGCGGTGCGGCAGGCTGGGGTACTGCAGGCCTCCTCCTTCTCTTAAGGAGGAGCTGCCTGCAGCCGTGAGATCGCCGCTGGATTCCCCCGGCAAATGAGCCCGGCACCACGGAGAAGTGCCGGGCTTGCGGGAGTGACACACCAATGCCGCGGGGGGGTGGTGCAGGAGTCCGGGGAGGGAGGTGCGGCCAGGCGGCCGCCGGGAAAGCGGCCGGCCGCCCCTCCACCTTTATGTGCCGGCCTCTCGGAGCTGCAAGGCACCGTTTTGCAAACGCTGTTTGCGGCCGCCACGGGAGAGGCGGCCGCAACTGAATTTGGCGGTCGGACCGGAATTGCATTGGAACCAGGGCGCTGCGCACACCGATGACGTCATCGGTGCCAGCGCAGCGCTACCAGCTAACATCGATGTTACGGACCAACTGAATTTCGGGCACGAAAAACTTCCGGCGCAAACCACTCTATAGCCCATAAGTGGGCGCAAACGCGACTGAATTTCTAGGCCATTGACCTAATTAAATTTAAGTTTCTTAATGTTAAGTTAATATTTCCCCAGAGTGATAGAAGGAAAATTATGATTTGATAAATGGAAGTTATCTTATAAACTAATTGCAGCACTGTCTCAAATGGCCGGAAGGCTGCTTGGGAGGCTGTCCTGTTACCCAAAGATAAATCTATACAGATAGTTGGAGACATGAGGCCAAAGACCAACAGATTATACGGGATCTAGAACAGGATACACGGGACGACCAGAAGGAGGTCCCAGCAATAGGTAGCAAGGTGATGGCAAAAATAATACCAGCCAATCCAGAGCTAGCACCCAGATGGTCAGGACCTTATGAAGTATTAATGAACAGTGACACATGCATAGATATGTATAGATGGGTCTGGAACGGGTAAAGGAAGGTGGAAGAACTGGACTCAGTTAAAAATATATAACAAAGACAATGAGTAAGCCAGAGATGGTGCCTTTTTTAAAATTCATTGCTGGGATGTGGGCGTCGCTGGCTAGGTCTGCATTTAGTGCCCATCCCTAATTGCCCTTGAGAAGATGGTGGTGAGCCACCTTCTTGAACTGCTGCAGTCCATATGGTGTAGGTACACCCACAATGCTGTTTGGAAGGGAGTTCCAGGATTTTGGCCCAGCGACAGTGAAGGAACAGCGATACAGGTCCAAGTCAGGATGGTGTGTGGCTTGGAGGGGAACTTGTAGGTGGTGATGTTCCCATGCATCTGCTGCCCTTGTCCTTCTAAGTGGTAGAGGTCGCAGGTTTAGAAGGTGCTGTTGAAGGAGCTGTGGCGAGTTGCTGCAGTGCATCTTGTAGATGGTACACACTGCAGCCACAGTGTGCTGGTGGTGGAGGGAGTGAATGTTGAAGGTGGTGGATGGAGTGCCAATCAAGCGGGCTGCTTTATCCTGAATGGTGTCGAGCTTCTTGAGTGTTGTTGGAGCTGCACTCATCCAGGCAAGTGGAGAGTATTCCATCACACTCCTGACTTGAGCCTTGTAGATGGTGGAAAGACTTTGGGGAGTCAGGAGGTGAGACACTCGCCACAGAATTCCCAGCCTCTGGCCTGCTCTTGTAGCCACAGTATTTATATGGCTGGTCCAGTTCAGTTTCTGATCAATGGTAACCCCCAGGATGTTGATAGTGGGGGATTCAGCGATGGTAATGCCATTGAATGTCAAGGGGAGATGGTTAGAGTCTCGCTTGTTGGAGATGGTCATTGCCTGGCACTTGTGTGGTGCGAATGTTACTTGCCACTTGTCAGCCCAAGTCTGAATGTTGTCCAGTTCTTGCTGCATATGGACATGGACTGCGTCAGTATCTGATGAGTCTCTAATGGTGCTGAACAGTGTGCAATCATCAGCGAACATCCACACTTCTGACCTTATGATGGAGGGAAGGTCATTGATGAAACAGCTGAAGATGGTTGGGCCTAGGACACTGCCCTGAGGAACTCCTGCAGTGATGTCATGTGGTTGAGATGAATGACCTCCAACAACCACAGCCAACTTCCTTTTGAGCAGAGTGAGGAGTATGCTAGAAGGTATAAAGAATGGGAAGGGGAGTTACTACATATATCAATGATAGGGCTGTGTATGATGATAATGTTATATGCCATAGTTTGCATAGAAACATAGAAACATAGAGATAGGAACAGGAGTAGGCCATTCGGCCCTTCGAGCCTGCTCCGCCATTCAATGAGATCATAGCTGATCTTACCAGTTCAGTACCCCGTCCCCGCCTTTTCTCCGTAACCCTTAATCCCCTTAGCCTTCAGAAATATATCCAATTCTCTCTTGAAAATATTTATTGAATTAGCCTTCACAGCCCTCTGTGGCAGGGAATTCCACAGGCTCACCACTCTTTGAGTGAAGAAATTCTTCCTCATCTCTGTTTTAAATGATTTGCCCGCTATTTTTAGACTGTGGCCCCTGGTTCTGTGCTCCCCGGCCATTGGAAACATTCTCTCTGAATTCAGCCTGTCCAGGCCTGCCATAATTTTATATGTTTCGATGAGATCCCCTCTCAATCTTCTAAACTCCAGTGAGTACAAGCCCAAACTATTTAATCTCTCTTCGTAGGTCATTCCCGCCATTCCAGGTATCAGCCTGGTGAATCGCCGTTGCACTCTTTCCATGGCAAGAACATCCTTCCGCAGATGGGGCGACCAAAACTGTACACAATACTCCAGATGCGGTCTCACCAGCACCTTGTACAGCTGTAGTAAGGTATCCCTATTCCTATACTCGAACCCCCTTGATATGAAGGCCAACATACCATTTGCCCTCTTAATCGCCTGTTGCACCTGCATGCTCTCCTTCAGTGACTGGTGCACAAGAACACCCAGGTCCCTCTGCACTTCCCCATCTCCCAATCTATTGCCATTTAGATAATAATCTACCCTCCTGTTTTTACCCCCAAAGTGGATAACCTCGCATTTATCCACATTATAGTGCATCTGCCACGTATCCGCCCATTCCCCCAACCTGTCCAAATCGCACTGTAGCCTCCTGACATCCTCATCAGAGCCCACCCCTCCTCCTAGTTTAGTGTCGTCAGCGAATTTGGAAATATTGCATCCAATTCCCTGATCCAGATCATTTATATATATTGTGAACAGCTGGGGTCCCAGGACAGATCCTTGCGGCACCCCGCTGGTCACTGCCTGCCACTCCGAAAATGAGCCGTTTATTCCAACTCTCTGTTTTCTATCCGCCAGCCAGTTCTCTATCCACGTTAATACTTTGCCCCCAATTCCATGAGCCTTAATTTTGCATGATAATCTTTTGTGTGGAACCTTATCGAAGGCTTTCTGGAAGTCAAGGTACACCACATCCACTGGCTCTCCCCCATCTATTTTACCAGTTACTTCCTCAAAAAATTCCAGCAGATTAGTCAAACACGATTTACCCTTTGTAAATCCATGTTGACTCTGTCCGATCCTTTCCCCATTTGTCAAGTGCTCCGCTATTTTATCCTTAATAATGGACTCTAGCATTTTGCCCACAACCGATGTAAGGCTTACTGGTCTATAATTCCCTGCTTTCTCTCTACCCCCCTTTTTAAATATTGGGGTAACATTAGCTACCCTCCAATCCACGGGTACTGTTCCTG
The DNA here is from genome assembly GCF_052327205.1 of Somniosus microcephalus. Classification (NCBI taxonomy): domain Eukaryota; kingdom Metazoa; phylum Chordata; class Chondrichthyes; order Squaliformes; family Somniosidae; genus Somniosus; species Somniosus microcephalus. The sequence goes on along the minus strand of NC_140991.1, from coordinate 242,469,048 downwards.
AGTCAATGGAGTTCCGGAAGATGATCCTTAGAGCATCTGCTATCTCCAGGGCCACCTCCTTAAGTACCCTAGGATGTAGTTTATCAGGCCCCGGGGATTTGTCGGCCTTCAGTCCCCTCAACTTACCCAACACCATATCCCTAGAGATACTAATTTCTGTCAGCTCCTCCCTCTCATTAGTCCCTATGTTTGCCGATATTCCTGGGAGGTTATTTGTGTCCTCCTTTGTGAATACAGAACCAAAGTATGAGTTTAATTGGTCAGCCATTTCCTTATTCTCCATTATATATTCTCCCGAATCGGACTGCAAGGGACCGACTTGGGATTTTACCAGTCTTTTCCTCCTGATATACCGATAAAAGCTTTTGCAGTCTGTCTTTATGTTTGCTGCAAGTTTACTTTCGTATTCTATTTTCCCCTTCCTGATTAATCCCTTTGTCCTCTTTTGCTGTATCCTGTACTGCCCCCAATCTTCCGGTCTGGTGCTTTTTTTTGCCAGTTGATATGCCCTTTTTTTTGATTTTATGCCGTCCCTAATTTCCCTCGTTATCCACGGTTGAGTCACCTTTTTAGGTTTATTTTTATGCCAAACCGGTATAAACATGTTCTGGAATTCTTCCATTCTATCTTTGAATGCTTGCCATTGTCTATCCACTGTCAATCCCCCCAGAAACACCACCCAATCAATCTTACCCAATTCCCGTCTCATACCCTCGTAATTCCCTTTATTTAAGTTCTGGACCTTAGTCTCTGATTCAATTTCCTCACTCTCCATCTCGACTGAGAGCTCGATCATATTATGATCGCTCTGACCCAAGGGGCCTCGTACAAGAAGATTGCTGATAAGTCCCTTCTCATTGCACAATACCCAGTCTAAAATGGCCTGATCTCGAGTCGGCTCCTCGACATATTGGTCCAGATAACCGTCCCGAAAACATTCCAGGAATTCCTCCTCCTCAGAATTTTTACTAATTTGGGTAGTCCAATCAATATGTAAATTAAAGTCACCCATGATGACAGCTGTGCTCTTATCGCACGCTTCTCTAATTTCCCTTTTTATGCCTTCCCTCACCTCCATATTACTATTTGGAGGCCTATATATCACACCCACTAACGTTTTCCTCCCCTTGCTATTTCTCATTTCTACCCATACAGATTCCGTTTCATCCGAGTTAATATCCTTCCTTTCCATTGCATTAATCCCCTCCTTTACCAGCAATGCTACCCCACCTCCCCTACCTTTTTGCCGATCCTTCCTAAATATTGTATATCCCTGGATGTTAAGTTCCCAGCCTTGCCCACCCTGCAGCCACGTTTCAGGTATGTCCGGAGACAGAGCCACAGAACAAGAAATGAACCAGATGTACAGCATTTTGAACTGATAGAACGGATAAGAGTAGAATAATTCTAATTGGCTGGTGGTGACCAGCCCCCTTTTTGTAATTACAGGAACACTGGACGTCCGGAATGAGATGGAGCGTCCTCACCTTGATCCAAGGGATGAACATAAGTATTGCCGTTGTCGAGGGGGATTAGTAATAAGGAAAACACAGGATGAGGTGTATTTTAGTGTGGCATGTAGAGTTATTAAGCTTACCATTAATATGAGTACTTTTGAGATGCCCGCGATGTGTAACAATCATACAAAACAAATATGGAACTCCCTGTGGGTAAAACAAGTAGAGGGTCCACAGGGAAAATCTATCTTACAAAGACGTAAGAAACGGGGAGTATTGGAAATGGCCAGAGCAGGGTATGCAGCCGGGTTAGCAACAGTTTATAGCTTGGACATAGAAGGAGTAGAAGAACTACAAGTAAAAATAGAGAAATTACTAAAACAAGCTACCGGAAATAGCCAGCAATTGGCACTGGCAGGAATACAAACAATAATGCAATTGTTGGGGGTGGAAGAGATAGTAGCCCCCCATGCAGAAACAATCAATACAATTATTGATTGACTTAATAATGCTTCTCGCCAAACCCATAAGGAACTAATATGTGCCATGTATGGCTCATGGCTATTGTCGAATGTTCAGCATACTGATTGGATGACTAATGAGGATCTGGAACCTTGGATTGACACAAATAAAAGCCTATGTAAGGGGCGTAAAATGGGACAAGTATACCGGGCAGGCAATTGTCTGACCCCATGGACTAAGATGATTGGCTTTGTACTGGCCATCCCACAACTCCCAGACGAGGGACAGCCCCTATATGGTGTGATTAATATAGGAGAGGTACAAAGGGAGAGTTGGGTTAAATATCATGATGTCCCTACCAAGGCACTTTGGGAAAGGGATGAAGATAATAAACAGAAGAATGGAACCTTAAGGGGGTGGCAATTGACGGGTGCCACCACAAGGGAAGGACAAGGGCGTGCACACACCCCCCCACCGAGGGAGACACATCCGAGTGTGGATTTACAAAAACCACCAATTGCACCCTTGAGGTACACCCAAGGAGGATAAACTGAACAAGGGTAGCACCAAAAAGCAACGGGACATTTTGTGTCACCACAACTGAACAGAAATATGAATATCAAGATCTGACTTGTCCCATTCCCCAACCAAACTTTTGTTTTGATCCAAAAATATCTACACAGATAAGACACCAATATATACACCCACCAAGACCACAGGAAACGAAAACCTGGTCACTTGATAATATGGGACTTAATAAAGAGGTTGAAACTTATGTCATGCCAGAGCCCAAGGCAATTCCTAAGTTAGAGGAAGAGGAAGCTTGGAAGAAATCACGGCAGGAAATGAAGGAAATTTTAAAGTATTATCATAAAATAGAAGAGGACTTAAAGAAACAACAAAAAGACATTCGTACAACATTAGCGGAAACTCCTTGGTACAATAAGATCTGGAACTGGGGGCTCATGTCAATATACACCCCTGGATAAGGTTCATATCACATGTTTTGGTAGTTGTGCAAGGCGTCGTATTAATGATCCTTTTGTTCTTACTTTGTGGATATTGCCGGTGGCGAAAGAACCAAACCCTAGCACAAGCCGTAACCAAACAAATAAAGAAGGAAGGAGAGAAAGAAACACTGTTGCTAACCACCAACAAACAAGGGGTAGGGCATGAGAAGAATTATTATGAAAACTGTGTTGAGGATTGCAGAAGTATGAGTACTAGACACCCTGGCTTGGTACCACCAGGGCGACGGTACTCAGCAAACAATCTTAAAATATAGCATATTGGCCATATTGGGTCAAAGTGACCAATGGGCCATAAGGGGGGGCTGAAGTAACCAAATTACTATTATACTTTAATTTTTATGTTAGAATATGTATAATGTAGCACCAATGTACAAGGTGGAGGTAATGAGATAATTCATACCCTGAGTTAAACGATATATGGGTCTGTATATTGCATTTACCCAGTTAAGCTTTAAAAACATGATTAAGTGACTTGAAATGCTGAGAAATTAAACTGCAGAGCAACTCGTGGGAAGATTGGGGAGGATGCCTGCTCGGCCAGGCAAGGCAGCACATATACAAGATAACATATCTAAGAATTCGTTTGTTGTAAACTCACAACAGGGTTCCATTACATCAAAGTATGGTGGGACTAATCAGGATGTGCTTGCTTTGCAGAAGTAACCCAGAGACAAGGCCAAAAGTCTGTGCTTTGCACAGACTGAACGAGGACTGTTATCTTAAGAAAACATGTAACAAGCAAACCACCTCGCTAGAGACAACTGGACAGTTGTAAAGCAATTAAGATGAGGCCCCAGTCACAGAAGGTGACAGGACCAACTGATAACAGAGCTGAGAGTTTGTAGGCGGCAGGAAGGATTAAATGTTACGGTTTATAATTACCATTTAGCTATAACTCTGTATAAGCTGATAAGCTTTGCACCCGCCCCTAGGGCAGGGGTTTGATTTTTGTATAATTGTGAACGTTGCTAGGATATCGGTGGAGTCGGATTCAGACAGCGATCTGAAAGGTTCTCCCCAGGCCTGAATAAACCATTGAGACTTCAATTAGTTGGTCTGTCTTTCTTACAACAAGCCGGCGATGTCGACCTTCTATATCACTTGGTCCGCACTTTGGCGGCTTCCTTTAATTGGCGACAAGGATGGGATACGCGATCTGAACAAAACTCTCGGACAGCGATAACCTAAGACGGGTGAGTATTTTTAAATTACCGCCTGTAAAATTAGAGGTTAATTGCTGGTGAGACGTCAAGTAAGATCGATGTACAAGAAGAACTGTAAAAAGAAAGACACCTTTAATTGAAGGTGGTTAAAACTGCCGGACTGCGGTATTGGAAAACAGGGGTTTAGAAACCTGGTAGGCCCACGAGGTGCGGCTCTTAAAAGAAGTAGTTAAACAGGTTGTTTTAACACTTGGTGAAGGACGAGTCCCTCCGGCCGAAAAAGTAAACCGACAGGGGCGGTAAGTCCCCTAACCTGGGAGGCGGGAAATCCTTATAAGCCGAGAGGCGGCAAAACCTCAGTAAATGAATGAATGATTGTACAATTGTGAGTAAATGAAATAACTCAATAGCCACAAAGAGGTTAAAATGGACAACGGTGGGGTCTGTCCCAAACACCTAGCCTGAGCCGGAATTAAGAGGACAGTAGTCCCACGTGATGGCCAGGATCAAGTAGGACATAGGGAGACACAGACCCCACAGTATCAAAATCTTGTGACTAAAGGGTTGGTTTGTGTGTTGAATGAAACGGAGTGATTGACAGGAACATAGAAGATAGGAGCAGGAGTAGGCCGTTCGGCCCTTTGAGCCTGCTCTGCCATTCAATGAGATCATGGCTGATCATCCAAATTCAGTACCCTGTCCCTGCCTTCTCCCCATATCCCTTGATTCCTTTAGCCTCAAGAAATATATCCAACTCTTTCTTGAATATATTTAATGAACTGGCCTTCACCACCCACTGTGGCAGAGAATTCCACAGGTTCACCACTCTCTGGGTGAAGAAATTCCTCCTCATTTCAGTCCTAAATGGCTTACCCCTTATCCTTAGACTATGACCCCTGGTTCTGGAACCCCTGGCAATCAGAAACATTCTTTCTGCATCTAGTCTGTCCAGACCTGACAGAATTTTATAGGTTTCGATGAGATCCCCTCTCAATCTTCTAAACTCCAGTGAGTATAAGCCCAATCGACACAGTCTCTCCTCGTACGTCATTCCTGCCATCCCAGGTATCAGCCTGGTGAATCTTCGCTGCACTCCCTCCATGGCAGGAACGTCCTTCCTCAAGTAAGGTGACCAAAAGTGCACACAATACTCAGGGTGCGGTCTTACCAAGGCCCTGTACAACTGAAGCAAGACATCCTTGTTCTTGTACTTGAACCCTCTTGCTATGAAGGCCAACATACCATTTGCCTTCTTAACCGCCTGCTGCACCTGCATGCTTACCTTCAGCGACTGGTGCACAACAACACCCAGTTCTCTTTGCACTTCCCCTTCTCCCAATCTATTGTCATTCAAATAATAATCTGCCTTCCTGTTTTTGCCACCAAAGTGGATAACCTCACATTTATCCACATTATAGTGCATTTGCCATGTTTCTGCCCAATCACCCAACCTATCCAAATCGTACTGGAGTTTCACGACATCCTCCTCACAGCTTACCCTCTCACCCAGCTTTGTGTTGTCTGCAAATTTGGAGATATTACATCCAATTCCCTCGTCCAGATCATTAATATATATTGTGAACAGCTGGGGTCCTAGGACCGATCCTTGCGGTACCCCACTAGTCACTGCCTGTCACTCGGAAAACGACCCGTTTATTCCAACTCTTTGCTTTCTGTCCGCCAACCAGTTCTCTATCCAAGTCAATACCTTGCCCCGAATCCCATGTGCCTTAATTTTGCATGCTAATCTCTTATGCTGGACCTTATCGAAAGCCTTCTGAAAGTCCAAATACACCACATCCACTGGTTCTCCCTTATCTATTTTACCAGTTACGTCCTCAAAAAATTCCAGTAGATTAGTCAAGCATGATTTACCTTTTGTAAATCCATGTTGACTTTGTCCGATCCTGTCACTGCTTTCCAAGTGCTCTGCTATTACATCTTTTATAATAGACTCTAGCATTTTCCCCACTACCGATGTCAGGCATACCGGTCTATAATTCCCTGCTTTTTCTCTACCACCTTTTTTGAATAGTGGGGTAACATTAGCTACCCTCCAATCCATGGGTACTGTTCCAGAGTCTATCGAGTTCTGGAAGATGACCAGCAATGCATCTACTATCTCTAGGGCCACTTCCTTAAGTACCCTGGGATGTAGACCATCAGGCCCTGGGGATTTATTGGCCTTCAGTCCCATCAATTTTCCAAACACCATTTCCCTACAAATACTGATTTCTTTCAGTTCCTCCCTCTCATTAGACCCTATGTTCCCTGGCATCTCTGGGAGGTTATTTGTTTCCTCCTTTGTGAAGGCAGAACCAAAGTATGTATTTAGTTGGTCTGCCATTTCCTTGTTTCCCATTATAAATTCCCCTGAATCAGACTGTAAGGGACCTACGCTTGACTTCACCAATCTTTTTCTCTTCTCATATCTATAAAAGCTTTTACAGTCAGTTTTTATGTTCCTTGAAAGCTTACTCTCATATTCTATTTTCCCTTTGTCCTCCTTTGTTGACTCCTAATCAGCTCCCAATCCTCAGGATTATTGTTTTTTCTAGCCAATTTATATGTCCTCTCCTTGGATCTTATGCTATCCCTAATTTCCCTTGTTAGCCACGGTTGTCACCTTTTTTCTTTTATTTTTATGCCAAACTGGGATGAACAAATTCTGTAGCTCATCCATTCGGTCTTTGAATGTTTGCCATTGCCTATCCACTGTCAACCCTTTGAGTGCCATTCCCCAATCAATCCTACCCAACTCGCTCCTCAGACCATCGTAGTTTCCTTTATTTAAATTGAGGACCCTTGTCTCTGAGTCAACTACTTCTTTCTCCATCTTAATGAAGAATTCGATCATATTATGATCGCTCTGACCAAAGCGGCCTCGTACAACAAGATTGCTAATTAATCCTTTCTCGTTACATAATACCCAGTCTAAGATGGCCTGATCTCTGGTTGGTTCCTCGACATATTGGTCCAGGAAACCTAACTAAGTTAATGCTATAGTGGCGAACAACGTAGCATACAAACCTAATTTACCAGCAATGTGAATTATAGATATATAAAGTGAGATGAGTGAATTTAGAATCATGAAAAAAAAGGAGATGGAAAGGACTGTGGGGGGACCTGGATTCTATAACTCGATTCCTGGTAGATAAAAAAATATTAAAAAAACAGTGCAGAGAGCCAAAAGGGCTTGGTGGAGGGAACAAACCAAAGATAAAGAGGGGAAAGGGGCAATGGTAATCTTAGCTTGTTACCAGAAACAATGTAAGGAACCGAAACAGAAGGGAGAGATAAAGAAGGAAAAAGATCTAATTTGCAGGCTAGACAATTTGAAAGCTCAGCAAAGGAAGAAAAAAAAACAGGGATTTGGAAAGCCAGGGAAAGCTGCTGAG